>NC_081766.1:11392694-11992694 GCF_963082965.1 Carassius carassius
GGAGGTCGTTCATAAGGGGAAGTTGTCCAGTTCAGCTGGACAGAGACCAATCTCTTCCTGCTTACCACATGAGCTTCCTCTCAGTAATTCATAATACAAACTTGTGTAAGTGCATAAACCATACAGTATATGCAGTGGTGGACTTAACCAATAAGAGAGGTAAGCGTCTGCTTAGGGGCCCAGGGATTCACGGGGCTTTGATATTGGTTAAACATGTTTGGCAAACTCTCTGGAGAGCATGAAATGTTTATTTTTACAGCATGTTTTGCAGCTTTGTGCAAAGACACATCTGTTGATTTTCTGAATGTAAGGTTTTTAATAAGAATCCACTCACTGCTCAAAACGCTGAGTTTTATTCCAGTGTTGAGCTCTTTAAGTTCATGATTCCTCTCATTAACTGTAGTAAATAACAGGCGCATGTTTAGAGTTTTTGGGGACCTTACCAAGTGGGACTTGGGGGGCCCACCTTGGTAGAAATCATGTTCCGCTGGGGCAGGGGCGTCAAGCACTGGGGCACCCGGGATCATGTGGTGGTTGTGGTGAGCTCCCCTAGTCGCTATACATGGTAGTGAGCACCTCTTTTCGCTATATATAATAAAACTTAGATGTTTTCTCCTACTATATAGTAGGCAAGTAGGTATATTCTCAGAGACAAGAAGTTGCAGGTTGGAGAAATGGGCATGGCAAACAGTGGCCTTTCGGCATGCACTAATCTTTCGCAATGCTCACTGCTCCAGTTATCTCTACTTGTATTCGGACGAAACTTAAGTATACACAACTTAAGTATACGAATCTCTCAAGAATTAGTACACCATGCAGGTAATTCTTGCCTACTCTTTAATGAATATCAAGGATTCGTACATATTTGTTTGCCTAGAGTTTTTTGCCTACTACTGTATATAGTAGGGAAGTATGCGGTTTTGCACACAGCGAGCTATTCACTCTTAACAACACAGTATCATTCTGCAACAAAACACCAATACCGTGTTGTTCATAAATGCCATGGTTGATTCCTCTTTGTTCTCACTTGGAAATATTTTCGTTGGTGAAGCAAAAATACACAAGGTAAATGACAGTATTATGTTTAAAATGTAAGCAATATTAACTTTGCATCTACTTAATTGCTGTATAAAAGCACTTAAACTCACTCGAAATCGTATTGGTCTTGAATATCGCACCACTGATTACCAAAGGTGACCGTTCTTGTTGGCAGACCAAAAAACTTATTACAGCATCAAATAGTTAGTGGTTATGGTTATTCATTAAATTAAATTTGCGGTTGGTTTTTATGAAATGTTTAAAAATGGTTCCTTTAAACCAAACGTTTCTACAAAAGATTCACACTGTACATCAATTGGTGACCCAAATGCATCTTGGTTACTGTTTACAAATACTGCATTTGATGGGTGCATGGCTTTTTATGTTAACAACAAAGGACAGGGAAAGCATTTTTCAATTATTAGTTTATTTTATTTTATTATTTGCATTCAGCAATGCTACCTGCAGTTCAAATATCAGAACCAAGCAAGCTCTTTTGTTGCAAAATACTAGCAAGACTATCAATCATCTCAGTAAGAGATAATTCTAACATAAGTCCCTTAACATAGATCACGAGCTCAAATATTTTTTTATATTTATTTTTCTTTCCCATCAACACTATCTTTTAGAAAGCATCAGAAAACATGCAAGGTCACCTATCTCTGTGTGCACTAATTCCTTAGGGGTGTTTTTAATTGTCAGACCACCATCTGATATTGAAACACTGGAGAGTAGCTCAGTTAGATAACACTGACTGTATTCCTACAGAGGTGGGTCACATAAATATACTCTCCTCTACCATCATCTCTTCATTAAAGACTGAATAATGTTGAACTGCTGATGAGACTTTATTTGTATCTCAACATTAATTCTAGTCAGCTCCTTTGTTTCAGCCAGAACAAGAGGGTACAACAGCTTGTTAGCAGTAACAAAGGCGGACCCTAAAAAAAAATGTCAAGACTCATGCACTTGTGTGTGCATTGCACACAGTGATCCCTGGCATCACGGCCTGCTACTTTGGTATATCATCCATCATGCTTGGTTTGGCATGAAAGTATGAGATGCACATTAATCTATTTTTAGAAATTTAAATGAGGAGGATACTTTGGCATGCCCAGCTAAATCTGTGGGCATAGTTGATGTTTTAAGCAATGGATTACTCCAGCTGGAAGTCATTTGCAGCTAAGGTCAAAAGTAATCAGAAGTCATTTTTACTGGAGGCTGTTTCCATGTGTGAAATACTGCATGCTCAACTCAGATGAGGATTGGCCACTCACCCAAATATCCATGAAAACGCCACCCACAAAGCTCACCAAAATATAGGACTATCACAGCAATAAAAAAATAAAGATCGTCAAGCCAACTGATCTTAAAGCATATTTCTGGAATATTGTTACCTGCCATAAAAAGAGGTTGAGATTCGCAGTAGGAGTCAAAATTATGAGAGAAAGCCTTTAACAATGGTTGTCTGCTATAATAATGTCATATAAAAGCCCTTATTAGTCACAGAAACACAATTCATTATTCAGAATCTTTAAGCCAAAGTGCCTGGCAGAGAAAGAAAACTTTTCTTAGTTCCCCTGCAGTGTATTTCAATAATTTCAAATTTTTCAGTCTGTCCTGTTTCTTTTCTGCAGGTCTGTTGCTGAAATGTAATGGTGAGTGATTGAGCACTTTCCAATGTAATTGGACCATAATGGCTTGATCATTGGCCTTCTCAGCAACAGAAATTCACACTGGACAATGCAAAGGCAAATAAGCAGAAATTCACACTCTATTAATCTCCCATGGTGTATATGTTTTAATATGTATGCTTAGAGACCTGACCTGGATGATTTTTGAACTAGTAGTAAAATAGGCTCTCCTGAAATAATAGAAAAACAAACAAATACAATGGGGGCTTGTACAGACCTTGGCTTCTGAATTTTCAAGGACATTTACTCCCCATTTTAAGAACATTCTTACTCTCATTCTCTTGAATGCTTAAATATGGTGCTAACAACTGACTTCCGAATGTGTCATTGTCTTCTAGCTGATTAATAGCGTAGTTAAGGTAATGGAAAAAAGACTTGTTTAGATCATTTCCTAGCAGTCAGTTATTTCTCGGTCAGAGCAACGGTTCAAATATTACAAAATTTGTCAATGCCACCACGGTGTAATTGCAAGTTTTGCAATGCGAGAACCATAATCTGCCATAGAAAATAGATTATTGGAGTTCTTGTAAATATCTGTACATTTCTTAAATTTGCAGAGCACAGTGTATTCAGAAATGTTCACCCTTTCTCCTTGGTTGAATTCACTTGTTATACCAAATAAAATGACTTGAGAAATACAAATTGTAAATTTTCACCATAACCGAACGACCAGAAGGAAAGAGATGATGCATATTGCCGCTTACCGCTGATGCTTTATAAACATCCCCACAAAATGCCATTGCATAAAAGCTCTCAAGGATAAGCCCTTTTCCCATCTACACTAACTGCATTAGCTCAACCTGATTTAAAGTGAACCCAAGTCAGATTTTCCACCGCCGTCTATACATCATGCTCACTGAGGTTTGAAAACGTAATGGCCATTTAGTTGACAGATCTCAATGAGATTATGAGGAAAAAGTGGAGGAGTGTGAACAGACTCAAGGCTTTTCCATAAAGGCACATACCAGCTTAGGCTCCGTAATAAGATCTGAAAGCGCTGATACAGATTAAATGCTCAACATCAGTCACAGGTAGGCATGGCAGCGCTGGGTTTACACTCAACTGTCAATGCCTATCAAGCTCCATCAAGGACATGGATGTAAGTCAGTGCCTCGAGGCACAGAATGCACTGACGAATGCTAAAAGCAGGTACCTGTTCAATCTGTTATCGTAAGTCTACTTGGCAGACCTGAGACAAATATGTAAGCATGCTCAGCTGTAAAGGTCCATTACTTGTGACACTGGGAAGCCATTCATAAGATTAAACTGCTGAAAAGTTGCACTTTCTCAATGCATAGTAACAAGCCAACAGAGACTGATGGTGTATTAGTGTGGACCTTTCAGTTTTCGCCAGGTTTGACACCTTTACTGTAAAACCATCATTTAATTTATGATTACTGAGCTAACTTTAAAGTTATTATCCCATTTGCTATATTAAAAGCTGATATGCAGAAAGGCAGAAGAAGTGGGCCACAACAAATTTGTCATATTTATTTAGGCAGCAGCTATTTTCTCTAAAAGAGGGCAGATGCTTTTTGCACTGATTGTTCTAGAAGTAATGTACCAGAGGAATGGAGAAAATAGCCTCGCCATCAAGATCGGCTATTCACATTTGTAAATAGACACTAGCTGTTCAGTGTCAAAGAGGAGTAAAGTTTATTTTAATATGTGGCTTGTTTTTATATTAGCTTATTAAAAGACATCTAAGTGGCATCATTATGCTGGGCTTTTTTAAGCACAAAAAGCACTGTGATCAATGATTTTCTGTGTTAACAAGTATGTTATCACCTCAAAGATTCCGTAGGCGAAAAATGCTACAAAACAATAGAAAATGAAGACTGAGCAACTGCAGTATTTTCAGTTTTTTTTTTGTACGTGTTCATTATTAAAGATTCAATAATGAAAGACCAGCTTGAAAACTGTGTTGTTTTTTTAAAACATTTTTTAATTAATTAATTAATTAATATTATTATTATTATTATTTTTAAAGAACGTGCACCAGAAGGACAATGATAAAAGTTAATTAGCATTGTTTTTATGTCCATTGTGAGTTTTAATGACTTTGTTAATAAAGAGAAGCAAATGCCCCAGTGGCTGGTCGGAGAGTGTTTTGTTATGAAATATTCATATCCACCTAATACTACTCCAAAACTTTTACACATTTTTATAATACATATCAAAATCTTGTTCGGTGTTTATAATCCAGCACTTTAAGCTTGATATATATATATATATATATATCTTACATATAGTCACGATAGAAGAAAAAACACTGCCCTAATTTGATATTTCCAGCATATGTACATTATACTATGACAAATTACTTTATTATATTACTTAAATGTATTTTTTAACCTTGTAAATCTAATACTTTATCTCATTTTATTTTATTTCTAACTTATACACTTACATACACTCATTCATTTTGCACTACATGCTAAATACTTTTTAGATATTTTAATTATTACTATTATTCTTTTTTTTCTGTTAATACATATGTGCACTATCTAAGCATCACTATCTAAAGCTCACCTAAATTTGAAATTAAAATTGAAAATTGAAATTGAAATTGAGAGAGAGAGAGAGAGAGAGAGAGATACAATCTGTATATACTGTATACACATACAGATTAAGAAACTATAACTAATAAACCAATTATTTTCAACCGTTTCCATCACAGAGCTCACAGAATCTACTGGCAAACTTAATGCATCAACTAAAGGAGGAGAACAAACAAAGGAAATATGTTGTCCACCTCAAAATACAGTGTTGATTTGGTCAGTGCGGGAATGATGTGACTCCCTGTGCTGTGTCAGTGAGATTGAATTATTTTTGAACTGATAGCATTTTTCTAGTATACATCAGTATCAGCAGTTCTCTGTTGCTGGCAAACACTGCAATGACAATAACAGATATCTTGTGTTTGCTGTTGTGCTTTGGCACTCAGGTCAAGAGTAGAGTAGATGGTTTATTCAGACAGCTTGAGACCCTCCCACCTCCTTTTGAATCATGATTTTCAGCAGTATCTCTGGTAAGGGACATGCATGCAGTCATTTTTCATTATGGATATGTGTAAGCTAACTGACGATCAATTCAAATTCAAATAAAAATTTTCTTTAAATCAAAAAGTGCTTTGTGTGTTTGTTTGCGACCCAATTTAAAGAATTAGAGTTCCTCTTCAGGAACTCAAGCTGCATCAAACATCGCTTAGCGTGAGCGACTCTGAATATCGTGTGTAATCAGTCCAATGGAAGAGCGTGACGTCACAGGCGGGGTGACGTAAGCGACCAGGAAGCTATAAAAGCACGTGCCACGCAGCTGGCTTCAGCTTCGCGTCTTTCAGCAAGCGCTCTGTGTGTGAATGTCACTTGTTTGTCTTGTGAGTCTTATTTACTGTTGTCTCTCCAGTTAGAGCTCCAAGTCAACATGACTTGAAGAGCAAGAGCAAGGCGAAATCTAAGCATAGTGATGGCGATTCCAAATCACGTTATAGGTTGTGTGTTCCTCCCTGCCCGCGATATATAATGGGTGGGGATACACACAGCTTGTGCGTGGTTTGCCTAGGAGCGAAGCACGCTGAATCGGCTCTCGAGGGGGCCGACTGTCCGCACTGTGAGCGTATGTCGGTGCGGCTGCTTCGTTCCCGGAAGGCCCTCTTCGAGGAGGGGGCCTTCGCCAGTCTTCCCCAAGGTGTTGGTCCCGCTTCTGCCGAGGCAGAACGGCGGCTGCACTCGTGGGGTTCGCAAGTGGATTTGGTGGAGGGAATGGAGACGGGCCAGTCCCTATCTCCTTCCACTTCCGCCAGATCCGGCGCCCAATCTCTGGAGTCGGAAGCACGCTCTGTGGTTCCTTCCACCCAGGGAGAGGGATCGATGCTCCTCCTCTCTTTCTCCGAGGAGGTCGATGTGAAGTTGGTCGACAGGGATTCGCCACCCCATTCGCCGCAATATGAGGAGCTCTTGGAGGTGGTTACTCGAGCGGTGGCCATTTGCGCCATTTGCGCTATTTAGAATTTCAGCCGCCGCCAGCCAATAATTTCCAAAGGCAAATTGAGCCGCCATCTGATAAAGTTTGGCTGAGCCGGCTAGAATTATTTGCATCAAATAATAATTCTATCACATAGAGACATACACACACGAAATATATAAACAATACAGGAGATCTATTTTCCCACTGGTTTCATAACAGCACAGTCTTGTGCTCGTTGCAACGATACACAGACTCACAGACTCACAGTGAATTGACGACCATTTAAAATTGCTCGTTTTCCGTACAGAAGAAGCGATGCATTTTTTTTCTCGCACTGAGGTGAAATGGCGGAAAGAAGCAAGCAAGGTAATTTTGATCTCACTTCTCACATACTTTCCTAATTCCTACTTACTTTTTTTAAAACTTAGGCCTACCCAGACTTTTGTTAAATCTTCAGGGCACGGTTGCACAAACACCTGAATCAAAGATTGATGTTATGAACCAAATATTCTGGAACGGAGAGATTTATAGCACTGAATGTGATATTACTGCAGTAACAAACCACCGTTTCCACATTGCTAATTCACGACGCATGCTTCAGTGTACATTGAAGTGAAATGTGCAAAACTTTGTCCAAAATAATACTGATAACAGTGTGTGTTTATATTAAGGCGAGACATGGCAGGCAAAAACATCGGTTTTTTTTGTCAATTTTGAGATTTTTGGATATTTGTCTTCAATAACATATCTTCTTTCAGACTTGTGGTGAAAAAAAGTCCGAAATACAAATTTAGGTCTTTATTTTACTACACTTCGTCTGTTTGCGTCTGTAGATTTCTCATAAATTCAACAAAAGTTTGCATTCTTAAACAACATACTTCTCAGCGATCTCTGCCGTCACCCTCCCATCACATGCACCGTTTAGCTCTCTCTCTTCTGTACAATCCTGTTGGATCCAAATATGGTAATTTCCTTTTAATCAGCAACCAATCGTGAAAGTAAAAAGACTGAATGCGCGATCTCATTGGTAGAGATCCCTCCTGCCTGTGTGTGTCGCTGTTGGACAGTGTTTTCTCTACTTCCTGTTGGCCTTCTGTAGCAAATTGTAGCTCCGTGTAGCTGTTTTTATTTTATTTTTTTCTCTAGAATCTTTATCTTACTATTACTCTCTGTTTTTTAAAGTGGTAAAATATAACTTAATTCACACCATATTTCTGATATTATCAATCAATCTTATCAGATTAACTTTGATCGTTCACTTTTATTTTATTTCCGTGAGTGCAGTACACCTGCAAAGCGTTAGCACTCGTTAGCTTGTCATTAGCGTTTTCATTCGAACCTATCGCTGTTTTCTTTTCTCCTCTCCCTCGCTCCAGTTTTTCACAAGTTCATCAAACAACCGCAGTAAGAATTTTCATCAAGCACGGTGAGTAATGGCTTCTCCTATCATTGTTTCTTGCACCTCTTGCCACATGTACAGTTTATCTATCTCTGTCGCTGATGAGGGATTCACATGTGATAAATGCAGGGAAATAGTTAGGCTGACAGAGAAGATTTCAGAATTAGAGACACGCATCCAAACTTTAATTGAGGACAGTAAAAATGTTAGGGCTCTAGATACGGCTTTGGATGCGTCTAGCTCAGGGATTCCTGTACATTGTTCGGTTCCGGAAACAGAGCCCCAGCAGCAGGGCAACTGGGTGACGGTGAGGCAGCGTAGTCGTGGGTCAAAACACCGCTCTTCTGTTCCGATCAAAACATTAAACAGGTTCTCCCCACTCAGTGATGCACCCACTGAGAAACCTGATGAAAGTGCTCTAGTTATTGGTGATTCTATTGTACGGAACGTGAATATAGAGACACCAGCCACCATAGTCAAATGTTTACCGGGAGCCAGAGCGCCTGACATCTTGGCAAATTTAAAAGTGCTGGCTAATGCTAAACGTAAATACAGTAAGATTGTTATTCATGCCGGCGCTAATGATGTTCGACTTCGCCAGTCGGAGATCACTAAAAATAACATTAAAGAGGTGTGTGAACTTGCAAGCACGATGTCAGACACTGTAATATGCTCTGGTCCCCTCCCTGCTTACCGTGGTGATGAGATGCATAGCAGATTGTCATCACTCAATGGCTGGATGTCTAAGTGGTGCCCACAGAATAACATAGGTTTCATAGACAATTGGACGAGCTTTTGGGGCAGACCTGACCTGTTTAAAAGAGATGGTCTTCATCCCTCCTGGGGTGGCGCCACTCTTCTCTCTAGAAATATGGCAAATAGTCTTAGTGTTTATATTTGACTAACTGGGGCCCAGGTCAGGAAGCAGACAGACTGGCTAAACCGACCGTCTGCTAGCTGCCTCCCGTCACAGAGGTCAGTTAATTCTCAGCACATAGAGACTTTTTCACCTTGATATCACACTATAGAGACTGTGTCTGTTCCCCGAACTAGAAAATACAAAAAATGTCCAAACCAAGTTAAGATTAACAATTTAATTGAGGTTCAACAAATAAAAAACAGAAGCAATATGGATAAACAAATGATAAAGCTTGGCTTATTGAATATCAGATCCCTTTCTACAAAAACACTTTTTGTAAATAATATGATCACTGATCATAATATAGATGTACTCTGTTTGACAGAAACCTGGCTAAAACCTGATGATTACATTATTTTAAATGAGTCCACCCCCCAAGATTACTGTTATAAACATGAGCCACGTCTAAAAGGCAAAGGTGGAGGTGTTGCTTCAATTTATAACAACGTTTTCAGGATTTCTCAGAGGGCAGGCTACAAGTATAACTCGTTTGAAGTAATGGTACTTCATATAACATTATCCAAAGAAACAAATGTTAATGATAAATCCCCTGTTATGTTTGTACTGGCTACTGTATACAGGCCACCAGGGCACCATACAGACTTTATTAAAGAGTTTGGTGATTTTACATCCGAGTTAGTTCTGGCTGCATATAAAGTCTTAATAGTTGGTGATTTTAATATCCATGTTGATAATGAAAACGATGCATTGGGATCAGCATTTATAGACATTTATAGTCTATTGGTGTTAGACAACACGTTTCAGGACCTACTCATTGTCGAAATCATACTCTAGATTTAATACTGTCACATGGAATTGATGTTGATGGTGTTGAAATTATTCAGCCAAGTGATGATATCTCAGATCATTATTTAGTTCTTTGCAAAATTCATATAGCCAAAATTGTAAATTCTACTTCTTGTTACAAGTATGGAAGAACCATCACTTCTAACACAAAAGACTGCTTTTTAAGTTATCTTCCTGATGTATCCAAATTCCTTAGCATATCCAAAACCTCAGAACAACTTGATGATGTAACAGAAACTATGGACTCTCTCTTTTCTAGCACTTTAAATAAAGTTGCTCCTTTACGCTTAAGGAAGGTTAAGGAAAACAGTTTGACACCATGGTATAATGAGCATACTCGCACCCTAAAGAGAGCAGCCCGAAAAATGGAGCGCAGCTGGAGGAAAACAAAACTAGAGGTATTTCGTATTGCTTGGCGGGAAAGTAACATATCCTACAGAAAAGCATTAAAAACTGCTAGATCCGATTACTTTTCTTCTCTTTTAGAAGAAAACAAACATAACCCCAGGTATTTATTCAATACAGTGGCTAAATTAACGAAAAATAAAGCCTCAACAAGTGTTGACATTTCCCAACACCACAGCAGTAATGACTTTATGAACTACTTTACTTCTAAAATCGATACTATTAGAGATAAAATTGCAACCATTCAGCCGTCAGCTACAGTATCACATCAGACAGTGCACTATAGACCCCCTGAGGAACAGTTCCACTCATTCTCTACCATAGGAGAGGAAGAATTGTATAAACTTGTTAAATCATCTAAACCAACAACATGTATGTTAGACCCTATACCATCTAAGCTCCTGAAAGAGGTGCTTCCAGAAGTCATAGATCCTCTTCTGACTATTATTAATTCCTCATTGTCATTAGGACATGTCCCCAAATCCTTCAAACTGGCTGTTATTAAGCCTCTCATCAAAAAACCACAACTTGACCCCAAAGAACTAGTTAATTATAGACCAATCTCGAATCTCCCTTTTCTGTCCAAGATACTAGAAAAGGTGGTATCCACACAATTATATTCCTTCTTAGAGAAAAATGGTATATGTGAGGATTTCCAGTCAGGATTTAGACCGTATCATAGTACTGAGACTGCTCTCCTTAGAGTTACAAATGATCTGCTCTTATCATCTGATCGTGGGTGTATCTCTCTATTAGTTTTATTGGATCTTAGTGCTGCGTTTGTCACAATTGACCACATTGAACATTCTTTTGCATAGACTTGAATACTTTGTTGGCATCAGTGGAAGTGCATTAGCATGGTTTAAATCGTACTTATATGACCGCCATCAGTTCGTAGCAGTGAATGAAGATGTATCCTATCGATCACAAGTGCAGTATGGAGTACCTCAAGGCTCAGTACTAGGGCCGCTACTCTTCACGCTTTATATGTTACCCTTGGGAGATATCATCAGGAAACATGGTGTTAGCTTTCACTGTTATGCTGATGATACTCAGCTCTATATTTCTTCGCAGCCCGGTGAAACACACCAATTTGAAAAACTAATGGATTGCATAGTCGATATAAAAAACTGGATGACGAGTAATTTCTTACTGCTAAATTCTGAAAAAACAGAGGTGTTAATTATAGGACCTAAAAACTCTGCTTGTAATAACCTAGAACACTGTCTAAGACTTGATGGTTGCTCTGTACATTCTTCATCATCAGTTAGGAACCTAGGTGTGCTACTTGATCGCAATCTTTCCTTAGAAAGCCACGTTTCTAGCATTTGTAAAACTGCATTTTTCCATCTCAAAAATATATCTAAATTACGGCCTATGCTCTCAATGTCAAATGCAGAAATGTTAATCCATGCATTTATGACCTCAAGGTTAGATTATTGTAATGCTTTATTGGGTGGTTGTTCTGCACGCTTAGTAAACAAACTACAGCTAGTCCAAAATGCAGCAGCAAGAGTTCTTACTAGAACCAGGAAGTATGACCATATTAGCCCGGTCCTGTCAACACTGCACTGGCTCCCTATCAAGCATCGCATAGATTTTAAAATATTGCTTATTACTTATAAAGCCCTGAATGGTTTAGCACCTCAGTATTTGAATGAGCTCCTTTTACATTATAATCCTCTACGTCCGCTACGTTCTCAAAACTCAGGCAATTTGATAATACCTAGAATATCAAAATCAACTGCAGGCGGCAGATCCTTTTCCTATTTGGCGCCTAAACTCTGGAATAACCTACCTAACATTGTTCGGGAGGCAGACACAATCTTGCAGTTTAAATCTAGATTAAAGACCCATCTCTTTAACCTGGCATACACATAACATACTAATATGCTTTTATTATCCAAATCCGTTAAAGGATTTTTAGGCTGCATTAATTAGGTAAACCGGAACCGGAAACACTTCCCATAACAACCTATGTACTTGCTACATCATTAGAAGAATGGCATCTACGCTAATATTTGTCTGTTTCTCTCTTGTTCCGAGGTCACCGTGGCCACCAGATCCAGTCTGTATCCAGATCAGAGGGTCACTGCAGTCACCCGGATCCAGTACGTATCCAGACCAGATGGTGGATCAGCACCTAGAAAGGACCTCTACATCCCTGAAAGACAGCGGAGACCAGGACAAGTGAAGTGAAGTGACATTCAGCCAAGTATGGTGTCCCATACTCAGAATTTGTGCTCTGCATTTAACCCATCCGAAAAGCACACACACAGAGCAGTGAACACACACACACTGTGAGCACACACCCGGAGCAGTGGGCAGCCATTTATGCTGCGGCGCCCGGGGAGCAGTTGGGGGTTCGATGCCTTGCTCAAGGGCACCTAAGTCGTGGTATTGAAGGTGGAGAGAGAACTGTACATGCACTCCCCCCACCCACAATTCCTGCTGGCCCGGGACTCGAACTCACAACCTTTCAATTGGGAGTCCGACTCTCTAACCTTTAGGCCATGACTTCCCCGAGTGAAGTGACATTCAGCCAAGTATGGTGACCCATACTCAGAATTTGTGCTCTGCATTTAACCCATCCGAAGTGCACACACACAGAGCAGTGAACACACACACACTGTGAACACACACCCGGAGCAGTGGGCAGCCATTTATACTGCGGCGCCCGGGGAGCAGTTGGGGGTTCAGTGCCTTGCTCAAGGGCACCTAAGTCATGGTATTGAAGGTGGAGAGAGAACTGTACATGCACTCCCCCCACCCACAATTCCTGCCAGCCCGGGACTCGAACTCACAACCTTTTGATTGGGAGTCCGACTCTCTAACCATTAGGCCACGACTTCCCACCGGACAACTAGAGCCCCAGATACAGATCCCCTGTAAAGACCTTGTCTCAGAGGAGCACCAGGACAAGACCACAGGAAACAGATGATTCTTCTGCACAATCTGACTTTGCTGCAGTCTGGAATTGAACTACTGGTTTCGTCTGGTCAGAGGAGAACTGGCCCCCCAACTGAGCCTGGTTTCTCCCAAGGTTTTTTTCTCCATTCTGTCACCGATGGAGTTTCGGTTCCTTGCCGCTGTCGCCTCTGGCTTGCTTAGTTGGGGACACTTCATCTACAGCGATATCGTTGACTTGATTGCAAATAAATGCACAGACACTATTTAACTGAACAGAGATGACATAACTGAATCCAATGATGAACTGCCTTTAACTCTCATTTTTTGCATTATTGACACTGTTTTCCTAATGAATGTTGTTCAGTTGCTTTGACGCAATGTATTTTGTTTAAAGCGCTATATAAATAAAGGTGACATTGACATTGACATGCACCGTTTAGCTCTCTCTCTTCTGTACAATCCTGTTGGATCCAAATATGGTAATTTCCTTTTAATCAGCAACCAATCGTGAAAGTAAAAAGACTGAATGCGCGATCTCATTGGCTGATGATAAATCTTTAAAGCCCGTTTTCTCAAAATGACCTTTCTCTCATACTCCAAGTCCGAAATCTCCACTTCAGTAGTACCTAGGTATATTATGAAGACATTTACAGAGGGATTTGTAAATATATTATTCCTAGCCTGATATATAACATTTTATTCCAAAAAACATGGCGAAAATCATTTTTTAAGGCTATTGACACAGTATATTCTGATTTACAGGATAACAAAAGTAGTTATCCATAAATCCCTCTGTAATTTTTTCCCCATCAATTGTAGGCTATTTGAAAATGTTTAGTAGCATACAGACTACAAAATAAATATGTGCATACGTTGTGAAAGTAAAATCTGGTGTTTTTTATTACATTGTATTGCATTTTGTAGAAATATAGTGTAAGCCAAGCAATGCTTGGAAAGATTGAGATTTAGTTAATCAGTATAACATAGACATCTGTAGACATGAAGTGGCAGCTTCAGCCATTTGCAGCTATGAAAAGTTTGGCGGCTGCAGCAGCCATTTAGGTTTTGGCTGAGCCGGCTAGCCAGCCAATAACTTCATCAGCCAGCCATTATTCTCAAAACAAATGGCTTCGAGCTGTAGGCCAAATTAAGCATTGAGTGAAAAAACGACCGAACCGCAGCGAAGCAAGCTCGATGAACGCTTCCTGCACGCGAGTCAGCCACCTCCCAGCCGGGGCCTTCCATTCTTTCCCGACCTGCATGATGAGATCGCCAGGTCATGGAAACGCCCATTCTCAGCCCGCCTCTACATCCCCTCGTCTGACTACTATGGCAACGTAGTGGGGAAGGGAGAGCACGGCTATAGAGCGATGCCCCGGGTTGAACAGACGCTCGCGAGCTATCTGTCCCCTGGCGCGGCATCGTCTCTGAAGGCATTGCCCTCAAAGCCACTCAGAACAACATCGGCTTTGGTGGGCAAAGGGTATGCGCTGCAGGTCAGGCTGGTGCGTGTCTGCACACCATGGCGGTGTTACAGGCGTACCAAGCCCACCTGCTTAAAGAGCTAGATGAGGGAGAGGAGATCAAGTCCCATGATATTTCAGAACTAAGAAGGACCTCTGATCTCTCCCTCCGCACCACCAAGTGATTGGGCGGTCCATGGCAGATATGGAGGCACTTATGGTTGACCCTGTCCGATATGAAAGAGCGGGACAGGGCCTGCCTCATAGACGCCCCGATTCAGCCGACTGGCCTGTTCGGCGATGCAGTCAATTCTGTCGTCGACAGGTTTCAGGAGGCCCGCAAACAAGCAGTGGCGTTCCATAAGTTCCTCCCTCGTCGCTCTCTCGGGGCATCTGGGCGGGAGATGCCCAGCCGCACCCTAGCTCCTCGTATTGCGAGGCCCAGAAACGCTCTCCCTTAGTAGATTATTTAGCAGCGTGGAAACTACTGCCAAATGTATCTCAATGGGTCCTGCACACAGTAGAAAAAGGCTACCATATTCAGTTCGGCTCTGCGCCGCCAATATTCAACGGGGTCATCCCGACGATAGTCGGCCCCAGGCAGGGTCTGGTTATGGAACAGGAAGTGAAAACCCTATTAGAGAAGGAGGCCATTGAGGTGGTCCCTCCTCAAGACAGGGAGTCTGGATTTTACAGCCGGTATTTCATAGTTCCAAAGAAGGATGGGGGGGTTGCATCCGATTATAGACTTGAGGGTTTTAAATCGTTCAGTTATGAGATTGAAGTTCAAAATGCTCACAATCAAGCATGTTGTAGCTCAGATCAGGTCCGAGGACTGGTTTGTCACAATAGATCTCAAAGATCCATACTTCCACATATCCATCCTTCCACAACACAGGAAGTTACTGAGGTTCCCTTTCGGGGGCGAAGCTTACCAATATCGAGTACTTCCCTTCGGCCTTGCACTCTCACCCTGCACGTTCACAAAATGTGTAGACGCGGCTCTGGTCCCCCTGTGCATGCAGGGCATCCGCATTCTCAACTATATTGACAATTGGTTGATTTTAGCTCAGTCAGAGCAGGTTGCGGCTCGTCATCGAGATGTCATTCTCGCACATATGGGGGAGCTGGGTTTGAGACTGAACGCCAAGAAGAGTTTTCTCCAGTTCAGAGAACCACCTATCTAGGCGTAGTACGGGATGCAGGCACGATTGTCCCCTGCTCGTATCAAGTTGTTCCTCATCTCAGTCGATAGAGTCAGAGAAGGCCAGTCACTTACTGTCAAACAATTTCAGAGATTGTTGGGTCTGATGGCAGCTGCGTCCAACGTGATACCTCTTGGCCTGCTGTACATGAGACCCCTACAGTGGTGGCTCAAGACCAAGGGATTGGTTCTCTCTAGTTCATCCAGCTCCTCTGGGACTGGACACTATGGTACAGACCTGGCGGAGGCTTTGTCTGTACGCCTGCTCCCGGGAGTTCTGGCGAGAGTACGCCGGGACGGGGTCCATCTGTTATTAGTAGCCCCATTCTGGCTGGGCCGAGTATGGTTCGCAGATCTGGTCTCGCTCCTCGACAGCTCACCATGGGAGATACCGATCAGGACAGACCTACTCTCACAGGTGCAGGGCACGATAATTCACCCTCGGCCGGAGTTGTGGAAGCTGTGGGTGTGGCCCCTGAGGGGGCACAACTATTAGCAGCTGGTCTCTCAACCGAGGTTGTTGAGACCCTCCTCCAATCCAGAGCTCCCTCAATGAGGAAACTGTATGCCCTGAGGTGGTAACTCTTCACCTCATGGTGCAGAGACCGCCAGCTAGACCCAGCAAACTGCCCAGTTGGTACAGTTTTGGAGTTTGTACAGGCCAGGCTCTCTGCAGGGTTGACCCACTCCATGCTGAAGGTTTACGTGGCGGCCATTGCGGCCTACCATGCCCTTCTCGATGGCCAGTCTTTGGGAAGACACCCACTAGTTACACGTTTCCTCCATGGTGCGCTGAGGCTGAGACCTCCAGTACGGTCCCGTATTCCCCCGTGGGACTTGGTTGTGGTGTTAGAGGCAATGTGCAAACCCCCGTTTGAACCCATTCAAGATATTTCAGACAGACATCTTACACTTAAAACCTCCTTTCTGTTGGCTATCACCTCTCTGCGTAGAGTAGGAGATCTTCAGGCCCTCTCTGTGGCCCCCACTTATCTTGAGTTTGCACCTGGCATGACCAAAGTGTTCATATACCCTCGAGCGGGATATGTTCCTAAGGTTCCCTCTATTAAACCACGACCTTTAGTGCTGCAGGCCTTCTGTCTTCCTCCCTTTCGGGAGCCTGACCAAGCGAAGCTAAATTGTATGTGTCCAGTTCGAGCGCTGGATGCATACGTCCACAGAGCTGCCCTGTGGAGAAAAACGCCTCAAGGTTACGTATGTAACCCTAGTTCCTTGAAGGAACGAGAAGCTGCGTCTAGCGCTTTGGGGAACGTCCCTGACGAGACCGACTCTGAATATCGTGTGCAATCCGTCCATCGGAAAGGCGTGACGTCACGGGCGGGGTGACGTAGCGACCAGGAAGCTATAAAAGCACGTGCCGTGCAGCTGGCCTCAGCTTCGAGTAGGGAAGCAAGCGCCGGCAGGGGTGCCGGGAGTATGGCTTTGCGACGCAGCGTCTCGTTCCTTCAAGGAACTAGGGTTACATACGTAACCTTGAGGCGTTCCTTTTCAGGAACTCGAGCTGCGTCTAGCGCTTTGGGGAACGATGTGCCAACGCTGCCAGACTTCCAAATCCCTGCCTAGTGTGTATCCGAAGAGCACAGCTAAGACGAGAGAACAGAAGAGCCCGGCGTGGCTCGCATGTCAAGATTGTAAAATCGGACAAATGTGGAGGGCGTGGACCACCCCGCAGCGTTGCAGATGTCCAAGAGGGACACACCTGCTGAGAAGGCCTTGGAGGCCGCCATACCCCGAGTAGAGTGAGCCTTGGCCCCCAAAGGAGGGGGAAGACCAGAGGACTCATAGGAGACGTTGATAGCCTCGACTATCCAACGACTAAGGGTCTGCTTGGTGGCAGGAGAACCCTTGTTAGTAGGACCGTAGCAAACAAGCAGTTGGTCGGATTTTCTCCACAGGGCAGCTCTGTGGACGTATGTCCACAGAGCTGCCCTGTGGAGAAAATACACTTTAGCTTCTCTTGGTCTGGCTCCCGAAAGGGAGGAGGACAGAAGGCCTGCAGTACGATAGGTTGTGGTGTGACAGAGGGAACCTTCGGAACATAACCCGCTCGAGGGTGTAAGAATGCTTTGGCCATACCAGGGGCAAAGTCTAGGTAGGTAGGGGCCACCGAGAGGGCCTGGAGATCTCCAACTCTCTTTAGAGAGGTGATTGCCAATAACAGGGCAGTTTTAATTGTTAGATGTCTGTCTGAGATGTCTTGAATTGGCTCGAATGGAGCTTTACAAAGAGCCTCTAGCACCACAACCAAATCCCAGGGGGGAACACGGGACCGTACTGGAGGTCTCAGCCTCAGTGCACCTCGGAGGAAACGTGTAACTAGGGGGTGTCTACCCACTGACTGATCATTGAAAGGGACATGGAAAGCAGCTATGGCCGCCACGTAAACCTTTAAGGTGGAGTGGGATAACCCCGCAGAGAGCCTGGCTTGTAAAAACTCCAGAACTGTACCAACTGGGCAGTTTGCTGGGTCAAGCTGGCGGTCTCTGCACCATGAAGTGAAGAGTTTCCACTTCAGGGCGTACAGTTTCCTCGTAGCGGGAGCTCTGGATTGGAGTAGGGTCTCAACAACCTCGGTTGAGAGACCAGCTGCTAACAGTTGTGCCCCCTCAGGGGCCACACCCACAGCTTCCACAACTCCGGGCGAGGGTGAATTATCATGCCCTGCGCCTGTGAGAGTAGGTCTGTCCTGATCGGTATCTCCCACGGAGAGCCGTCGAGGAGCGAGACTAGATCTGAGAACCATCGTCGGCCCGGCCAGAACGGGGCTACTAATAACAGACGGACCCCGTCCTGGCGTACTCTCGCCAGAACTCCCGGGAGCAGAGCGATAGGGGGAAAAGCGTACAGACGAAGCCTCGGCCAGGTCTGTACCATAGCGTCCAGTCCCAGAGGAGCTGGATGAACTAGAGAGAACCAGAGGGGACATTGCGATGTCTCCTGAGTAGCAAAGAGGTCCACCTGGGCTGTGCCAAATACTCTCCATATCTGCTTCACCACCTCGGGGTGAAGCATCCATTCCCCGGGCCTCGGCCCCTGCCTCGACAGTATGTCTGCTCCCACATTCAACCTCCCAGGAATATACACTGCTCTGATCGAGAGGAGTTTGCCCTGGGACCACAGAAGGATCTGGTGTGCCAGCTTGTACAAGGGGCGTGAACGCAGACCCCCCTGGTGATTGATATAAGAGACCACTGATGTGTTGTCGGTGCGCACCAACACATGGTGACCTCTCAGGTCTGGGAGGAAATATTTCAATGCTCGATAGACTGCTAGCATCTCTAGGCAATTGATGTGCCATGTCAGATGGCGATCGCTCCACAGACCGCGGGCAGGGTGGCCACTCATGACCGCACCCCAACCGGTGAGGGACGCGTCTGTCGCTTGCGTTACACGGCGACAAGGAGCTCCCAGCACCGTGCCCTGATTCAAGAACCAAGGTTTCTTCCACATGTCTAAGGCACGAAGGCACCGCCGCGTGACCTTGATAACTCGAAGTGGATTTCCCCTCGGGGAAAAGCCCTTGGACTTGAGCCACCACTGTAGGGGTCTCATGTACAGCAGGCCAAAAGGTATCACGTTGGACGCAGCTGCCATCAGCCCTAACAATCTCTGGAATTGTTTGACAGTGAGTGACTGGCCTTCTTTGACTCTCTCGACTGACGTGAGGATCGACTCGATCCGAGCAGGAGACAAGCGTGCCTGCATCGTGGTCGAATTCCAAACTACGCCTAGATAGGTGGTTCTCTGAACTGGAGAAAGTACACTTTTCTTGGCGTTTAGTCTCAAACCCAGCTCCCCCATGTGTGCGAGAACGACATCTCGATGTCGAACCGCCATCTGCTCTGATTGAGCTAGGATCAACCAATAGTCGATATAATTTAGAATGCGGATGCCCTGCATACGGAGGGATACCAGAGCCGCATCTACACATTTCGTGAACGTGCGGGGTGAGAGTGCGAGGCCAAAGGGAAGTACTCGATATTGATAAGCTTTGCCCCCGAAAGCGAACCTCAGAAACCTCCTGTGTTGTGGAAGGATGGATATGTGGAAGTATGCGTCTTTGAGATCTATTGTGACAAACCAGTCCTCGGACCTGATTTGAGCTACCAATTGATTGACAGTGAGCATTTTGAACTTCAGTGGCATAACTGAGCGGTTCAGGAGACGTAAGTCTAAGATCGGACGCAACCCCCCATCCTTCTTTGGAACTATGAAATACCGGCTGTAGAATCCGGATTCCCTGTCTAGAGGAGGGACCACCTCGATGGCCTCCTTCCTTAATAGGGTATTCACTTCTTGTTCCATAACCAGAGCCTGCCGGGGGCCGACCACAGTCGGTGTAACCCCGTTGAACTTCGGTGATGGATGACCGAACTGAATGCAATAGCCTCTTTCTATTGTATGCAGGACCCACTGAGATACATTTGGCAGTAGCTTCCACGCTGCTAAATAATCTACTAAGGGAATCAGTCTCTCGAGACTGACCTCTGGTGTAAGAGGCCCCCGAAGGGGCGGCGAGCATCCCAGCTCCGCTGCGCTCACGGGCGAAAATAACTGGGAGTAGCGCTCGCTGGAGGCCGCTGCGCCCTGAAACTCTGGCAGGGTTGGCAGGCCGACCTCCTGAGGGCACTGAGGTGACGGCGGGCACCGTATAATGAGGTGGACCGCGCTCTACCCCAGCTTGGGCTGCCCTCTGGATCCTGGCGTCAGGATCTTTTCGTCGAGGACTTCCGGGCTTCAATGACAGATCTTAAATCGGCTTTCGCCCTAGAAGCCCCCGACTCAGAGCGTCGCTGGGGCCCTCGGTCCCGACGTGGGGGAGCACGAGCGGCGACACTCTGTTTTTGTACTTCCCGGTATGAGGAGCCGGTATGTGGCGTGGTCATCTCCCGCCCAGATGCACCACGAGAGCGACGAGGGAGGATACTCTGGAACGCCGCCGCCTGTTTGCGTGCCTCCTGGAACCTGTCGACGACAGTGTTGACTGTGTTGCCAAACAGGCCCAAAGCTTGAAGCGGGGCGTCCAGGAGGCAGACCCTGTCTCTTTCTTTTATCTCTGACAGGGTCAGCCACAAATGCCTCTCCGCGGCCACTAAGGCTGCCATAGACCGCCCAATTGCGCGAGCGGTCTCTTTAGTGGCGCGGAGGGAGAGATCAGCGGTCTTTCTGAGTTCTTCTATATCTCCAGACTTAATCCCCTCCCCCTCATCGACATCTCTCAGCAGGTCAGCCTGATAAGCTTGAAGGACTGCCATAGTGTGAAGGCAAGCCCCAGCCTGACCTGCTGCCACATAACCTTTGCCCACTAGCGATGATGTAACTCGAAGAGGCTTAGTGGGCAATGTCGGAGCCTTAAGAGACGATGCCGAACCGGGCGACAGATAGCCCGCGAGCGTCTGTTCGACCCGTGGCATCGCTCTATAACCCCGCTCTCCCAGCCCCATCACGTTGCCATAATATAGTGAATCGGGGCCGAAGAGGCGGGTTGAATAAGGGTGGTTCCACGATCTCGACAACTCATCGTGGAGATCGGGAAAATATGGAAGGCTCCGACGTGGAGGTGGTTGCCTCGGCAGCAGAAAACGTTCGTCTAGCTTGCTTCTCTGCGGCTCGGTTTGTTTTTCAGCAGGCCATTCGATTTTTAATTTATCTACTGCTCGCGTAACCACCTCCAACAGCTCCTCATACTGGGGCGACAGGGGTGGCGAATCCCCAGCAACCGACTCCACATCGACCTCCTCGGAGGAAGAGAGGTGAAGAGTTGATCCCTCACCCTGGGGGGAAGAAACCGACGAGCGTGCTTCCGAACCCAGGGTTTGGGCGCCGGATCTGGCAGATAAGGAAGGAGATAAGGACTGGCCCGTCTCCATTCCCTCTGACAGATCCACCTGCGACCCCACGAGTGCAGCAGCCGCTCTGCCTCGGCAGAAGCGGGGCCAGCACCGCGAGGAACGCTGGTGAAGGCTCCCTCCTCGAAGAGAGCCCTCCGGGATCGAAGCGTCCGCATTGGCAATCGCTCGCAATGCGGACAGTCGGCCCCCTCGAGAGCCGACTCAGCGTGCTTCGATCCCAGGCAAGCCACGCACAGACTGTGTGTATCCCCGCTCGTAATGTAGCGAGGACAGGGAGGAACACACAATCTATAACGTGGCTTGGAATCGCCCTTCATATGTTTGGTCTTTTGCTTTAGTTTTGGCATATTGAGCTGTTTTAGCGATCTTTTAATGGCTAAGGGACAGACAACAATAAATAGGACCAACGGGACAGACTTTTGACATGCACACACAGAGCGCTTGCTGACAGACGCGAGGCTGAGGCCAGCTGCACGGCACGTGCTTTTATAGCTTCCTGGTCGCTACGTCACCCCGCCCGTGACGTCACGCCTTTCCGATGGACGGATTGCACACGATATTCAGAGTCGGTCTCGTCAGTGACGTTCCCCAAAGCGCTAGACGCAGCTCGAGTTCCTGAAAAGGAACTGACCAATTGCTTGTATGCTACGGTCCCCCAAGAGGGATTCTCCTGCTTCTAAGCAGACTATTAGTCGTTGGAATGTCGAGGCTATCAACGCCACCTATGAGTCCTCTGGTCGTCCCCCGCTGTCGGGAGCCAAGGCTCACTCTACTCGGGGTTTGGCGGCCTCCAAGGCCTTCCTAGCAGGTGTATCCATGCTGGACATCTGCAATGCTGCGGGGTGGTCCACGCCTTCTACGTTTGTTAAATTCTATGGCCTAGACATGCCAGTCACTCCAGGCGCTTCTGTCCTCTCGTCCTAAGCTGTGCTCTTCGGATACACACTAGGCAGGGGTTTGGTAGTCTGGCGGCGTTGGTACTCGTTCCCCAAAGCGTTGTTCGACGCAGATCGAGTTCCTGAAGAGGAACGTCTCTAGGTTATGTATGTAACCCTAGTTCCTCGAGGGAACGATACGCTGCGTCTCGGAGCCATACCCCCGGCACCCCTGCCGGCGCTTGCTGGTACTCGTAGCTGACGCCAGCTGTGCGGCACGTGCTTTTATAGTTTCATGGTCGCTTACGTCACCCCGCCTGTGACGTCACGCTCTTCCATTGGACTGATTACACACGATATTCAGAGTCGCTCACGCTAAGCGCGTTTCCCAAAGCGTTGTTCGATGCAACGTCTCGTTCCCTCGAGGAACTAGGGTTACATACGTAACCTAGAGATGTTCACCCAGTGGTAAAATCCTCTCATCATTTAATGCTAGGAGAAAATTTTTACATTTCATAATAAAAATATACAATTTGAATGATACTGTAAAACTCAAACATCTCCTTTTTTTCCACAAAAGAAATTAATACAGTTTTGAAACAAACAATGAATGCAATGATAGCAGAAAGTTGGTGTGAGTATTAGCAGTTATGTGAGCTCCAGTGAGAGACTGATGAAGATAATGAGAGCATATGGATTGATGGTAAGTTTGGTCTGCCTGATGGCACCTGCTCTTCCTTAACACAGCATCACTGCCTTAACGCCTCCTCACGCTGGTGTAGAGCCTACGGCCGTCATCAGAATCTATCATGTGGACAGAATTGCTGACCAGCTATTCTTCTCTGCAGTTGCCATAAAACCAGGCAATTAAATGCTTTTGGACTATTCTACTCTTTCTGAAACCAGTGAGTTCTGGTTGGAGGCAGCCAGTGGAAATGGGAAATTAAATACTGTGACAGTTACTGTGAAACTGTACCTGATGAGGCGGGCTTCTTACCAGAGCTATGGGAAAATCTTTGTCGACTTCATGGAAATTCTGCATTCTAGATGGATAACTTTTTTTATCAGAAAGTTAGTCTCTACAGACAGAGATCTTCTTAGCATTCCTTTTATGATATGATTTAGACACTGATTAAACTAATACATTTTCAAAGTTTTACCTTTAAACATTCATGGGGAAGTGTAGCCTAAATGTTTAAAACCAAAGCTGGTGACTAGTAATTGAAAAATTGTCGGTTTGTACTCAAGCTAAAACTTAGAGGGAATAAAATTCTGTCCCACAAGCTGTTAAATATTTTCATGCCATTTATAATAAATGGCCATCATTAATATGTTATAATATAATGTCTAAGTAGATAAATAAAAATCCAACAATGTTACAAAAATAGACTATGACTGTATTTTAGCATCATTATATTATACAATATGAAAAACTGACATTCCAAAAAAATAAAATAAAAAGAACCCTAAAGAAAAAAAAAAAGAAAAAAATCAAGTTTTCTAGAAGAACATACAGTTTCTTGAGCACCAGATCAGAATATTGGAATGATTTCTGATGGAGCATGTGATACTAAAGACTGGAGTAATGTCTGCTAAAAATTCAGCTCTGCTATCACAGGAATAAACTGCATTTAATATATATATATATATATATATATATATATATATATATATATATATATATATATATATAACGTAGCATACCAGTCTTCTTTCAAAGACATAACAAATTCTTATCGACCCAAAAAGTTTGAAAAGTATTGTAATTTGGATGTATAAACAGAGTAAATGAGGATTCACAGTTAAATATCCAATATCGGGTACTGATTATTTAAAACAAAAAATGGTACTGACATGTTCTGGATTCCAACTCAAATAAGCTTGATTTCTCAACCTTGGACCTTTTGAGGGAATGTAAAATGTTAGACTGTCTTCTTACATTTGATATGTTTATGGTACCTCAGGGGTCCTAGTGCTCGGCTCACACTGTATTCGCTATATTAAAGTTGTGAGTTTGCACTGCATGTGCTTAGGGTCCTCATTTTAGCCTTGGCTAAAATGACTAAAAGCATGGCTAAAAGCTAAAGCTAAGAAGCAAAGCTACAAGCTAAAAGCTAAAAGCAAACTGAAAGCATACTAAAAGCTGGCATGACTGATAACAAAAGCAAAGCTAAAACTAAAAGCAAAATTTTATGGTGTCCTAAGTATTTAAACTGGCCTGTTGGCCACACCTCAAATGTGGTCTTGACCAATCAGATATTGTCTTGGCTCGGGGGTATCATAAATCATATGTTATCCTATCAAGCATGCGGTCCGAATTTTCCCGCTCTTGAAGAGTATAATTTTGGACGTGATTCCTATAACAAGAATATGATACATTTGACAAATAACTGATGGTCAGGACTGTTTCAAGCTAACAGATTCGAACACGTAACACACTAAACATGAATATGTATCTTTAAGCTATCCAATAGTTATTAAAAGACATACACAATAAGTGATTATAACATGATAGTCAAATGTGTGGGTTACACATAAATGAATATGGAGTGAAGCGATGGACTGATATTCATTTATAAGTCCTTATTCATTTTTAGTTCATTTTGGTCCATATATATGTAGAAAAGACAGTTTCTGTGTCATTATCTGACAAAGATTTCTGTGGAGACCAGAGGTTCAAAGCCCCCCTCCCCCCACCCTTAGGAATTTCAGTCTGATTCTGCTAGGTTGGGGAAGTATTTAAGTATATGGTGTATAACTCTCATGGGTTTACATGTGATGTCCGGCGTTGCATCTCAATTACGAACAACAAATTTGACAACCTCTTCTCCGAATTGAAATTGTCAATAATTGTTCTAGTGGTGTTAATGTTGAAAGCTGTTCTGTGAAAGAGTTGGTTGGTTGGTTATCTTGCTTGGGACTTGTGGCACATAATGTTTTATGATTTCCTGTTGCCTTACTGAGGAATTTCGGCTCGTGTTTCAACCACAGTCCTAATCGACTTTAATTTGTCTGATTCTGGTCAGATCTGCTATATATATATAGTTATCATATGGCTTCAGATGATTTGGATTATAGTGCATAAGTCATATGAGTTTAAGTTTATTCACAAATATGGACTACTGTGGTGCTTATATTGTCCTTTTTTAGCTGGACATCCCCTGGTCATTATCCACTTTCATTGTATGGATGAGAGCAGCATACCATGAACATTCTTCAAAACCTTTGTATTCCACAAAGTCATACAGACAACATGAGAGCAAGCAAATGATGACACAATATTCATTTTTGGGTGAACTATCCCTGGAAAGTAAGCTGTGAAAGAAAATGATGGAAAACTGAATCTCAAAATAATGAGTTTGCTTGTTAAACATGTTGAACATCTCAGCCAGTTATTCAGAATTTGTATATTGATTTCACTTCTCATTCTGCCTCGATCTCTCCCTCTTCTCGTTCTTTCGGTTCATTGATGCTTAGTGACTTAGAGTAGTGCCCCTCAGCCTTTCAGTTTGCCATGGTTTAAATCCACCAAGATTGCAATGGGACTGATCTTGTATTACATCATGCCATCATCGCTTTGCACATCACCTTTTTCTCCCTAGGCAATAAGAGCTAGAGCTGGCAGTGAATACTTATTGCATTGTTAGCAGTAGATTGTCATTGTACTTGTTCTGTCTCGAGAGTCAGAGCTCAAAGTACAGTAGTTGTAGTTCAGTCTGAGAATAGAGCTGTCATGTTGATTTATTAATTTAGTTTAATTAATTGTAAAGAACAATAAGAAATAAAGGCATAGTCCACCCCAAAAATGCTAACTCTGTCATTATTTACTCACCCACAAGTTATTCAAAACCTCTTTGAGTTTCTATTTGCTGCATACATGTTGGCATGAATGTTGGCAACCAGACATTTTCAGTTTCCATTGACTTCCATTGTATTTTTTGTCTACACAATAAATTCAAAGGGAATGGAAGCTCTTCAGTTCTTCAAAATATGTGGAAGTCATACTGTTTGAGTAAAAGATGACAGAATTGTTATTGTTGAATGGACTATCCCTTTAAGGAATTAATCATGACCTCAACTCGTATGCAAATTTTATATTATATTATATTATTTATTTGCTTTTAAAAAAATGCAATAATTGACAGTCCAAAAAAACCAAGAATTTTAATTTTGAAGTCTCATACTTAAACCAGTATGTCAAACAATCTACCTAGTTTTTTTTACTCATCTCTTTCTGTAAGTTGCTGTGATTGCACCAGATAAAAACAAACAGTTAGCCAATACTGGCTGCCATCTGGATGTGCACGTACGCACATTGTTTTCCTGGCAAATCGATGACTCCCTGTCTATGCTTTAGAGGGTGAGAGTGTGCAGCAGTGGGTGTCAGCTTCAGCCTCTGTAGCATTCGGAGGTGGAGTCTAGACACATGCCTTTTTAAAATCCTACAAATCAATGCATGCTCACAGAATCGATAGGGGTCTCCTATTAGGAGTAATTAGAAAGTCAAACTTAGTTCTGCCCAGCACATCCACGTATTGTCTGGTGCTAAGGCCATGTAATAATGTTCTAGGTGATTTAAAGGGGAATGCATTAATAATTAAGGGTTCCTTAAGGGTTTCTTATTTTTCAACTTAGGTTAAGTCTCACTGAGGAATGATTCGGAAAATGTGTACTGACGGAATCTAATAAACTAGTGAAGGGAAATGCACTGCAGTGCTGTACAGATTTGAACATTTTGTTCTGTTTACCATCTTTATATTTTTTTATTTATTTTTTATTATCATTGTTTTGAGAACAACACTGTAATAAAGAAACCTTGCCTTGGGATCATTTGTACTTATTGTGGTATTTCTCTTTGTTTGGAACACACTGTGACGAGTGGGGCGGGGCCAAGAGACGTGGGAAAAGGAGCGAGGTCGGTGGAGTGATTGGGAAATGAGCGACACCTGCTCGACCCACCGGTCTGGAGTCCCACGGAGGAGATGGAGGGATATAAAACTGAAGCAACGACAGTGACGGACGAGAGAGGACCAGGCCTGGGTGTCAGTTTTAGTTTGCTTTTTATTTTTATAGTTCCCCAGGTCCCCGTGAGCGGTCCCCCCCGGAGGGAGTGGGGGGGGGGGACCGCTGGGGGGGTAGAGCGCATTCTCGGGAGTACCCCACGGCCTGCAAGGGGCGATTGGGGTATGTGACGAGTGGGGCGAGGTAGAGAGACGTGGGAACAGGAGCGAGGCCGGTGGAGTGATTGGGAAATGAGTGACACCTGCTCGACCCACCGGTCTCGAGTCCCACAGAGGGATATAAAACCGGAGCGACGACAGTGATGGACGAGAGAGCACCAGGCCTGGGTTTTAGTTTTAGTTTGCTTTTTATTTGTGCGTGTCACTCGTCCGTGAGGGGCTGACGCACTGTTTTGTATTTATTTTGATTATTAAAGTTTATAATTGATTGTCCGCCGGTTCCCTCCTCCTTCTTCCCGTGATCATGGAGTTATAATCATTACACACACACAAAGTGTTTTCATTAATAGTTTGTGCAGCTGTGCTATAGAGATGAAATAATCTATTTACATAAGGACAGATATAGCCAATGGCCCAGTTCTGAGAATGAATCAATTTTGATCATGTTCCGCCAGCACTAATTTCCCCTCTTAAAATCAGTATTCACCTCACACCACTGAGAACATGCCAAAACCTCTACGCAAACACAAAAGGAGTAGCCATCTGCAGACGTTATTTACGGGTGGCGTTAACATCACAATTTTCATCACAGAAATGATATGGCTCACAGCTCATTCTCAGATCCCTTTTCACCCCCCTGCACTTTTTGATCAAATTACAGGCTTGTCTTCCAAAGAGTGATTCTAGAACTTCAACTGCTTCCCTGTGGCTTAGCTGGCTCTCTGATTCAAAACAGGAGGATTAGCATGATTGATGTAATGTACCCTGCACCCAAGCTCTGCTTCTTTTTCAGACACAACATGCAGTGCTTGCACAATAAACTGTCTGTAAGGAACAGCCAATTCTTCTTTAAAGGCATCCCTTAGGTAATGTGGTATATAAATGCATAGTTATGTAATAAATGGAGGTTCTGTTAAAAATCTTGGATGCATCCTCTCCATCCAGTGAGGTAGTGAATCTAAAATAAAAGGAATGTGTAATGAACTCAGTGAACTCATAGGTGAAACTTCATCTTCCTGTGCGGGGAAATAGGATTTCCGAATCAATGCAATTGTGCTGCATAAATGTATATATTTTAGTATAGTAGCACAAGGAAACCAGTCATTAGTGGATTTCTATGCACCGGCTGGCTCTTACTTATCAAAGGCAACCCATTTTTTTTTTATGCTATGTACCCGTGGTATAAGATCTGAATTATTAATTAGGTAACTAAACAGTCACCCAGTAGTCATAAATGATTTGCTGAAGATGAATATGTATGCAAGTCATATTAGGGTTACCAGCTGGCAAAGGCTTTTGTAGAAGTTGTTGTTTTACATGGTCATCTGCATTTTGTTTCTTTTTGTCTCCTTAAAGTGGGAGAGAATCTTTAAAAAATTGTTATCTAGCAGTTATGATTGCTATCACCCTGCAGAGTGTTCATACGTATTGTTTTGATATGAAATTAATAATGCAGTTATCCCAGATACTAGGGATGGGAATCGAAAAAAAAAAAAAAAAACACACACACTGTGTCTACTGTATGTAGATTCAGTTGCACCATTGAATATTGCGGTGGTTTTGAATAAAAAAAAATATTGTCAGTTCCCGACCATTTCTGAGAGTGTGGTTCATATCTTAAGCAAATACAATTTCAAAGCAGAATCCCTCATTCTCCACTCTCTGCACTGTCACTGATCAATTACCGCCTTCAAATTAGCCAGAATGCTTTTCTTCTGTGCTCATATAGAAATAAAAAAAATCAGGATTTTTTTAGCACCAAGAGATGTGTAGAATTAATGTGCATGTATGGCAGCAAGAACAAACAGATTGAGCCTGAATTTCACTCTCTTTCCATCTCAGAGACTACCAATTAATTTCCAGGTGGGTGGGAATATAATGTGGAGGATTTGAGGGTTCTTTGCCGAAGAGGAATGCGTTAAAAAAATTCTTCTTCATTTATCTACAATGGGGCTAAAGCAAGCTGGAATGATAGAAGCTTTTTTATAATGTAATGAAATCAGAAAGCAGAACTACACTTATTTTACTACTAAATACTACTTTATTTTTTTTTTTGAATAATTAAGCACATCCCAATCTATTGCATTTACCTCAAAATCTATCTTAATAAATCCACAAAATAAAATGCAAAGAAACGTGCCCTACTTCTGATGCTGCAGAACTGCAATTTTAATTTATTAAAATAAAATTTTAGATTAGGGCACATTACATCCCAGAACCCTGTTTATACAAATAAAAATGCTACTTAGCATTCAGACTGATCCATTTATCCACTGAGCTACAAAATCCTGGGACCAGCAGTGGCAGACGAATGAAGATTTGAGCATTTGATTTGATCAGCAGGAAAAAAAATATTCCTTTAAATCCCTGAGAAATGAAAATTTGTGGAATGTTGAAAAATAGCAATTAAATTTGCTATTGATTAGGACATTTTTAAACTTGGAAATGAGCAAATACTGTGCTGCAGACTTTGATTAATATATCATATATTTATCAAAATATTATTTTAAATTATTAGTGCCTAACTTAGTTAATATTCAAAAGCTAAAACTTTTCCATTTTGTGATGAGACAGCCAGCAAATCTTTGCACCCCTCTGTCCCCATCACTTGTTTTAAACAACCTGATGCTTTCGCTGCATCCTTTGACCTCCTTCTGTTTAAATATTTAGGTCTACTTTCCCTCCCGATGTCTGTTTCTCTGTGAGCATGACAGCGTGTTGAACAAAATGCAGTCGCATTCAGTGTTCTGTAAGTGTGATGATGTATATCTGTGGCGGATCTTTTACAAGGTCACTCCTTTACTTGAATAAAAAATGTATTTATCCATAAATGAGGCCAGCAAAGTTGAAAAGAATGCTGTATTTATTTCTGAGGAGAACATGCTACTATAAAGCAAAAGTGAAGCAATGGGTTTAAACCTCATAAACAAGGTGACTTAGTACATCAAAGTCCAGCTCTGATGGAAAGAATGCACTATATTATATTCATTAAAATATCTTAAGAAGAGCATCCTGCTACTTTTGCTGTGTACTTAGAGGAGCTCAATAGACCCTGAATGCAGTGTTTGTGCAGAGGCACTAATGAGAAATCATTGAGACTCACCTCATTTAAAATGCATGAGGCAATGGATCTCAGATCTAATCCTGGCAATTAGCAATTAACAAAAGAGACTCACAAGCACGCTTGAATCGGAGAGTTGTTTAGATAGCACTGTGCTAGACCTATTTGTCATTAATATCTTCAGTGGCAGGCTGAAAAATAACCAATAGTGATTTAGCCAGACAAACTTTATTCAGAATTTTGTGTGGACCTGTCTGTGCCGCTGCCCTGTGGTTGTTCGCGGGGGGAAAGGCTTTCATTATTACTTGACCCGTTTGCAATTAAACTGACCCCAGCTGTCCACGCTGCACGGAGTGGCGGAAACTCTGTTGTGCATGCCTGAGCACTAATAGACATGCAAGGTGGAGTGTGTTATCTAAGGCTGTAAAGATGTATGATTTATGAATACATCACGGCAGCCACAGTCCACAGTTCTCAAGGGTTTTTGCCACATTTTGTTTGCTGCTTTGAATTTGGACAAATACCTGCACATGCTTATCGAATGAGACACAATGTCTTGTGTTACAATTTTTCCCTCCATTTGAGAACCACTGCTGTTTAATACAAATAACATATCATATGTTTGGTTAAAGAAAATAGCATCCAGAAAGTCCTCAAAAAAATAAAATAAAGCCTGATTCATAATACAGTGCTGAGGCTGAATATGTACAGTAAATGTGGAGTGCTTAAAATTGTTGACCTAGTAACCCACTGCCCACTTCAATTCCCAAATACAGCAATGTATTTCCCTCTCTATCTGTTTGCTTTCTCCCAATGCTAGCTTGTGTGGAGACAGTATTAATGCTCCAAATGGTCAAATGAACAGTTTTCAAATGGCCTCCTCTCAAATGTGCCATGGGGAGGCATAAAATATGAGCTTACAGGTGCTAATTAAAAATTCCAGTGCTGACAGACAACACCATGCCAGAGATGCAATCGTCTTGTCTCTCCATGGGGGAGAGGGATAATATGATTATATTTTCACAGAATCAATTCAGGATTGTTTCATGGAAAAGAGGGACTCTCAACAGGATGAGCTGTTTGAGGTGGAAAAACAAAGTCAGTGTAATGTTTGGAAGGTCCTGCTTCATTTCTCCAGCATTTGGTGTCTGGAGTCTTTGCAGACTTTGCACACATAAATGCTTCAAACATGAGTCCTTTCTTCCTCAAAACTGGCTGCCTAAATATAGAAATGAAGCTTCTGAGACCATTACCAACAGCTGAGCACTATGAGAGCTAGTCTTTGACTCTAAACTGTACTGAGGTCAAAGTGGTAATATCAACAAAGCAAGCTCTTATTTTCCTTAGTACTATTTTTCTGTAAATATGTAAAGATGTGAGCTTAAGGGAAATGGTCAGAGGTGGAAAGTAACGAATTACATTTACTCGCGTTACTGTAATTGAGTAGCTTTTTTGTGTACTTCTACTTTTTTAAGTATTTTTTTTAATCTGTAATTTTACTTTTACTTAAGTATATTTAGTTTGAAGTATTGTACTTCGCTACATTTTAAAACACATTAATTACTGAGTAAAAAAAAAATCGCTCCCTGGAAGCTATGTCAGTAAATAATGGGCAGGAGGGCAAACTGGCGCTAAAATCACAAGAAAGATGCAGACGGACAAAACAGGCGTTAGTGGTGCAGACACCGCTGAAAACGAAACCCCGTCATATTCTGAAGTTGAACTTGAAGGAAATGAAGTGAACCCCTGCCCATATTTATACTCTATTATGCTGTGTATGCTGTGCTTGCCTAGGGAGACCAAACTAGCAGTTTATAAAATCTCGACAAGACATCAACCCCACGTAATGTAAAAAAAAAAAAAACAACGGTCAAATATGTACTATTGTGTATTATGTATTGTGTTAATCAGCTACAAGTCGGCTGACTCGATTTTCTTCTCATACATTCCCGCAGCGTCACAGTGCATTTCCCTAAAGAAGCCGAGCGACTTCAATGGGGCTTTCTTTGAACAGTTTTTTTCTGTGCTCCGAAGCTAGACGGTCATTGGATAAATGCTGCGATTATGTCCCGCCCACGGACGCTCATCGTCTCTGGAGGTGAATGAAGACTGGGCTTCCGCGTGATGATTGGAGGATCTGTCGATCTCCTTTTGACTGACAGCGGTCTGCACCATAAGAAGTCGGTGAAGCTGTTTCACGCTCAGTCCCATGATCGCGGATTTCTCAAGTGTATTCGAAAGACAAACTGCGGCAATATTTCTTGATATTTGTAAAATGCAGAACCACCACAAAATTGAATTGGTAACTAAGATTGAAAATGTGCGCGCGCACGCACACACACACACACTATAGCCATCTAGTGGTTAAAGTGATTTATTACAATTTTTAAACTGAATTTCCCCAAAAATGGGCAAAAATCTTACATTAAACCTTATAAAATTATCCATGGTATCCCCATGTATGAAAGTTAGAAATCTGGGTCTTTTATGAAGTGAATTTTACCTGAAATGCTTTTTTCTTTTTTTGTAAAAAAAAAAAAAAAGCCTATTTAAATAAATATTTATTTATTTATAGAAATGTAAAAGATTTAAATCCTCCAAAAACTGTACAAAGTTTAGTAAAAACATAAATGAACAGAGTAAAATTATATTTGTAAAAAATTTAAATATTTTACTATTACAAAATGAAATGTTATTGTCTGGGGTCAAAAAGACCCCGAGTGTCACTACAAATGAAGACCATCAGAGGGTTATAATGTAGGCCGAAAATGAGCTTCCCCTCTTTGAAAGACCAGCAGCCGCCAATGATATATATATATATATATATATTTATATATTTATATTTATTAAATATATATTTATATTTATATATATATATATTTATATATATATATATATATATATTTTTTTTTTTACAACAGGACAGCAAACTAAGAGACTTGCATTTTAGACACCATATTGCCGGTTTTTGCTCTATTTCTACAACAAAAATTTATTCCAAACACAGCCACCAAAGCAAAATTTTGCATCTCTGAGCAACATGACAGTGTTTCGTTTCTGAATGAATCAACCGTTTAAATGATTTGGTTCAATCGCAATGACTCACTTATTAACAGTGACTTGCTGACACATACTGGCCATTTTAATTTCACATTTAAAGTATCTTTTGATTTTTTTTTTTTTATAATTAAGTTTTTATAATTTCAAATGAGCATTCAACATTTTATGTCTGGCATATCAAAACATTATTCATGCATTTGTAACTGCAGGTTAAATGCATTCTTGCCCTGCACTAAACAGTGTGTAAATACATCTAAATGCCACGTCCGATGAAGCTTTTGCATTTCCTCTGTATTGAAAAGATGAGTTTGTTGATAATGATTTGCCTGGTAACAGCCCAAATGTTTTATTATTCTAAATAACTGATTCCTTTAATTAAAAACAACTAGTTTGAGATTAATAGACCTATCCCAGGGGTGTCAAACTCAGTTCCTGGAGGGCCGTAGCCCTGCAGAGTTTAGTTCTAACCCTGCTCCAGCACACATATCATGTAGTTTTCAAATAAACCTAAATGATTAGATGAGCTGGATCAGGTGTGTTTAATTAGGGTTATATCTAAACTGTGCAGGACTGTGGCCCTCCAGGAACTGAGTTTGACAACCTTGGCCTGTCCCATTTTTGACTCCCTCCCACTGTTAAAATGTAACTAAGTAATTTTTACTCTGAGTAAATTTTAAATGAGCTACTTTTTACTTTTACTTGAGTTGATTTTTTAGACTGGTACTTTTACTTGTACTTAAGTAAAATTTCATTAATGTAATGGTACTTTTACTTGAGTAGAATATTTTTGTACTCTTTCCACCTCTGGAAATGGTCCAAGTGTTTTGGATTATTTGTGCACATTATTATTATTTTTTGGCTGAAAGCATACTAACTAAGGATGTGCAACTGGAAGATCAGGATTATAATTAAGGGTTTTATGCTGTCTCTCTATTATAACAGAGAGGTGCAGATCCTACAACCACAAAATAAATAAATAAAAATAAATAAATAAATAATGATCTGTACTAGATAAAACCTTCTAAAAATTTAATTAAATTTTAAACAGTATATCTTGGAACGGGAATTATAATTTTATTTAGCATCGTAAATAGTTTACTGAGTACTGTGGAAAAGAGTATCTAAAATATAGTTAATCACTGGCTTGCCATTCCTATATTACAGCTGTCATTTGAGTGTGTTAACATTTTGAAACTTATATTACAGTATCAAATATGAAGACTAATTGGTAGTTAATTTATTTTTTATTTTTTCAAGAGACTCTTTCTGCAGGCTACATCATTACACCAAGCGACTGTCTTTATGAGAGAGTCATTTAAATCACTTATTCAATCAATTCATAAACTAAATAACTCACTTTCATTATGAGTTAATCATTGAATCATTTATTAAACCCTTATGCTTAAAAACATTGACTCATTCAGAAACTAAACAAGTGGTTGTCTTAATTAGTGAATCACATTATTCGCAAATGATTAGTTCAAAAAGGCTGAATAATTCAGCCACATTTTATTATTTCTACTCCAGTAATCAAATGTTTTTAATTCTTCTTTTTATGACCTGGAGGATTTTTCTCAGCAAATATCAATTATTTAATTCTAATATTTTTTATTTAATTGTTAATAACTATGATTTGCTTTTGCCATTTATATGAATAGCTTTTAAATATATGTATTTATCTGTCTTTTATTTACTTGTAATTATAGTAATTTAACTTAAACTTGTTTCAATTAGTTGCTGTTACATTTATGAACTTTCTGTTCCCTTATTTGGTCACCTTCCTCCTTGTTTTGGTTAATTGATTATTCCCCACCTGTCTCCAGTTCCCTCATTACCTTCTGTGTGTTTAAATACCCGTTCTGTTCAGTTCCTCTTGGTCCGTGATTGTCAAAGTTATGTCAAAGCTGTATGTGCATCTGAATCTGAATGTAAATGTGTCTATGTTAATGCTGTGACTTGTATGTTAACCTGAGATTGTATTACAAGTGTAGTATATTGTCTGTTTTATCCTTCTATCGTCAGTAAACTCATCATTTCATCCCGATCCTCCTCTAGCACTTTGTCTTTCGTTTAGCACTACACCTATTTGTAACAGAATCACGGACCAAAACAGTATAGTTTATTTAGCGGCGTTTTTCTTTATTTTTGGTTTTTTATTTTTGTTCCCTTTCAAGGGAACTTCGTACTGCGTCCTCTGAGGGGACACTATGGGGAACACCTCGTCGTGACCCGTGTCTGAAGCATACTTTGAAAAACGCCAACGTGTTGGCCGGCGACAGCCTCTGACGTCACTACCAGCGTGACTATAAATACGCGCCCGTAGGACCCGTCAATATCTTCTTCATCTTCAGTTGACTGTTTTGTTTGAAACGTGCATCTGAGAAATGACCAAAACGGTAAGAGCGATCTATTACTATTACTCTATTCATCATGGCTTCCACTAGCAAGGTGTTTAGACAGTGTGTGCATCCGTGTCAGCGTTATCTGACACCCGATGACACACACACTCTTTGCGTCTCTTGTTTGGGCGAAGAGCACGCGCGTGATGTCCTTGAGGGGGCGGTCTGCGTGCACTGCGTGCACTGCGAGCGTTTCTCTCTGAGAAAGCTCCACTCTCGTTTGTCTCTCTTTTCGAGGAAAGAGGGACAGCCATCTGGATCCCGCGGCTCAGGTCCCGCCGTTGCTGAGGCACGGAGGAGAATGAGCTCGTGGGGATCACAAATGGATCTCGCTGAGGAGTGTAGAGAGGGACCTTCCCTTTCACACTCTCCGGCGGCGAACGAGAGCGAACTTCAGGAGGCAGATGTGGTATCATTAACCCATTCTGACACTGAAGTTAGTGCTCTGCTGGGTTCTACTCAGGAAGAGCAGGAGATGTCTGAGAGTGGTGAAGAAGCTGAGGCTGAGCCTTCTCAATCCTCCTGTCCCGCGTATGAGGAGCTGTTAGAGGTTATGGATCACGCCACGGCAAAATTAGATTTGCCATGGAAGCGTGCCAGTAAGGTGGCGCCACGAGGTCGCCTCGCTGAGCGGTACTTGTCTGACCATAGCCCTCCAGCCCAGGTGAGCCTTCCATTCTTGCCTGACTTACATGCAGAAGTCGAAAAGGAATGGAAGAGGCCGTTTTCCTCTCGCATCCACCGGTTTCAGCATACGAGCTATGCTAATATCGAGGGCTTGCATGAGAACGGCTATGAGAGGATGCCCCCTGTAGAAGAGACGCTGGCTTGCTATCTCTCTGTGGGGCAAACGTCCTCTCTTAAATCTCCCGCAGGTCATACGCAGCAGCTGGTCAGGCTGTGGCTTCAATGCACACGATGGCGGTGCTCCAAGAGGAAGGGCAGGGGCAAGAGGAACCGCGGGTCACGGAGCGGTAAGCAGGGTCTGAGGGACGTGATTCGGACGAGGCAGCGTCCTCGCCCGGGTCAGAGCGGTAGGATGACCTAGTAGCTCCGGATGTTTTTAACCTCTGTTTTTAACCTCTGTTTTTTGTCCTCCCCTGCCTAATTCCCCTGTAGCCACCAGCTTTCCACCTGATCAAGGTTAGGTGGACGGTCTCTCACATAACAGTCTCCTTCCTGGACCTATGATGTTTTGGTTGGTTCTATGTTCATAGCAACCGCCTTACTGACGGTCCGGACCAGAAGGGGGCGCCCCGCAGCGGGACTCCAGTACAGGAGGGTGGGTGAGTATGTAACCCTTGCTCTACCTGTTTATGGACGTTATGTTGCTGGTGGTTATATGTCTACTAACAATCTCTGTGAGTTTCCTTTACAGTAGCTAGGTGGCCAAAGAATTGGCACAGCACTGCAGGGAATTCCATAGATGTCCGGCCAGGTCACCCTGAGGGGCCGCCTGGCGCTTCCGAGGAGGTGGTGGTTACGGCAAGAAGCTCTGTATTTAAAGCCTCAGGTGATGCTCCCCTCACCTAGAAAAGAGGGTTGGAGCTCACCGCTCCCGTGCGATCCAGCGCCTCTGCGATGCTCTGGAACCTCTCTGTACACACGCTTGCCTGTGTACTTTCTCAAAGCCACATAGTGGTCAGTGTGCACGTTAACGCTTTGCGCACTGTCTGAAATCCACGTAAAGTGGTAAGTGTGCACGCAAGACTCTGCGCACTTTCTGAAGTCCACGTAAAGTGGTAAGTGTGCACGCAAGTGTCACACCCAGGGGCTGGCTATGCTTTAACTAAGCCACACCCCTTCTCAACTTCCACCTCGAGGAGGTCCCCAAACCCGACCCAATGGCCAAACAACACGAGAACAAGTAAGTGATAAAACAATCTTTATTTAAATATTTAAAAATAGGTTGGGGAATAGGGAAAGGGCAATTAAAACTAAACTCTGACTCGGCCCTCCAGATGGGCTATGGCCGGGAAGAGGTCAGGGAGCAAGGGGGCCACGGGGATCCGGGGCGTGGGGCTCGGGCCCCGGCCTGAGTCTTAGGTATCCGTAGCGCCCTCCTTCTTCCTCCTCTTCGCTGAATACAGCTCACGGTAAGTACTGGTTCACACAGTTCGTTCTCGAGGTGCCCACTCTCTTTCTCTTCCTCCACAGGCAACGGCTCTTCGCTGATTACAGCTCGCAGTAAGTACTGATTCACCCAGTTCGTCCCTTGGGTGCTCACGCTCTTTCTCTTTCTCCACAGGCAGCGGCTGGGACACACAGGCACAGTTAGTTCAGCTTGGTTTTGCTCTCACCTCTTCGCTGATTACAGCTCACAGTAAGTACTGGTTCACACAGTTCGTTCCTTGGGTGCTCACTCGCTTTCTCTTTCTCCACAGGCAGCGGCGTAAGTACAGGTTTCCTCAGTCTCTCCTCGTGTTACCCACTCTCTCTCCTTTTCTCTCCACAGGTATCAACTTGGGCACAATAGCACAGTTAGTTTGCTTTGAATGGCTCTCACCTCTGGGCTGGACACAGCGTACTGTAAGTACAGGGTTCGCTCTATTCCTCCTCGTGTTATTCACTCTCTCTCTCCTTTTCTCTCCACAGGTATCAACTTGGGCACAATAGCACAGTTAGTTTGCTTTGAATGGCTCTCACCTCTGGGCTGGACACAGCGTACTGTAAGTACAGGGTTCGCTCTATTCCTCCTCGTGTTATTCACTCTCTCTCTCCTTTTCTCTCCACAGGTATCAACTTGGGCACAATAGCACAGTTAGTTTGCTTTGAATGGCTCTCACCTCTGGGCTGGACACAGCGTACTGTAAGTACAAGGTTCACTCTATTCCTCCTCGTGTTATTCACTCTCTCTCTCCTTTTCTCTCCACAGGTATCAACTTGGGCACAATAGCACAGTTAGTTTGCTTTGAATGGCTCTCACCTCTGGGCTGGACACAGCGTACTGTAAGTACAGGGTTCGCTCTATTCCTCCTCGTGTTATTCACTCTCTCTCTCCTTTTCTCTCCACAGGTATCAACTTGGGCACAATAGCACAGTTAGTTTGCTTTGAATGGCTCTCACCTCTGGGCTGGACACAGCGTACTGTAAGTACAGGGTTCACTCTATTCCTCCTCGTGTTATTCACTCTCTCTCTCCTTTTCTCTCCACAGGTATCAACTTGGGCACAATAGCACCGTTAGTTTGCTTTGAATGGCTCTCACCTCTGGGCTGGACACAGCGTACTGTAAGTACAGGTTTCCTCTGTTTCTCCTTGTGTTACTCACTCTCTTTCCTTTCCTCTCCACAGGTATCAACTTGGACACAAAACACAGTTACTCTGCTTTGGATGGCTTTCACCTCTGGGCTGGACACAGCGTACCGTGCTATCTCCGGAGATCTGAAGCACGCTCACAACATATACTGTACTGAACTAGGCTAGGACCAGCAATCTCCTTGTCCTCCCACGCCGAAGTGCGTGAAGGCGGGGGTTTATCTGACAGGACACACGGCAATACACAGCAGCCCACAGCAATATACAACACCACGTCAAAATTATAGGTTTTCACAGCACGAAGACTCACCCACCACACTCAGTGTACGGAAAGGACACCCGTCTTCCTTCACTTCGCTTGGTTCGGATCTGGCGATGGAATATGCGGCCTAGCTAGTGATGTCGTCGTTGCGACTACTTCAATAAGTATTCCTTCGGCTCTCCCACCACACTATATTAGGGGTAGGGCCACCCTCCTCCTCCTGGAGAGTTCTACACAACGCCAGGTCAATATACAGGGCACTTTCGACTGGCTCTTAGTACTCACATCAATGCCACTTCCAATCCCCTTTTTTCACGTCGTCTCAGTTCGCCGTCTAATCTGTTCACTTCTCAACCTTTAAGGTTCGCGATGTCTTCACAATCATACAATTCCAGCCTGGGGGAGAGAGAGAGTTAGACAGCTACCAGCAGCGTACCAAGACGGGCACAACCCAGTGCTTCACACACACCAAAAAGAGCTTCCCCGACTGTGAAATAACTTGGCCTTAAGTACTGCCTTGTCCAGCGTATCCTCCAATCACCAACCGCTGTCCCTAACTAGGCACAGGTGCATCGAATTCCCTGATTTTCCTTCTTACGGCGCTACCGGAAGTTCCGGTGTTCTGTTTTTCCGGTCCGGGCGGAAACACTTCCGGGCGGAACCAAACTTCCCGAATTTTGGTTCCGCCCCTAAAGATCGTCACCTTGTGACATCCTCCCCCGCCAATCCGTTCTAGTCCCTAGAACGTCCTCGGGCTGTCCACTCCCCATAGCGGGCAGGGGGTCGGCCTCGGTTCTCTCGCTGGGATCGTCTCACTGGTGAATCGGGCTCAGCTTGCTCAGGGGCTGCTTCTGGTTCTCTCGGGGCGATCGGGGGTGGTGCCACCACGGGTCTCCCTGGTACCACAGCCCAACCTTCAATCCAGGGGGCCGCTGGTACAGGTTCCGTGGGGACTTCTTCCACGGCTTCAGGGTAGTTAGGGCATGGGCGAATCATGTTCCGGTGCACCACACGGTCGGGGCCTGACTTCCCTTCTGGCCGGATGGTATAGACCGGCTGCCCCGGCCTCTGCTGCCGGCAGACTACATAAGGGGTGGCCTCCCAACGGTCACTCAGTTTCCCCTTCCCCTGCCGCCGATTATCTCTCACCAACACCCTCTCTCCTGGCAGTAGAGGGGCTTCTCTAGCAGTCCGATCATACAACCGCTTACTTTTCTCTCCTGCCGTCTGTATCCTTTTCGACACCTGCTCGTAGGCGAAATGCAAGCGCTGGTGATGGCGCCCCACCCACTCCGTTACACTTGCTTCCTCTTGGTCGGCTATCACTCCTAGGACCAGGTCAGTAGGCATTCGTATGTGTCTGCCAAACATCAGGTAAGTGGGAGCGTAACCCGTAGTACTATGTATACTGTTGTTATAGGCCTGTAGGAGGTTTGGCAAGGCACTCACCCAATCGTCCTGCCGTTGTTGGTCCAAGGTCCCCAGCAGCCCCAATAGGGTCTGATTGAATCTCTCACAGCCGCCGTTCCCCTGAGGATGATACGAAGTGGTGTGAGTTTTCGTGCAACCGTACAACTGGCATAGTTCTCTAATTACCCTGGACTCAAAGTTGGCTCCTTGATCGGAGTGCAGAAACTCCGGGCATCCGAACGTCTGGAAGACGGCCCGCCATAAAACTGTAGCGGTGGTGGTTGCAGTCTGGTCGAGGGTGGGGATAGCCCAAGCGTACTTTGTGAACAAATCCGTTATTACCAAGATGTTCTGGTAGCGATCTCGTGGTCGGCCCAGTGTCAAGAAGTCCATAGCCATGATATGAAGGGGGGCCTTCGCATGGATGGGTACCATTGGCGCTCGGACCTCCCGTCTGGACTTAAACAATATGCATCTCGGGCAAGCTTGAATTAGGGCGTGCACCGATGCCTCTAGCCCGGGCCAAAAGAAGAATCTCCTAAGCAGGGACACGGTCCTCTCCTGTCCCTGATGCCCCAACTGGTTGTGGTACGCCGAAACTAAAGCCGTTACCTCATCTGCGGGTACCACGATCTGGCGTACTTCTTCGCCCAACTTCGGGTCACTGACCCTTCTGCACAAAACGCCATCTCTCAGCTCCAGCCTGTCCCATTGCCCCAGCAGCCTCCTCCCAGTATCCGTCTGGGCTAACCTCTCCGCTGGCGTCAGCCGTCGGCCCTGTTCCAGCCATTCTCTTACCAGCCGCACATCTTGATCCCTGGCCTGTCTCTCCCTCCACCGACGGGGATCCCATCCCCAGTTCTCAGGCACGGCCTCTTGTCTGCTGCCTGGTGCCTCTACTGCTCCTACCATATAGCCCTCCTCCGGGCTGGCCCCTCCGGGGCTTTCCGCTTCGGGCAGCCTTGAGAGGACGTCCGCGTTCGTGTGTTCACGCCCTGGTCGGTACTGTAGTTGATAGTCAAAGTTGGCCAGTTGGGCCACCCACCGCTGCTCCACGGCTCCCAGCTTCGCCGTCTGCAAGTGTACTAATGGGCTATTGTCTGTAATGATCGTCACCTTGGCACCCCAGAGGTAGTCTTTAAATTTCTCACTTAGGGCCCACTTCAACGCCAGCAGCTCCAATTTGAAAGAACTATAGTTCGCATCGTTCCTCTCGGCTGGGTGGAGGCTCCGGCTGGCGTACGCGATGACCCTCTCAACTCCGTCCTGCCGTTGAGCCAACACCGCTCCCAGCCCGAGATTGCTGGCATCTGTATACAAAAGGAATGGTTTTGTGAAATCTGCGTATGCCAAGATAGGGGCCTGTAGCAGCTCCTGCTTCAATGTCTGGAACGCCGACTCACAATTTGCATCCCAGTCTACGTTGGGCGACCCCCGGCCCCGGTTACGACCTGTGCCAACCAGCAACTGATTAAGGGGTTTAGCAATTTTTGAAAAGTCCTTTATGAAACGCCTATAGTATCCCACAAATCCTAAAAAGGATCGCACTTGCCTCACTGTCCTCGGGGCCTTCCAGTCCTTCACGGCCGATACCTTTCCAGGATCTACGGACACTCCAGCCGCACTGACCACGTGGCCCAGAAAGTTGACTTCTCTCCGTAGTAAGTGACACTTATTGGGCTGTAGTTTCAATCCGTACTTCTCCATGGCCCGAAAAACTTCCTCGAGGTGCCTCAGGTGTGAATCAAAATCTGGGGAATAGACAATCACATCATCCAGGTAAACTAATACTGACTCCATTAACTGACCTCCCAAGCACCGCTGCATCAGCCGCTGGAAGGTGGCCGGAGCGTTACAGAGCCCGAAAGGCATCCGGTCCCATTCAAATAGTCCAAACGGGGTTGTAAAGGCAGTCTTCTCCCGGTCTGCTTCGGCCACCTGCACCTGCCAGTAGCCACTGGCCAAATCTAGGGTAGAGTACCATGCCGACTGCGTGAGGCTGGCAAGCGAATCTTCGATCCGTGGCAAAGGGAAAGCGTCTTTCTTAGTCACGAGGTTCAGCTTACGGTAGTCCACGCAGAATCTCCAAGCCCCCGTCTTCTTTTGCACCAGCACTATGGGGGCCGCCCACGGGCTGCTGCTTTCCCTAACAACTCCTTGCTTCAGCATGCCTTGCAGGAGTGTACGTACCTCGGTATACAAAGTGGGCGGAATTGGGCGATACCTCTCCCGGCTGGGCCCTGCATCCCCGGTAGGTATATGATGTTGTACCACCTGGGTGCATCCGTAGTCTTCATCGTGGGTGGCAAACACATGCTGCCATCTCCGAAGGAGGGCCTGTAACTTCTGTGTCTGTGCCTGCTCTAAATCCTCCCCTTGTAACGACTCACCCGCCAGGTGGCTCGGCACACTCCTCTCCATACCACCCCATGGGGTGTCTACTTGTGTCAGGGCCACCTCGATGACAGTGGGGCACACCTGACGAAAACTAATATCCCTCTCTTCCCTTACTTGGTGGGATGTAACCGTTGTCAGACGGGCTAATCGTTGGTGCCGATGTAGTTGCACCGCGTATGGATGTACATTCCGTATCCTCACGGGGACTCTCCCCCGCCGGACCGTCGATAGTCCTCGTGCCACTTCCACTTGTGGACAATCCACATGGGGCTCCACCAGCACCCACTCTTCTGGGCCCGCTCTTCGGGGCGGTACTCGCGCCCACACAACAGCCTCACTTTTTGCGGGGACAGACAAAGCAAAACGACACATCACTCTTCCTACCTCTTCCTGTTCCCTGCGGACTTGGCTCATTTGCACCCTTCGACAGTCAGCTACCACACACTCCCACTTGGGCCTCTCTGCAGGTGGTATCTTCGATACGGGCCTAGCCCGAAATAGCTCTTCCCAGCAATCAGCGAGGACATTCATGCCCAACAGGGCTCGATGTGCACCCAGACAATGGTCTTGCACGATAATCACACCTTTCTGGGGGACCATCACTCCGTGAACCTCTAGGTCCGTCAATCGGTAGCCAATATATGGGATGTCGAGGCCGTTTGCGCCCTTCAGAGTAAGCCAGGGGGCCTCCGCCCCTGGTGCCCCTTGTTTCCCAAACACTTCTTCGGATAAACTCTCAGCAAACAACGTCACTTGGGAGCCTGTATCTACCAGGCATTGAATCTCCTTGCCGCACACTCTCACCTTCGCCACGGGGCTACGCCCAATCATCTGGCTCCTAGAGCCATATCCTCTTCCAGGGTCTTCTCGAGGGGTCCCGGCCACACGACCCACAGTGGCCGGCCGACCTAAAAACCCCCTTCTGACGCCCTGCGGGGCCCACACTGGCGGCTATAGTGACCTGGTTTGCCACAGCGGTTGCAGATGGGTCGCCCTTGCTCGTCCCATTCGAAACGGGGCCGGTTAAAGTGGTTCGGGCGCCTGAACGGCTCTCGGCCTCCCTCTGAGTACACTCGGTCTCGGGGCGCCGGCCGTGGTTCCTCCCGCGCCCGTCCTTGGCGCAATTCTCCTACGAGGGCTTTAGACAGTTCAGACATCTGATCGCGGACATCTTTCAAAAGTTCAGCCTTCAGTGCTTGCTTCCAGTCAGGGCCTCCGGGTTGTGCTGGTGCTACTTCACTGACAACCGCACACACTGGGGAACCACTCACCTCAGTCTCATCACCTTCCAGGGCCAGTGCCTCTTTCTTCAGATCTTCAAACGTAAGACCCGGGTCCCTTCGAAACTGGATACGTAGGCTCTGTCTCACCGGACCCTCCTTCAACCCCAGAAGAAACTGGTCCCGCAATAGAGTCTCTCCATCTCCCAACCCGTGGTCCCGACGGGTCTGTAGTCGGGCGAATTGCTCTCGCAACCTCAGGGCGAAAGCTCTAATCGGTTGGCGGGGGCCCTGCTTACAATTGAAGAACTGGGAGCGAAGGGCAGCTACGGGGGTGTGGTCACCATACTGTTCAGTGAGGAACTGGAACACGGTTTGGGCGTTGGCTCTAACGGCTTCGGGGGCGGCATGCACCTCTCGCCGCGCTTCTCCATCCAGGGAGTTTAACACAAATTGAAGCCGCTGGGCTGCACTAAGGCCCTGTAGGTCGGCCAAGTACTCTAGTTGAGCCTTCCATTCAGACAATCGTACCTCGGATTCTGTCCCCCCATATTTTTGAATCCAGGGGCTCCCCATAAAAACGGGCATGGCACGGGGTTGGGCTGAAAGCCCCGCGTTGTCGGTCATTGGACGACCTTGGTTACTCAACTCGAGGTGGAAATCCTGCCGACTACGCCAAATCTGTCACACCCAGGGGCTGGCTATGCTTTAACTAAGCCACACCCCTTCTCAACTTCCACCTCGAGGAGGTCCCCAAACCCGACCCAATGGCCAAACAACACGAGAACAAGTAAGTGATAAAACAATCTTTATTTAAATATTTAAAAATAGGTTGGGGAATAGGGAAAGGGCAATTAAAACTAAACTCTGACTCGGCCCTCCAGATGGGCTATGGCCGGGAAGAGGTCAGGGAGCAAGGGGGCCACGGGGATCCGGGGCGTGGGGCTCGGGCCCCGGCCTGAGTCTTAGGTATCCGTAGCGCCCTCCTTCTTCCTCCTCTTCGCTGAATACAGCTCACGGTAAGTACTGGTTCACACAGTTCGTTCTCGAGGTGCCCACTCTCTTTCTCTTCCTCCACAGGCAACGGCTCTTCGCTGATTACAGCTCGCAGTAAGTACTGATTCACCCAGTTCGTCCCTTGGGTGCTCACGCTCTTTCTCTTTCTCCACAGGCAGCGGCTGGGACACACAGGCACAGTTAGTTCAGCTTGGTTTTGCTCTCACCTCTTCGCTGATTACAGCTCACAGTAAGTACTGGTTCACACAGTTCGTTCCTTGGGTGCTCACTCGCTTTCTCTTTCTCCACAGGCAGCGGCGTAAGTACAGGTTTCCTCAGTCTCTCCTCGTGTTACCCACTCTCTCTCCTTTTCTCTCCACAGGTATCAACTTGGGCACAATAGCACAGTTAGTTTGCTTTGAATGGCTCTCACCTCTGGGCTGGACACAGCGTACTGTAAGTACAGGGTTCGCTCTATTCCTCCTCGTGTTATTCACTCTCTCTCTCCTTTTCTCTCCACAGGTATCAACTTGGGCACAATAGCACAGTTAGTTTGCTTTGAATGGCTCTCACCTCTGGGCTGGACACAGCGTACTGTAAGTACAGGGTTCGCTCTATTCCTCCTCGTGTTATTCACTCTCTCTCTCCTTTTCTCTCCACAGGTATCAACTTGGGCACAATAGCACAGTTAGTTTGCTTTGAATGGCTCTCACCTCTGGGCTGGACACAGCGTACTGTAAGTACAAGGTTCACTCTATTCCTCCTCGTGTTATTCACTCTCTCTCTCCTTTTCTCTCCACAGGTATCAACTTGGGCACAATAGCACAGTTAGTTTGCTTTGAATGGCTCTCACCTCTGGGCTGGACACAGCGTACTGTAAGTACAGGGTTCGCTCTATTCCTCCTCGTGTTATTCACTCTCTCTCTCCTTTTCTCTCCACAGGTATCAACTTGGGCACAATAGCACAGTTAGTTTGCTTTGAATGGCTCTCACCTCTGGGCTGGACACAGCGTACTGTAAGTACAGGGTTCACTCTATTCCTCCTCGTGTTATTCACTCTCTCTCTCCTTTTCTCTCCACAGGTATCAACTTGGGCACAATAGCACCGTTAGTTTGCTTTGAATGGCTCTCACCTCTGGGCTGGACACAGCGTACTGTAAGTACAGGTTTCCTCTGTTTCTCCTTGTGTTACTCACTCTCTTTCCTTTCCTCTCCACAGGTATCAACTTGGACACAAAACACAGTTACTCTGCTTTGGATGGCTTTCACCTCTGGGCTGGACACAGCGTACCGTGCTATCTCCGGAGATCTGAAGCACGCTCACAACATATACTGTACTGAACTAGGCTAGGACCAGCAATCTCCTTGTCCTCCCACGCCGAAGTGCGTGAAGGCGGGGGTTTATCTGACAGGACACACGGCAATACACAGCAGCCCACAGCAATATACAACACCACGTCAAAATTATAGGTTTTCACAGCACGAAGACTCACCCACCACACTCAGTGTACGGAAAGGACACCCGTCTTCCTTCACTTCGCTTGGTTCGGATCTGGCGATGGAATATGCGGCCTAGCTAGTGATGTCGTCGTTGCGACTACTTCAATAAGTATTCCTTCGGCTCTCCCACCACACTATATTAGGGGTAGGGCCACCCTCCTCCTCCTGGAGAGTTCTACACAACGCCAGGTCAATATACAGGGCACTTTCGACTGGCTCTTAGTACTCACATCAATGCCACTTCCAATCCCCTTTTTTCACGTCGTCTCAGTTCGCCGTCTAATCTGTTCACTTCTCAACCTTTAAGGTTCGCGATGTCTTCACAATCATACAATTCCAGCCTGGGGGAGAGAGAGAGTTAGACAGCTACCAGCAGCGTACCAAGACGGGCACAACCCAGTGCTTCACACACACCAAAAAGAGCTTCCCCGACTGTGAAATAACTTGGCCTTAAGTACTGCCTTGTCCAGCGTATCCTCCAATCACCAACCGCTGTCCCTAACTAGGCACAGGTGCATCGAATTCCCTGATTTTCCTTCTTACGGCGCTACCGGAAGTTCCGGTGTTCTGTTTTTCCGGTCCGGGCGGAAACACTTCCGGGCGGAACCAAACTTCCCGAATTTTGGTTCCGCCCCTAAAGATCGTCACCTTGTGACACAAGACTCTGCGCACTTTCTAAAATCCTGTATGGTAAGGGTTACGCGCTCCGCTTCGTTCCCTATCTTGGGATGATTCGCCCCCGGTGTTCCTTGGGCTTCATCCAACCAGTGTGTATTTGTTATGCACCTCAAGCATCGCTTCCCTCAACATGAGGGGCTGGGTGGACTCCCACATATTGTGGTTATCAGGTGGTAGGCTTCATTAGGCCTCCCTGATGGTGAGCTCCCACTTACTGTGGTTGCCAGGTAGTAGGCCTCACCAGGCCTCCCTGGAGATTTAGCTCCCACATACTGTGCGTCTCCTCTATATAGCATATTGTGGTCCTTTCAGATAGTAGGCTTCACCAGGTCTCTCTGAAGGTGAGCTCCCACGTTCGGTGGTCGCCAGGTAGTAGGCCTCACCAGGCCTCCCTGGAGATTTAGCTCCCACATACTATGCGTTTCCATGGAATAGCATGTTGTGGCTTTTTTCAGATAATAGGCTTCACCAGGTCTCTCTGAAGACGAGCTCCCACATACTGTGGTTGCCAGGTAGTAGGCCTCACCAGGCCTCCCTGGAGATTTAGCTCCCACAGGCTATGCGTTTCCACGGAATAGCATATTGTGGCTTTTTCAGATAGTAGGCTTCATCAGGTCTCTCTGAAGACGAGCTCCCACATACTGTGGTTGCCAGGTAGTAGGCCTCACCAGGCCTCCCTGGAGATTTAGCTCCCACATATTGTGCGTTCCACTAAATAGCACATTGTGGTTTTCAGATAGTAGGTTTCATCAGGTCTCTCTGAAGAAGAGCTCCCACATACTGTGGTTGCCAGGTAGTAGGCCTCACCAGGCCTCCCTGGAGATTTAGCTCCCACATACTGTGCGCTTCCTAAAAAACGAGCTCCCGCGATTTGTGGTTGTCAGGTAGTAGGCCTCACCAAGCCTCCCTGGAGTCGAGTTCCATATTGCTTTCAGTTTCCACTGAGGTGGTTATCTGGTAAGAGATAGTAGGCCTCTCTAGGCCTCTCTGTAGGTGAACTCCCGCATATTGTGGTTATCAGGTAGCAGGCTTCACAGGCCGCTCTGAATGTGAGCTCCCACATACTGTGGTTGTCAGGTAACCTTTCAGTACACACGCTTGCCTGTGTACTTTATCAAATCCACATGGTGGTCAGTGTGCACGTTAACGCTTTGCGCACTGTCTGAAGTCCACGTAAAGTGGTAAGTGTGCACGCAAGTCTCTGCGCACTTTCTGAAATCCACGTAAAGTGGTAAGTGTGCACGCAAGACTCTGCGCACTTTCTAAAATCCTGTATGGAAAGGGTTACGCGCTCCGCTTCGTTCCCTTTTTTTTGGGGATGATTCGCCTCGGTGTTCCTTGGGCTTCATCCAACCGGTGTGTACTTATTGTACACCCCAAGCCCCCTCAACTTGGGGGGGCTGTGTGGGCAATTCTCGGGTAGTTCAGCAGCGCTCCCCTTTTCTGAAAGGGTCACCTATGAGCATGCTGCTCTGAGCTCGGAGTCTTCCTCTCTTGGGAGACTGATTCCCGGTTCTTCAGAGTGCTCCAGTACCACATACTGTTTGAGACGCTCTGTGAGAGCAGGCATCCTGCTGAGGCAGGGGCTGAGGCCGCCAATTGCTCTGCTCCCGGGCCATTCTTCTACGAGCTGCTCTGAACCCCTCCTTAGAACAGTATTTGTAAATCCATGTTATGGTAAGTGTGCACAGGAGTCTTTGCGCACTTTCTGAAATCCACATCGTGGTAAGTTCGCACGCTAGTCTCTGCGTTCTTTCTAAAATCCCTAGATGGTAAGGGCTTTGCGCTGCTGCTTCGTGCCCTTTCTTGAGTTGGTTTAAGCCCCGTTCATCTTGGGCACCACTCCACCTAGGTATCCTCGGATACCTATCTAGAACAGGGCGCCGCTACTAGAGTGCTGTGGGGACAGCCCTTTCGGCAGGTTTTGCGAAAGCTAGCAGTAGCCCCTGTGTGACAGGCAAAGACTTGGTAGAGGAAAGTGCCAGGCTCTTAGCCGTATCCCTTTAAAGGAATCTCTGTGATTCCAAGCCTTTAGCTCTACCCCAGGCCAGGGCCCTACAGGATAAGTTGGGTATGTAGCTTAGGCCTTTGGCCGTAAGGGATAATGTCATAAGGCAGCCGTCAGACCGTCCCAGGGGCAACTCCCGGTGAAGAGAAAAGCGGTAGAGTTGGTACTTAGTGTTTGCCATGATTCTGGTCTGCACTCCACTCAGCATGGCGGCGTGGGTATACTGTTCCCCATAGTGTCCCCTCAGAGGACGCAGTTCGAAGTTCCCTTGAAAGGGAACGTCTCAGGTTACGAATGTAACCATGGTTCCCTGAGAGGGAACGAGACACTGCGTCCTCTAGCTCCCTGCAATGCTTCGGACTCAAGCTTCACGAAGAAGATAGTGACGGGTCCTACGGGCGCGTATTTATAGTCGCGCTGGTAGTGACGTCAGAGGCTGTCGCCGGCCAACACGTTGGCGTTTTTCAAAGTATGCTTCAGACACGGGTCACGACGAGGTGTTCCCCATAGTGTCCCCTCAGAGGACGCAGTGTCTCGTTCCCTCTCAGGGAACCATGGTTACATTCGTAACCTGAGAATTTTCCTCCCTCTCCCGGAATGGCCATCCCAGCAGTCCGTCTCCTGTGCCTGGAGCAACTGGACCGTTCACTGGAGGACCATACCAGGGACTTTTTAGATCTGGCGTGCCTTACCCACTTCCCCGACCGCTCGCTCTCAAACTTCTTCTACACCGGCCTGAGCGAGCGGTGTAAGGCACGCCTACCAGCGAACGGTCCCCGAGAGGATTTCGCCGCTTTTGTGGAGTGGGTGCTGGAGAAAAATGGATCTTCATTAACCATCAGCACAGCCGAAGAGGATATCTCCAGCCCCACTCCCGACCCAGAGACCAGCCAGCCACCATCAAGGCGCACGGAGCCATAGCCCACCGCAGCCGCAGAGCCCGAGCCAATGCAGGACCTCGAGATTGCGACTGACCAGGTGTGTGAGCCGGCAACACCGTGCATCATGGGAGTCTTAGTGGAGATCGAGGGCGTGGAGGAACGCCCTGCCCACACTTCCGCGACTGAGGGTGAGCTGTTTTCGGTCTCGGGAAAGGATATGGAGCAACTTGTGGATCTTATGGACTGGTCTATGGAGGTAATTCCTGAATCCCCTGTTTTTCCGCTGGTTCCATCCAGCCCTGATCCCCTTGTATACCCTCTCAGTCTCCCACTCCTACCTCCTCCAGTCGGTTCCTCTGCTCCATTTCCTCTGGTTCCGCCCAGCCCTGAATTTTCTGTTCTCCGCTGGTTCCGCCCAGCCCTGAATTTCCTGTGTCTCCGCTGGTTCCACCCAGCTCTGAATTTCCTGTGTCTCCTGTGTTCCCTCCCAGCCTCCCTCTCCCACCTCCTCCTAGACCTGCCAGTCCCTCTGCTCCACTTCCGCTGGTTCCGTCTAGCCCTGATCCTCCTGTGTTCCCTCCCATCCTTCCTCTCTCTCCTCCTCCTAGACCAGCCAGTTCCTCGACGTCATCTCTGCTGGTGCCAGTCAGTCCTGCAGCTCACCCTCAGTCCGCGCCATCTGGGCGCGATGGTTCGCCGCTGCACTGCCAGTCTCCAGCTCCGCCTTGGCATGTTAAGGCCCTGTCTCCGCCTCCAGCCTCCGAGCCCTGGACTCCTCCTCGGTCCTTCGACCCAGTGGCTCCGCCTTGGCTCTTAGCTCCCTCATCTTCACCGTGGCCTGGCATCCCACCTGCTCCACCGGGCTCCCTCGTCCCTCCAGCTCCATCTTGGTCAGTCGTCGACCATCCGCCGCCTCGGGACTCCATTCCTCTGGTTTCACCTCGTCACTCCATCCCTCCGGCTCTGTCAGGCTCCTCCTTCCCTCTGGTTCCACCGCATCCTCAGTCACTCCGGCTCCACATCGGTCTTCCAGGACCCCGCCTCCGCCTTGGTCGCCAGAGCCTTCTGCTCCACCTAGGCCCTCCGGATCCCCGACGTCACCCTGGCTCTGCGGCTGTGCTGCTCCATCTTGGGCTCCTCACCCACTGGTGCAGTCTCCGCCTGTCGGCCCCCTGGTGTCGTCGGCCCATTCTCCACCTTGGCTCCTCCCGCCGTCGACTCCACCAGGGATCTCCGTCCTGGCTGGTCTCTGGAGGATCATCTGGCTCCTCCTGCTCCGGGCTCCTCCCTGGCTCCTCCCTCCATCCACTCCGCCCTGGTCCCTACCTCCATGCTCCCTCTTCACATGCTCCTTACCTGCTCCTTGCCCGCCTCCAGAACCCCCACCCTCCCTCCGCTGGTATTCCTCTTGCAGTGCAAGAGGACGCACCTTTCCGGGAGGGGGCGAACTCTTACATTTATGAACTTTCTGTTCCCTTATTTGGTCACCTTCCTCCTTGTTTTGGTTAATTGATTATTGCCCACCTGTCTCCAGTTCCCTCATTACCTTCTGTGTGTTTAAATACCCGTTCTGTTCAGTTCCTCTTGGTCCGTGATTGTCAAAGTTATGTCAAAGCTGTATGTGCATCTGAATGTGAATGTAAATGTGTCTATGTTAATGCTGTGACTTGTATGTTAACCTGAGATTGTATTACAAGTGTAGTATATTGTCTGTTTTATCCTTCTATCGTCAGTAAACTCATCATTTCATCCCGATCCTCCTCTAGCACTTTGTCTTTCGTTTAGCACCACACCTATTTGTAACAGTTGCCAAGGCAACTTATTTAATTTTAAATACAGACAATTATTTTTAATAATTTTAGTTCACAATTACAGCACATTTAATTTGATTTATTAATCAGAATGTCCTGTAGTTAATTAATTTTCTCATTGATTGTCATTCATAGTTTTTCAATATCCATTTTAACTGGTTTAAACTGGCGTGAAACTTATTAAACAGGGATTTTTTTTTTCATATCTGCCATCCGTTCTTCTAATTGTCTTCTAATCCCCGGTTGAAAATAAGTCTTAAAGCAGTTTTTAAAGTAGGGCCCATGTTAGGGTAGAGTAACTGATTGTCTGGCCCGGCCGTGCCATTTGTTTTTTTAAGGGTATGAATCTAATGTCATTCCTCCTCATTACAGTACAGTCTTCCAATGCCTGTGCTAATTCCTCCACCAATTCCTTAGAGAAATCTCTCCACTGCCCTGGCTAGTATAAATCATTTTTTATCGCTGGTACTTCGGCCTCGATCTGCACAGACGGGTGATATTTTAAACCCTATGTGGATGGTAAATCTGCCAACTTTAATTAAAATGGCATCTTTCCCTCTTTGTCCTGGTGACATAATGGCCTCCAAACCTCCTACAAAGGATCTCTGAGGACTGACCTCAAGAAAAAAAAAAAAAAAAAAAAAATTATATATATATATATATATATATATATATATATATATATATATATATATATATATATATATATATATATATTTATATATATATATATAAGGGACTACCTCATGTATTCTCCAACAGATGACCTAGTACAAAAAAAAAAAAAAAAGACGTGAAGTAACTTTCACAGGTGGTGATTCATGCTATTAATGAATAAATAATATAATCTGCAACAAATAATACCAGAAAATGACAATGAACAATTGTCAGTTAATAGTCAAATTCCACATAATAGAAAAGGCCTGAATCCCAAAGTACTCCACAGCTGTCAAGGACAATAAAATGTTTCACTTTCAATTAACGCGGTCATTTATCACGTTTAAACTGCGAGACAAAAAGGTTAAGTGAGATCCCACGAGATATATGCTTTAACGTCAACGTTTTCCGCCACAAAGAGCCAAGTCATCCATGGCCTCTTGTCTGTCTTCATTGCTGTTAATAGTAGAGTGAAACTCAATCAATGAAAGCAATTCATTTAGTTTTGCATGCTAATCATTCAGCAATGGTGAACACATAAGCCCTTATTTGAGAAGCGCATGAATTGTGGCAACAGTTTCTGTTTGCTCCAGCTGTAGAGCTGAAATGAAAAACTCATTGAGAAAAGTCAACACTGATTGCACTGTACTCTATTAAAACGCAAATATTTATGCCTTGACATTTTCCACAAATCAATAACTTAATCCACTTTCTGCCAAATGCTTTTGAAAAAGGCCATGCTGTAATATAACGGTTTGGCCTTTAACTGCAAAAGCCTTTCTGTGAATTGAAGTCTGGACCCTGAATCCATCCATTCTCATCTTGGAGGTAGGTCAAGTTGAATGTGTGGCTATATTCACACCAAAGCAAAATACAGTATCTGTCCTTAGTGTTAAATACAGGTTACATACACTTTATTATGAAAATGAAAAGTCACAACTCAGTCTTTGTTTCATATATATATATATATATATAAACCTCTGAACAGTACATGTACTTTGTGTGACCCTAGTCTATGTGAAATAACCATCTTCTTTAATATGTATTTGCAGACAGCCATTAAATTTTCTATTTAATTTTTCATCTGGGCCCTGCTGTTTACCAGCAGAGATATAACAGTCATCGGTGTCTCTGAGACATTTTCAAAACCTGACAAAGTGCCCCAGTGTGGGGCTGATAAACAACCTTTGTGAGGCCGAGTGCCTTTGCAAGACTTACAAAAAGCATTTGACTCCATTGATTTCGTGCACAGTGCGGTTTATTTACACTTCCTCTCTATCTGTTATCAGACACAGACACAGGCTGCTATTGTTTTCTTTAGCGTGGGCCACTTATGACGCTTATTTTGCGAGAGGTGTTACTTTAACACAAGGCAGTGTGATGCTTTTGTTAGACTGACAAGAAAGTGCTGCCCAATGCATTGAACCTTCAAATTCTCTTTTTCCACTGCCATCAAATTGGATTTGATTTGAACTGTACTGAAACACAAATATCTGAATGGTGGGAGATAAACGTTAAGCTCTGTTAGAAGCCCCCAAGTCACCATTTGATGTTCTGTGCCATTTGCTTTAAAGAGGCTGGTCCTTTGGTTAAAAGGGTCATAACAACATAACAACACTTGCACACCGGTTATGTAAATGTGGGCATGTTCAAAACAGAAATATATAGAATAGAAAAGCATTACATTTACAACCCGAATTCCGGAAAAGTTGGGACGTTTTTTAAATTTTAATAAAATGAAAACTAAAAGACTTTCAAATCACATGAGCCAATATTTTATTCACAATAGAACATAGATAACATAGCAAATGTTTAAACTGAGAAAGTTTACAATTTTATGCACAAAATGAACTCATTTCAATTTTGATTTCTGCTACAGGTCTCAAAATAGTTGGGACGGGGCATGTTTACCATGGTGTAGCATCTCCTTTTCTTTTCAAAACAGTTTGAAGACGTCTGGGCATTGAGGCTATGAGTTGCTGGAGTTTTGCTGTTGGAATTTGGTCCCATTCTTGCCTTATATAGATTTCCAGCTGCTGAAGAGTTCGTGGTCGTCTTTGACGTATTTTTCGTTTAATGATGCGCCAAATATTCTCTATAGGTGAAAGATCTGGACTGCAGGCAGGCCAGGTTAGCACCCGGACTCTTCTACGACGAAGCCATGCTGTTGTTATAGCTGCAGTATGTGGTTTTGCATTGTCCTGCTGAAATAAACAAGGCCTTCCCTGAAATAGACGTTGTTTGGAGGGAAGCATATGTTGCTCTAAAACCTTTATATCCCTTTCAGCATTCACAGAGCCTTCCAAAAAATGAAACCTCCCCATACCGTATGCACTTATGCACCCCCATACCATCAGAGATGCTTTTTTTTGAACTGAACGCTGATAACATGCTGGAAGGTCTCCCTCCTCTTTAGCCCGGAGGACACGGCGTCCGTGATTTCCAACAAGAATGTCAAATTTGGACTCGTCTGACCATAAAACACTATTCCACTTTGAAATAGTCCATTTTAAATGAGCCTTGGCCCACAGGACACGACGGCGCTTCTGGACCATGTTCACATATGGCTTCCTTTTTGCATGATAGAGCTTTAGTTGGCATCTGCTGATGGCACGGCGGATTGTGTTTACCGACAGTGGTTTCTGAAAGTATTCCTGGGCCCATTTAGTAATGTCATTGACACAATCATGCCGATGAGTGATGCAGTGTCGTCTGAGAGCCCGAAGACCACGGGCATCCAATAAAGGTCTCCGGCCTTGTCCCTTACGCACAGAGATTTCTCCAGTTTCTCTGAATCTTTTGATGATGTTATGCACTGTAGATGATGAGATTTGCAAAGCCTTTGCAATTTGACGTTGAGGAACATTGTTTTTAAAGTTTTCCACAATTTTTTTATGCAGTCTTTCACAGATTGGAGAGCCTCTGCCCATCTTTACTTCTGAGAGACTCTGCTTCTCTAAGACAAAGCTTTTATAGCTAATCATGTTACAGACCTGATATCAATTAACTTAATTAATCACTAGATGTTCTCCCAGCTGAATCTTTTCAAAACTGCTTGCTTTTTTAGCCATTTGTTGCCCCCGTGCCAACTTTTTTGAGACCTGTAGCAGGCATTAAATTTTAAATGAGCTAATTAAGTGGATAAAAGTGTAAAATTTCTCAGTTTAAACATTTGCTACGTTATCTATGTTCTATTGTGAATAAAATATTGGCTCATGTGATTTGAAATTCCTTTAGTTTTCATTTTATTAAAAATTTAAAAAACGTCCCAACTTTTCCGGAATTCGGGTTGTAGTTGTGAATCGCTTTGTGTTTGCTGTCTTAAGAAATGCTTTCAAAATCTTTGTAGTTTTCTGAAGCACGCATATTTAGCCAGTATATGTTCTGCTTATAAATGTGTCTTTTGAGGAAGAAATTACCAGAGGTTGTTCTGTACCTAATAAGCTATGTCTTTCATTTTGTCTTTCATTTCATAAGAAGAGTGCAAAACCATCCTTCATTTAACAGATGCTCAAAAAGGTTTCACTTTTCTTCAAATTGTATTATTGGAAAACACCATGCACTATGGCAAAATACAGTTAAAAATTATGAAAGACATAAAACAACAGTAATTTGGATATCATATACAGAGTTCTGTGGGACCCATTAGTTTGCTTGGAGATGTTTACAACTAAGGAGAAGTTTAGGAACTGTCATAATGCACTGCCGCTGATTTATAGGAAATGCTTATTTTACAATAAATCACTCTATGACCTCTTTAATTTGCTCATTAGCCAAAGATGGTCATTTTTTATGTATTGATTAACTGACAGTATGAATAATACATTTTTCATACTGATAAAGATGTTCGAATTTTTATTGACTTTGCGCAATTCATTAGTGTCGCTCTGTAGGTTACATGTTACACCAATAGATTTTTTATGAGTGAATCATTGAGTCATTCATTCAGCCAATTTGTTCAAAATCACTGATTTATTCTGGAATGAAACACTGCTACTGCGTGTTGGCATTTTTTGGAACTAGTTGTGTTGCTGGACCAAAAACAGATACAGCTAAATGTAAGTAACTCAGTCTTAACCTGTTGTTTAATAAAACTGGATTGACAATATAACACTCGCAGTTGTGCTATTTTTAGGATTATCAAGGCTGCTTACCATGCTCATGTGATATTGCTTATGTTTCTCAGATGATTGTCTATTACTGTTTCCATTTAATCATGAATATCTTTATTACATTTAAATGTATTTGAGTAATTTGTCACATTGAAAAAGAAAATGCAGACTGAAACAGAATGACACATATTCGCAGATTTTGGTTAAGCAGAAAAATCAATTATACTTTTTAAAGTTAAGGGTGACCCTCAAAGCAGGACAGATCTATAGACAGCACATTAGACCTCTGTGATGACAGACGTGAGTTTTAATGATTAATGATGCATGTGGTTGAAATAAAGACTTATTGATGTGACCTTTTTAATGTAGGAATTTGGTGCAAATTGAATGACATAAATCCGTAGGACTTATCCTTTCTGACATTTCCATACCATCATCGTCCTTTCCGGGAGAACAGAATAGTGTAGCACAGATGTTATGCACTGAACATGTGGGAATATCTCTGAATATTATTCAGAGAGTAAAACAGAACATAAGGTGTAGTGTGTTGTCAACTGAGAACATTTTGGAACATAAATTTAAATGCGAAAATTTTCACTTATTTAAAGAAATAAAAATATATTAAGGGCAATTGCAACTAGTCACATTATGCAGTGAATATATATATATATTTTTATATTCCAAGGAATTAATGATATATTGCACACATTCTATACTCTTTATGATCATTTAATTATAACTAAGCCTTTTAACTGCATTTCAAGGTCTCAGTTTATTTTCATAACCATGTTTTCATCTATGTACTTGATCTAAGTGATGAATTTAAAAAATATTGCCAATTAGTCATCTTAATAGATCAGAAAATGACCCCATACACTGCATACTAACAAAAAATAGCTATTCTAGAAAACTGAATACTATTATTTTGGCTGATGGGATTTTAATGAGTTACAATATCTACTTCTTGCCTCGTAAGAGAAAATGCTCGCAGTAACAGCAGGCGTTGTCTCACCACAGATTTAATGTGTCTTTATGGCACAGGCATATACAATGTTGTAAGACACTAAGAAGACGCTCACAGATGCTTCCATCTGTTTAGCTCATATATACCACTCTGTTCCAATTCTTCTCTCTCTCTTCTGGGTGGGTAGTCTAGGTTAATATTGATCTGGGTGCTCCTACTCCATTTATCTAACACTCTGCCACTGTCAACCTCGCTTCAGCTCAAGGACCCAAACACTCGTGGGGTCCTAGGACTTTGAATAGCTCTGCATGGTCTTTTTATTGGTGAGATACTGATGATCCATTTAAGTGTTAATGGAAACAAAATATGCTCTCTGTCTCTCTCTCTATCTGTTTACTATATGGACTATTTAACTTAAAAGGAAAGCAGGAAATGTCAGAGCTGTTTGAAGGTCATGTAAGCAGTGTCTGAAATGGCACTTATACTTTATCTAATCATTTAACTAATGCCTTTGTCCTCTAGGTCTCCTTCTGGCCGTTGTGCTTGATGTAAAATAAGCCAAGAAGATACAGAGAAACCCTTTATTAGAATCTAATGGGCCTTTTCTGTTTCTCTCAAATATCCATATGTATAATTGATGCAAGTCCTGCTGTAGATGAACTATAGCCTAAAGGAAAGTTTTTACAAAAGAGTTGAGGGAGCTTTTAACCCAGCTACAAATAGTGTTTCTCTGCCTTTTGTACTACGATAGCTCTATCAGTAAAGCTCTAGTACGACTTCATAAACAAAAATTTTTTTTTTCATATTCATATTGACCTGTGTATCATTTAGCATCATCATTAACATTTTTATAATAACCATTATTAAAGCACTAAACTGAAGCAGTTATAACCTAATAAATGGATTTTAAAATATACTAAAATAGAAAAGTTACTTTAAATTGTAATATTTTTAAAACAATATTACTGTTTTACTGTGTTTTATCAAACACGGCCTTAATAAGCATCAGACATTTCTTTCAAAAACATTGAAAATACTTTTGAGCAATATATCTCAAAGTTTAATTTAGACAAAACCCGTCTTTTATTTATTAATTTATTATTATTTTTTGCTGTTATGCTGTATGCTGTTATTGACAATAATAATAATATAATAACATTAAAAGCCTTTGGACATCCCTCATATTTTAATATTAAGGTCATTTATCTTTTTAGGTTTAAAATACAAAATTTTGTGCTACAATAGATACATTTCTTGGTACAGACCCAACAGAAATGCCCATGGCTGATCTGTCATGTCTGCCACAAAAAACAAGGGTTCTTCAACAAAAGACGAACAACAAATTGGCAAACCATCTCTCTCAGCCATTACTGCCTGTTGTCTCCCTTGTGTTTTTGCTTTCTCTTTAGCTTTTGTTTGTTCCTTGTCCTCTGCAATTCCAAACACACTTTCTGTATAGCTGCATCCGCCTCAGGAAGGTTTAGTTACTTGCAGTCTCCAAACACAGTCACAGTTATATCAGTAATAGCGAGATGGCTGAATTCCCAAACCGTAATTTGACAGTAACACATATTTAATAAGTAAAACCACTCTTCCGCAAATAATTAATGAGAAAATCAGCGTCCTTCATTAATCTCAGTCAGTTTGAAAAACAAAGATTTGGTCTTTGATCCATATTAATGTTATGAGTTTTCTGCTAAACCAAACTTTAGAAATAAAATCCCCACTTCACCTAAGTAGGCTAAGCTTAAAATTCTTATTTATTTATAATTGTTTGGAGGGAGAAGGGTGTTCTTTTGTTTTGCTTCAGAAGAGATGTGATTTATTGCAAAGCTGAAAACTGGGCTTGATAAGAAGAGGAGGGTTTTATACAAATGTGTTTGTGGACACATTGACCAACAGTCCCTGAAATCCGATAGTGTGTATTGCTGAATAGTGATGGCTGAGAAGTAGAAGTGTGCTTTCATAGTTCCTGCATCTCAGAAGACCAAACAGGGAATCTGTTCTCTGAGTTTTTAACTCTTCTGCTCAAAGCGGATATGGGAAAAATGACAAATCCATGTATGATACGATAATCCCAAGGTACTCCATCATAGGTGAGACATGCATCAGTTCTCCTTTGAAAGTCGGAGGCGAGGCGTCTGCTTACACTCCTCAGCAGGAATTCCATGAGTACCTCAAAAAGACCATGTTGCACTCTTTTTCCGATGAAAGCCTTTTGCTCGACAAAGTACAATCTTTTTAATATATATATTTTTTTCATAAAAGAACATGAAGAAAAAAACTGTTATAGTGCCAACTGTTATCGCTGTCAAAAAAACAAAAACAAAAACAATGCTCCACAAAATCCATTCTTGTAGATCTACAATTACCCCATTAAGGATGTATTTTTCTATGGCAGGGTTGTGTGCAACAGTCTGCCTTTGGAATAGCAAACAGGATGCAGTTCATTTGTAAATAGATTTAATGCAAATTTTAATACAAATACATTTTTATACTGTAACTGTAATTTTTAAGACAAACTTTTACTTTTGGCTTGACAAAGCCTTTTTTGAAAGTGTTCAAACGAGTTTAAAAAGCATTTGAAGTTTGGTAGATAGCTAATGGTATTGAAAAAGTGCAAATCAGCTAATGTTTGCCAAAACAAAATTTGATAGCATTTCCAGTGTGTTTGTATAACTGGCTTCTTCTTTAGGTTACATAGATAGATAGACAGACAGACAGAAAGATAGATAGATGGATGATAGATGGATGGATGGATGGATGGATAGATGGATGGATGGATAGATAGATAGATAGATAGATAGATAGATAGATAGATAGATAGATAGATAGATAGATAGATAGATAGATAGATAGATAGATAGATAGATAGATAGATAGATAGATAGATAGATAGATAGATAGATAGATTCACTGATTTGTAACCAATTCAGTTCACATTCCAACGACTGAATTGAAAGGGTGCCAGTTCTGCAGTTATGAATTTTGGACAAACCTCTTCCCTGGTAAAGGATTCTTGCAGTGAGTGCCTTGGTTTGAATTCATATTTGGGTTAGGACATTCAATCTGGGAAGGAACAATGGGTCCTGCTACAATAATGTGATATAGTGATGGCTGGACTGTGTATATTTCTTTCCCAGGCCTCTTTGTCATCGCTGGATGCTGCTGACCTTGTGTACGAATCTGTATCAGTGAGCACAGTCTTTCTTTGCTTGAGAGAAAATTGTGCTCACTGGAAACCTTTGTAACCTTGCGCCAAATGAACTCTGTCCTTTCCTGGACAGAGCTTTCTTTTTAACACGTTCACACCTTAAAATGAGAGTATCTGGGTTATGCATGCAGTTAAAACACTGTTAAAAAATGATGTAGTGTAAGTGATATTGTATGTGATAACTCATCAGACAGATCTATTGATGAACTGTTAGACCTCATGCTGGCTGGGTCAGCAAGGAATCTTGAGGTTGTATTTGATGACCAGCTTAGTTTCACACAACACATATCAGCAAACTATTGACTTCAACAGACCAGGAGCTGCATACACACAGAAAACCTGAGCCTGTCTAGAAAACACTGACTGCCTGTACATATGACAGGCAGAGGCTAAAACAGTGTTAGACCCTCCAGCAAAGCACATTTTGGATGTCTCTTTTATCTAACACACCAGATTTAACATATCAGCTCTTTAGCAATGTGTTCCGTGACCCGAAATTGGGTGTGTCAGATTAGTGAGACATCTAAAAAGTGAAAAAAAAAAATCATTGGCCCAAGTAAAACTCAGCATGCGTCATCTGTCAACTGAACGAACATGTAGTTGGTAAGTGATTATTTTAATATGGCTGTCCCCCAATTACCTTCTATGTTACCTAACTAATATTCATGAACCAGGCTGACAAGCTATGAAATGTGTCCTCTACTTTTCAATCATTCCTGTGATCCCTGACTGGATGGATGGATGGATGGATGGATGGATGGATGGATGGATGGATGGATGGACGGACAGACGGACAGACGGACGGGCGGATTGATGGATGGATGGATGGATGGACGGATGCATAGATAGATAAACAGATAGATAGATTTCATTACCTGTGTTGCATTTATCTGAACTGTATTCAGTAAACTCATCTTCCTGTCATTCCAATTCAACTTCCTTTGGGGGCGTGGCCAATTCAAAATCCAATTCGCAAACTGAAAGGCAGCCACATCTTCAATTCAGAATCTTGCACAACCCTGGATCCCTCCTAACCTGATGTAAAGCCACTTCTCTGTCAACAACACTGCAGCCAAGAATTCAACTTCTCCAAATGATGATCAGGTGCTGTCTGTAGCTGAGATTAGCAAACATTGCAAAAAGTCACCCTATGAAAATGTATTGGCCCAGATGGAATCCCTGGCAGGGTGCTGAGAGAATACCTTAGTAAGCTGTTTGATGTCCTCAGTTATCTTCAGCACCCCACAAACACCCTGGCTGCTGTGCTTAAATTTCAAAACTACAATCATCTTTGTGCCAAAGAAATCAATGTTAACATCCCTTAATGATGACTGTTGTCTTGAACTCACACTCGTCATAAAGAAGTGTTTTAAACGACTGGTCATGACCTATATTAAGGCCTCCAGTCCACACACACTAGTTTGCTTACAGTGATAACCCTTCTACTTTGCATACCATAACAGCTGCCTCCCACTTGGTTATTTCCCAGCTGCACAATAAAAATACTCATGTTAGAACACTCGTTGACATCAGTTCAGTATTCTGTGCTATCATGCCACTGACATTAATTGGCAAACTCTCAGTATGAAGAAAAAGCACCAACCATGAGAGTTTACAAAGTACCTGTGAATGACATAGAAAAAATAGACAAAAGAGATGAGCTTCAGAATGAGATGGAGATGAGAGCAATGCAATTATTGACAAAAGAGACAAAAGAGATGAGCTTCAGCTTTAGATGGAGATGAGAGCAATGCAATTATTGTTTTGAAATTCACATATGTGCATGATATAAGTGTAAAAAAAAAGCACATTCCAATATTCCACATTCTACAAACAAGGTTCTTCTCCAAATTTAAATTTATGAATGTTGGCATGAGGCTTATTAGTGTTGCCACTGATATTGCAGATTGTCCCACTGTGTTCCTATAAACTATAGTGATGAGAACTTGATACTACAAATGTAGTTTATAGATATAAAGTTTATTATTACCTATTAAACTGAGTATTCAGATGATTTACTACAGTGCTGTTTTCATCAAATGTGCAGAGAGGTCACATAATCATGTGCTTTTAAGTGGGCTGACAGCTTGATAGCAGATTTTAGGGCAGATGACAGAAGACAGAAGCCTGTCCAAATAGGTTCTAGCAAAAACAAGGCTTTTTGCAATATTTCAGAGAATAGTAAGTAATATATATATATATGTTGTAGTGTTCTGTGACATTGCATGTTTCAAGATGTTGCTTTAAGTTAAAATTATTAGTTGTGCTTTGACTTTTTATACACACCAGTTGTACTGAGCCTTTGAAGCAGAAGTAACATGACATAATCAGAATATGACAGCAAAATGCATTGTTGAATTACGAGAGCAGCTTCGAGAGATTTGGACTTTTTAAACCCCACATTGCTCTTAAACTTGTGCATCTGAGTGTGAATTTCTGTAGTTTAACCTCAGTCTGACTGACATGATTATAGGCTCTGTTTAATAACAGCAGAAGTTTCTGTTCCATCTGTTTGATTCTGAACAAACTGATTGGCATTCAACACACTAAAGAAAGAAGCTGACTCGCTTTTACTGTACTGTACGGACCAATGCAGTTAAATATGCATGGAAGAAAGGCCTTTAGAAAGGTCAGGTAAAGTTATGCAGGGAAAATATGAATAGAAAGGAATCTTTAACTGCTTTACAATAGAGTGGGCATTAAAGACTTGAGCACATTACATTAATTGGGCAGTTCACAGGGACCACAAGAACAGACTGTGAAAAATGAAAAATTGAAGGAAAGCCAATAATATAGCATACACACCAGCAACTGTTGCCTTTTAGTTTATGGAGGCCATGTAATTAATCAGTGTTCATGAGGGTGAGGATAATATTTATGCAGCCAAAATGTCACAGTTACTTTGAGGCATTGAATTTAATTCAGCTGAGATTTAGCTAGGGCGCTCACGCAGTATAAATACAAATCTAGCCCTGGGCGACTTCAAAATTATGATAATAAAATGTGAAATATGGCTGTGATATTTCCTCCTGGTTCTGACAGGGAGGTATTTTTCTTTGACAAAGATTGGCTTTATGGGGTTTATGGAGTGAATTCTAAAATGCCGTCATAACTTCGTACTCATTACTTCGTTAATGAATGCAAGCTTTTTGAACTGTTGTATGGGAATTTAAATGAAATGTCAGCATTTCTCAGGGCATTTCTTTTTTTTTCTTTTTTTTTTTGTTAGTGTAGTGTGTGTATTTTTTTGGAAAACACCTAATTTGATGATGTCACTCCCATGATCCAACTATGAAAAACAGTAGCTGATAATTATTTGTAAAATATTTAAATGGGTTTTTAGAAATTATTACCAATATGCATCAGTTACAGCATTGTTTTATGAACAATTACTCTAAAGAAATTTGTGTGCACAGCACAATAACTATTTAATTCAGAATGGACCTAAATGAAAAAATGACACTTTTGGTAGCTCAGTGACGGCTCTGAATGATTTACTGACTAGGATTTAAACTGCTATCTCATGAGTGACTTCAGTTGTGCCTTCCAAATCTTTTTGACTGACTCATAAAAAACTTGTTCATAAGGGTCATTCATTTTTTAATTAGACAGCATGGAATGTGGTGTCTCATTTTAAATGGACCGGACTGAAAAATGACTCCGGTTTCAGTGAGGGAGTCAGTTGTGAACTCATTATGGCTCTGAATGATTCACTGGCTGAGTAAAACTGATTCAAACCACTATCATGCCGAGTGTCTTCAGTAGTGTTTCACAAATCTTTAGATTAAAATTCAATTTTGCCACCTAACGAGATGACATTTGATGAATTCTTATATGAATACACTCAAAGTATTCCAAACAATGTACATTTTCAGTTATTGTCATTGTGTATTTCATTTGGAAGCAGTTTAATCACAGTCTGGAGCCCCGTTTTTTTTTGCTTTGCTGTTTTATACACACCAGTTGTACTGAGCCTTTGAAGCAGAAGTAACATGACATAATCAGAATATGACAGCAAAATGCATTGTTGAATTACGAGAGCAGCTTCGAGAGATTTGGACTTTTTAAACCCCACATTGCTCTTAAACTTGTGCATCTGAGTGTGAATTTCTGTAGTTTAACCTCAGTCTGACTGACATGATTATAGGCTCTGTTTAATAACAGCAGAAGTTTCTGTTCCATCTGTTTGATTCTGAACAAACTGATTGGCATTCAACACACTAAAGAAAGAAGCTGACTCGCTTTTACTGTACTGTACGGACCAATGCAGTTAAATATGCATGGAAGAAAGGCCTTTAGAAAGGTCAGGTAAAGTTATGCAGGGAAAATATGAATAGAAAGGAATCTTTAACTGCTTTACAATAGAGTGGGCATTAAAGACTTGAGCACATTACATTAATTGGGCAGTTCACAGGGACCACAAGAACAGACTGTGAAAAATGAAAAATTGAAGGAAAGCCAATAATATAGCATACACACCAGCAACTGTTGCCTTTTAGTTTATGGAGGCCATGTAATTAATCAGTGTTCATGAGGGTGAGGATAATATTTATGCAGCCAAAATGTCACAGTTACTTTGAGGCATTGAATTTAATTCAGCTGAGATTTAGCTAGGGCGCTCACGCAGTATAAATACAAATCTAGCCCTGGGCGACTTCAAAATTATGATAATAAAATGTGAAATATGGCTGTGATATTTCCTCCTGGTTCTGACAGGGAGGTATTTTTCTTTGACAAAGATTGGCTTTATGGGGTTTATGGAGTGAATTCTAAAATGCCGTCATAACTTCGTACTCATTACTTCGTTAATGAATGCAAGCTTTTTGAACTGTTGTATGGGAATTTAAATGAAATGTCAGCATTTCTCAGGGCATTTCTTTTTTTTTCTTTTTTTTTTTGTTAGTGTAGTGTGTGTATTTTTTTGGAAAACACCTAATTTGATGATGTCACTCCCATGATCCAACTATGAAAAACAGTAGCTGATAATTATTTGTAAAATATTTAAATGGGTTTTTAGAAATTATTACCAATATGCATCAGTTACAGCATTGTTTTATGAACAATTACTCTAAAGAAATTTGTGTGCACAGCACAATAACTATTTAATTCAGAATGGACCTAAATGAAAAAATGACACTTTTGGTAGCTCAGTGACGGCTCTGAATGATTTACTGACTAGGATTTAAACTGCTATCTCATGAGTGACTTCAGTTGTGCCTTCCAAATCTTTTTGACTGACTCATAAAAAACTTGTTCATAAGGGTCATTCATTTTTTAATTAGACAGCATGGAATGTGGTGTCTCATTTTAAATGGACCGGACTGAAAAATGACTCCGGTTTCAGTGAGGGAGTCAGTTGTGAACTCATTATGGCTCTGAATGATTCACTGGCTGAGTAAAACTGATTCAAACCACTATCATGCCGAGTGTCTTCAGTAGTGTTTCACAAATCTTTAGATTAAAATTCAATTTTGCCACCTAACGAGATGACATTTGATGAATTCTTATATGAATACACTCAAAGTATTCCAAACAATGTACATTTTCAGTTATTGTCATTGTGTATTTCATTTGGAAGCAGTTTAATCACAGTCTGGAGCCCCGTTTTTTTTTGCTTTGCTGTTTTATCTGCTTTCGTTCTCTCACAAAAGGTGATATTTCAGCTGTACTGTCAGTAATAAATATCATTCATCAGACAGCATGGTAAATGAGCTCCTACCTCCATCCAAACTGCATTTACACACAGATACAATCTTATTTTTTTTCTATTTGTTTTTTCTATTCAGGACAGGCTATAAATTGCTATATAAGGACGCCTATTTGTTTCATGTCAAAGACTGAAGTACTGTACACTAAAGAAGTACACTATGGCATATTTTCCCAGCCATAACTCTACCTCGAGAGAATTTCTATGCATACATAAGAAAGTGCAGGAATTTATGAGCATTGCTTTGCAACAATCGGCCAAAAAATTGTTTATCTATACAAATAGTTGGTGCTCTTCATATGCTCTCTTGTCTTGATAAATATGCTTTATGATATGTTGAGTTTTTATTTATTTATTTTTTTCTGCAAATACGCTGAAATAAGTAGCTTATTCCTAATTGTTTTTCATGAGCACACTGAGAACGCTTTCAGAACATAGATTTAAATGGACAGCTGCAAAACTGTAAAGCAAAGCAGCTCGGTAGACACTGTTTTTGAAGGAGAAAATCTCTGCGTGCTTTTTCTTCAACCTCCCACACAATTAACAAAGTGATTTTCACAGCTCTCTCTACAATTAATCATTCACCACAGTTCCTTGAACACAAACGCACCACCAACCCCCACAGAGCCAAGCCACAGAGGGTTGGATTCGAGACCAGTCTGAATCCTGTTTCACGTCACGCCTAGAAGCAGTGCTCTGTGCAACATTATACAGGCTAATGTTGTGCTTTAACACTAAGAGTGTTTCTGATGTGTTACTGAACTAATAAAGGACATCAATTATTAAATGGTTATCAAAAGCCAATGAAAATTATTAAGTTACCAGAATGGACTACACAGAATGGAAGCCAGTGTAGCAATAAACTGCCTTTTTTATTATTATATTGTTATATGAAGTTATATTCAATATATCTTATGTTTAATTGTTGATTTTTTCTTTTCTTTTCAATTTCATGATTATATATGTAGTTATTTATTTCACTTTTTTATGGTGTATTTTGACACATTGGCAATATTCTACATTTGAAATTGAAATAGTCTAAATCATTTAGATTCAGTCAGATTTACTAAATATAAAGCATTTGTGTAAATGTCACAGTACAAGTCATTCTTGTAGCTCAATGAGCACGCAGCTAGCAACACTAATGTTGTGGGTTTGATTCTCAGAGAACACACACTTTGGATAAAAGCGTCTACCAAAAATGTAAAAGTAAAATGCCGTTTAATCCAGTTTTTTATTTTTCATTCTTACAGCCTACATTTCAAATGTACTGCATATGTTGAAATATAGGTTTATACTGCATTTTTACCATATTTTCTTCTGAGTTCACCAACTTATATGTAACAAAAATAGGCTTGATGCCGACACTACATGCACCTACGCTTATGCTTTACTTCTAGTAGGCAACACTGTGTTGGTTAGGTGAACAGTATAGAATACGTTGTTTTGGTTGTGCATCCATCACAATACATCTTTGCTTCATCCACACAGGACTAATCTGTCACAAGAGCATGATGTCACAGCATATATGGTATTTTATCAGTATGTAGGAACAGCAGGCACATGCAACCCAGTTATAAGATTGACTCCCAGCCAGACCAGTTGCAAAGTACATAAAGTACAGCAGAAAAGAATTGGAAGAAGAGTGAGCAGAAAAGAAAGAACAGGAAAACCCAACTCTAAAACAAAACACAAAAACAACTCTGCTTAAACCAGTTTCCTGGTTTGCTGATTTTTAGCTGGTTTAAGCTAGTTACCCCAACCTGACCAATTTAAAAGTACCCAGTACCTGTAAAATTAGCAAAAAGACCAGCATTATAAAGTTAGAAGATCAAATGAGGGCAGCAAACCAGCTTGGACTGGATGGACTGGTTTAAGATTTCAGAAAATAAAATATAAAAAGCAAAGCAAAGAATTATATGAAATACAAGAAATAAGAGCTGAATAGAAAAAAAAGACAGGGAAAAAAAGAAAGAAGAAGAAATGTATGGAAAAATTGTTTCAACAGAATCAAATCGGCTATTCAACGATAATAAACCAGTGCAGAAGCATTAAAGGAAGACGATGGGAGAGCGTCACAACATGGCCATCTACACCCATGCTAATGTACTGATGGCCTCTGTCACTCTCAGTGTAAAGACAGTTGTGTTTAACACACAGTTCCTACTCCACATATATGTTGCTAAAACCCACAGCTGAAGCCATTTAACTGAAAGCTTTTGTTACCCCAGCGAAGCAACATTTCGCTATGTTCCCACGTCAGATTTGATGAAGTGCCACAGACCTGGGCTCATGTGCGCAGGTGGGCTGCTTTTGCCAGTGGGTACACAGAGTCTAAACACTGTTCCTCAGTCAGCAGGGAGTGGGATTGGGCACTAATTTACGGCAGTTGCCCGGGAGCCCTGGGATATTGCCAGCTGGACTTTTGGCAGCTTATTGAGTGGTTACATGATCTGGAGACTCAGTGGACTGTTTCAAAGTCCGCTTCTGTAACCGCTGAATTCATAAAATGCCTCCTCGGGGGCAAATAAGTTTATTTAGCTCAATGCCATTGTTTAGCAGTCTGGACCACCCCTAATGGGAAACACTGGACAGAGGGTGCAGCAGACCTGAGAGCCCCTGTCTATATACAACACTCTTCATCTAAGCCTGACACCCGTTTCCTTGGCAACCGCATTGACGGTACAGGGGACGTGGAGGTCGTGAAGTTATGAGACATCTGAGACAGAAGAAATGGGGACTACTTATGCAGGTCCTGGCTTTGTTTAAAAATACTAGTCCTCACCTCACCCCAATATTCTCCCTCACCTCTCTGCCTAATTGAAAACAAAATTTATGCAAACCAGTTTTATTTCATTTTAATGCCTAGGACCGTTATCCTGATGTTATTTTTTTCAAAGAGATGAAGAAAGAATATATAATATCTTATATAAAAACGTTACTACATTTTCATATTAAATCTTAAATTAGCTTAAAGCACTCATATAGAATATAACTATTTGCAAATACAATGATGTAAGGGCAGCTTTTCTACAGCTTCACAAATTGTATTAAAAGTAACAGGTTTCAGTGTTTTGTTTTTCATTTTGTTATATGAAGGCACCTTAAGTTTATTTCTTTCATTTTTAAGAATTTTAACATGTATACAGTTTCATTGTTTTACCCCTTTTCCAGACTTAGAGCAATCTTAAAGTCTTAAAAATATATATATTATAAGCATATGAATTTATACATGTTTCAAGGAATGATAATATATATAAATATGTTTAGCTAATTTAATTTAAGGTCAAAACTAATCTCTATTTTAATATGTTTTAAAATGTAATTTACTTATTTGATGGCAAAGCTGAAAAGCTTCAGCAGCCATTACTTTCAGTCTCTGAAATCATTCTAATATGTTGGTGCTCAGGAAATAGTTTTTTATTATCAGTGTTAAAAACAGTTGTGCAACTTAATATCTCTGTGGAAAAAGTTATATTTTTTCTTCTTCCCATGATTCTTTGATAGATAGATGGATAGAAAGTTAAGTATACATACATATTTTTTTTTTCCTGACCCAAAGCATCAACATAATTTTTTACAGATTTCACATGAATTCTTCTCATTTTAAGTAGTTTAAACATGGTTGAAATCTTAATATCTGTGAAGTAAATGTGGAACTTTTTAAATATTAAGTGTTGAATAGCAAACTGCCATTAAACATTGCGTTTCAAGATGAATAACACAGTGGCAGAAGAGATATGGTCTAGAGAGAATGCCTTTCGTTTCTTTCTTTGAAGAATAATGTATGATGTTGTGTTAATGAGTAGCTCTCTGTGTCGCACAAACCTTGTACTGGGATTACAGTGAACATACACAATACTAAACAACATTAAATGAAAGATATATGCATTTTTGGATTAGATATATTTACCTCTAAATCTGTGTATACTCCTTTGCTGAAAAACTCAATCTGCTGGTGGGCCAGAATGTTCACTGTGATTAAAAGAGCAAAAATTCTGACATTGCGCTTGATAACAGTCATGCTTGTTCAGAACAGAACAGTTGAAATGCCTAAAGGTGTTTATCGATCCTTCCTTCATTTCTCCATATATCGAGTTTTGTCTCTGTAGGACAGAAGTATGAGGGTATTTGCTATATAATTTGGGCTCACCAATTTGTCTCCTAGCAGCCACATTGCAACTGACAGATATGGCCTAATGAACAAGGACTTGCTGTTATTATTGTTATTTAATAGCTCGGTGGGCTTAGATTATTTTGAAGCAGCGTTCAGAGAAAAAATAGGTAAATGGAAGTTGGAGAACTGTGGCTGCTCTGGCTTGTTTAAACTCCATCTCGATGCACAAAAAGAGAACTTAGAAATATGCTATAACCTTGTCCATAAGGAATATCTATAATGAAGCCTCTGTGATTGAGGAAGCCTTTTTTTAAGATATCTTTTTCTGAGCAATCTGGATACTTTATTGTACAGTGAAGACATATAAAGTGCTTAAGTCTTTAAACGAGCAGCTGCACCACATGAAAGGACAGGTATGTTGGTTTAAATGTTGCTGTTTTGGGTTGGTTGTTACAGTCAACAAACAGCAACAACAAGAACAAATAATAATAATAATAATAATATGCCAATAAAATTTATGATACCTGATGCCAAAGATATGAACAGAATATGATATGATACATGCAATGCCAAATTTATCATAGTTGATTTGTGTGGAGGCTAGCATAAAAAATGTATTTTCTCTCAAGAACATCACCCCCCGGAAAGTCCACTGAGATTTCATTCTTCCTCTTTAATTGGATTTTAATGACATAAATGTGACCCCTTTTTTATCCTCCACTTCACTGTTTCTTTTGCAACATAATTGATTCTTCAGTCCGAAGGTCTCTCCACCATAAAGGTGCACTGAAAATTATGGTCAGATTTGAAAAGCAGTGACCTTTGAAGAGCTTTGTGATAGTAAGCTCTTCACGATTCTAGCCCATGAGTTGCACCTTCATTCTGGTGATATAAGAATGATCAGAGGACATAGGAGGGAGGGCGATCTCTAGAGGCTGACAATAAGTGTGTATGTAATCCAACATGTCTGCCTGAATATGTGATTTCACTCAATTTCAAGCATGACTGCCCCTACATGACTCATGCATTTCCTTAAAATATTCCCGGACAACATTTATCTAATCCATTTCAGGGCTTCTTGGCTCTGTAGGCTGGATAGCACACAACCAGGACAGGAAAGTGTCAACTTTGCACATGCAAGTGTTGTATTAGTACTGCTAATTCTGTCAGTTAAATAAAAAATACCAAATTAAAATGAAGAGGGGAAAGGGAGAATTGTTCCTTCCCTTCAATAGTTTTATTTTTGTTATGTTTGTTTGTTTCCAGTTCACTTTTCTCACATTTAACATTTAACTCTGCTAGATTTAATTTGAATAATCAAACTTCAAAGGCTTCTTGCTTTTTAAACCACTGTGTGCCTGTGCACTGAACGGCTGCCATTCTGCTCTGAAATGGTTTGTGCCTTATCTCAATAGACAGATGTCTTCTCATCTTCAGTTTGGTGATTTCAACTTCTTGTGGGTCTAACAATTTGACTGGCTCAGTGACCAGCAACAAGCTCAAGGCTGTAAAGTGTGAGGTAAAATGTATTTCTAAACCGGTTCAACTTGCAAAAATAGGGGTACTGCAAAAAACAACAACAATACTGCCACAGATTATGAATTATTAATTCTAATTTTATAGGCAAATAATAAGGAGAGAAAAACAAATATCACAAACCTAAATATTTTGAAAAATGTACATTTACAAATAACTTTTTTAAAAACAATTTAAAAAATTGACATTTACGAAAACAAAAACTTTTGGTGTGTTATAAAAAATATATATATTTTTGGTCGGCTTCAAGACCCACTAATATCATACTGCTAGCAATCACCCCCCTTATTTTTTACAGAAAGAAACAATATTTTGTTATTCCCCAAGCTTGCTAATGAATAACACAAAGTGTGTAAAAAATAGATTTGATGCAGCAACCCAAGAAAAAAAGGTGATAATGAATAGATGAATAAACAAATAGAACACATGAATAACTTCTTATTTTAATTCAGAGGCAAAACTGAATGTTCACGGAATACAAAGAAGTTGTGCCTTCATTGTATGCTGTGAAGACTGGACTGGTAGAACAGTATAAAGCTATTTTTTTAAAGGGGTCATATGATGCAATTTCAAATTTTCCGAATATATCAGATAGATAAGTGGATAGATAAGATCCCTAAAGTTGCAAAGACTACAGTCTTAAACCCAAAGAGATATTCTTTATAAAAGTTAAGACTTGTCCATTCCCTCCTAAAACGCCTCATTCTAACACAACCCTACATGTCTATGTCACGATGTGGGAAGACTTGCATAACACTGCCCAAATGTTTTAGCCAAGAAAAAAGGCGTAACTTTGATTCTTGCTGTAGTATTGTTGCTGCCGCCAGTGCCATGTTGTGGAGACGCTGTGTTGTTTCTGTGTGAAAGAGAAACTACTTTCTCTGGCCTTCCAAAAGAGGACACAACTAGAAATCAGTGGATAAGTTGTTTTTACAACACTGCTGCAGAACAGTTCAACCCAAATATTCAGATGTGTGCAGCACATTTTATGCAGGACTGTTTCCTGATCCTGGAAGAGTAGCCTACAATGCGTGTGTGGCACCAAGGCTGTTGATGGGGAAGTCGTGGCCTAATGATTAGAGATTTGGAATCGTAATCCAAAGGTTGTGAGTTTGAGTCTCATATCAGCAGGAATTGTAGGTGAGGGGAGTGAACGTACAGGCCTTGAGCAAGGCACCGATCCCCCAACTGCTCCCCGGGTGCCACAGCATAAATGGCTGCCCACTGCTCTGAGTGTGTGTTTACGATGTGTGTGTGTTCACTGCTGTGTGTGTGCACTTTGGATGAGTTAAATGCAGAGCATGATTTCTGAGTATGGGTCATCATACTTGGTTGTAGTCACTTTTTTTTCTATAAAGTGGGGCAGTTCCAACTTTGCACGGACAATCTGGCGCTTCTGACTCACAGCCTGTAAGTACGTTTTCATATTTAAAGAATTTGCCACTGATGATTCACAGAGTAGCACTTGTTGTTTGTCATTTCTCCGATCACAAATGCAGACATGGTTTTATGTTAACACAGTGCGATACGCAACGCAAAAAAAGACAGTGTAAGTAATTATAATCAGTAATTATATTCCAACTGGATGCAACAAATGCCTCGTTTGTAATGGGTTTCATTGGTTTCGCCTCATCGTGCTGGGAGATCACATCACACTTTGGTAAGGGGCGCAAAATTTCCATCACACGCTTGAGTTATTCGGCCAATCACAACGCACTGGATAGCTAGCCAATCAGTGCACACCTCACTTTTCAGAACGATGAGCCTTGCAAAAATCAATGTGTTTCAGAACAGCAGGGGCATAGAGGAGAAACAATAATGTACGTTTTATTTTTTACCTTAAACTGCATAAACATATTGCATTACACCAAATATGCAACATAATGTCCTTTTTAGCAACGTCATATGACCCATTTAAAGAAACCTAGTGTTCATTTTTTTAAATACTGTAGTTATACAATATGCACTTTTTCTAAATACATTATGCATGCTTTTATGCTTTTAGATATAGAGTTCAATTGTTTTGTCCCAGATCTGGACATGGACATTAAAAGGTCAACTCATTTTTTGTGCATTTTGTTTAGACAGTTCTGTCTCGCTCCAGTGCACAAAGTCAATACACATTGAGGTCAAATGAATATCGAGCGTAATGCATGGAAATGTCATTTTGTTTCTGTCTTTGGGATCTCAGCATGTAAATAATTTGCACAAAACAAATATGCCACGACAACAAACAGATGTCCTATGGAGAGTTTATGTATCAGAGGGTCAGATTTATATTTAGTGAAGGAGACTGTGATACCTCTCATAAAAGGTCTTTTATATTTCACCTGTACTGAGTAAAGCTTTATAGGCTGCATCCGGTACACTGATTCACTTGCGACCAACAAATCAGTCAATATTCTTCAAAATAAAAAAAAAAATTATAATAAAATAAAATAATGATAAAATAAAATAAATCTTTTATGTTCAGGAGTATTTTTTTATGTCCATATGGTTTTAGCACAATATAAGGGTGAGTAATATTTTAATAAAAAAATCTATAAAAAATGATAAAATATACTAACAATATATATTACAGTAATTTTGCAAAACTGAATCACAGTTGAAAAAAAGAAAAAAAAATTGTTTCTCATCCTCAATCATGTTGCCAAGTTTCTTCCTAACACAAAATTATGTATATATACATATAATAGAATAAAAATTTAAATTAAAGGTGACATATCACACACTGTGCTCAGACATTTCTCTTAGCTAGATACTCTGGATCTCTCACTTTTGTCTCTTTTAAAGATTTAGAATAGATCTCAAAAACATCACACACTATACTCAGATTTTTCTCCTTAGTTTTACATTTGTAAAAAAAAAGGTATTGCTCTTATACTGAACATCTTGCACTTGTAAGTCCTTTCAAGTGTGTTTGGAAAATGTGGTGTATACATTGCTGGACATTGAAGATACATTTAAACATTTAAACTAGTAACCATTGATATTCTGACATGTTTAATGCTATTTAAATGATAGATTTAGTATTTACAATATTAGTAAAAGTAAAACGTTTCTCCTAAAATAAAACATCTTAAGACAAAGCTGCTATCTCAATGAGACATAAGAGAATCAGCCCTTAGTATACTGAGCATAGAGTAACCTCTGTCAGTGTCATAGCCTTGTGGGCAGAGCATCAATGTGAAAGCACAACTGCACCTCAGACAGTATGGGTTAGAATCCCAGCTAAAGGGATTTCCTGCTCCTGTTCAATTCTCACCTGTCCAATTGTTTCCTGTCTCCTCTCCTACTATCCTGACTATCAAAGGTGAAAAAACCCCATTGCAATAAAAAAGCAACAGCAATCTCTGAGCAGTAAAACATTTTTATAATGGAGTATTGCAATAGATTTTAGCAAGATATTTAAGAAATCTCACGTTTCTCTCCCATTGTCATTTTGGATTCCTTTCTTTCAGAACTTTCTCGTGTCTCAGTTGTGTTTACTTTTATTTCTCCTAAAGATTTTTAGGAGAAACATATGAAACACTGTTAAGACTAAAATGAGAAAAAAACACAAAAATCACAACTAAGTCTCCTGAGGTGAAAGAGCAACCACTGAGAAATGAAATATTCCTATATTAGGATAGAGATTGCAGCAAGACAACAAAGAGATATTCTATGTTACTCTGTTCTCTGTCTTGACTCATTTTCTCTCAGATTTTTCTCATGTTTCATTTGTGTCTACTTCCATTTCTCCTAAGGAATTTTAGGAGAAATATCTAAAAGGCTGTTGATACTAAAATGAGAGATATATGAAAATCTCATCTAAGTCTCCTGAGTTTAGGAAAAGTAACATTATTCCTTATAACATTACTGCCCTGTAATATGTAAGTTTCTATCCACTGTGCCTTCATTTTGATTTCCCAAGCAACAACGATACCAGCGCTAATGCCATGGTGAAAGTTTGAGCAAAACACGTTAACTGTTCTATCTTTGGTTGCACAGATGAGCACAGAACATTATTTAGAGTCCCAGCCTCAGAGGAGACAACAGAGCAGAGGATTTATTGATTTATTTACTGTATATTGCTGGTGCCACACAGATCTGAAATAAACAAGCGATTTATTTCCCCAGCAGTTTACCTTCACAGACATAACCGGCTGTTTTTGTAACTCGTGTGTGTTTTTAACGCATGTGAATGAAGATGCTGGGACAGTCGCTTTCTGTCCGTGTGCTCAGAAAACCGTATATATCACAAGTTTAAAATCATGTGGTTTAAGATGCATGATAAACATGATAATCAGAAACAAAAAATGTTTTTTGCAGTTATGCACTGTATTGGCGCAGCTCCATTCTGAAAAAGGGGGTGGGGAGAAGCAGCTCATTTGCATATTAAAACTGCGTGCTTCCTATTTCCTCTCAAAATAGGCATTTTCAAAATGATATAATAAAAGATCTGTGGAGTATTTTGAGCTTAAACTTCACAGACACATTCTGGGAACAGAAGAGACTTATACTGCATAATATGTATCCTTTTAAAAAAGGTGCCAAGGAGTACATGGTATATATATATATATATATATATATATATATATATATATATATATATTCTTCACAAATACACCTTGTATGTTCCAAGGTAATATGGTTTAGGAGCAGCGTATAGGGTGAGTAAATAATTCATTTTTGAAATGAAAATGTTGATATGAAAACAAAAGTGCCTATTCAAGACAGTCTGATTAGAACAAAGACCTTTTGCCAATTCTAGTGTCCTTTCCTTCATAACAGCTCTTCCATTGTACCACACGCACACACTGCCAGCCCAGAAAAGCCTCATTGTACTCTCTTGCTGGGCTGGTGGGATAATGTAATGTGAAATATGAAGGCAGACTGTGCAGACCGTGGCTAGATTTTATAAACACTAATCAGTCTGGAGATGTATTCTGCAAGGATATGTGTTCCATAGGGCAGCACACATTAACACCGCTTAAAAACATGCACAAACCATTTCGGCTTCATTTTCTATGAGATAAAAATCTGAAAAACTGTGAATAGGATGACCCTTGTGATGTGCACAGCAAAAATAAATAAATCACATTATACTTTTAGATATTGGAAGTATTGGACGGAATTAATAACCCACTGTGTGCTGGTTGAATTCTTGAGCAATTTTACCAGAAACTCTGCATAGTACTACATTATTATTTTATTTTAGAGAATTTCCCCAGAATCCAGTATGAAGAATTTTTTTTATAAAATCTGTTCATGTTGTCCAAACCAGTATGATTTTCTTTCTTCAGTGGATGGCAAGATGAGAGGTTAAACAGAATGTTTTACGCACCTTTTTTCTTACAATGAAAGTGAATGGGGAACGAATCCCAAAATGCAAAAAGGCACCATAGATTTTATTGATAGATTGATTTTTATATTGCTACTATTGTGTGAATAAAATATTTAAACATTATATCATTTTCATTATTTGTCACATTATATTTCAATATAGCTTTCCAACATGCTTGACGGCATTGAGATTAAAAATGTGGTACTCTTAAACAGTCACAACATGCCAAATTTGATATGCACATAATCAAATATTTTATTTAATTTAATTTTTTGCTTCACACCTCCTGGTTACCATTCACTTTTGACTGTATGGAAAAAGCAACATTAATATCCAACTCCTTTTGTATCCTATAAAAGAAAGTCAAACAGGTTTAGAACAACATGAGTGTGAGTAAATGATGACAGAATATTCATATTTGGCTGAACTATCATTTTAAAGACTGTCCTAAAAGTCTCTTTGAAATGCCTAGAGGCATTTCCAAGCAGTTCGTCTTTCTATGACGAACACAATGTTGACCAAAGGAATTTACATCAAATGACAACATAGCCATTCTGCGGCATATTTGAATTTAAGTCTGCTTGCAATTCTTCCCCGACTCGGCAGGCTGAATCTATTTAAATATTACACTCGTCAGCAATTGTGTGGGCTTTTGTTTAAAGATCCAGTCTCCCAGACGATCACTTGAATGCACTTGTCCATTCAAATAAGACACAGGCTGATATCATTCCGCATGCATTCAGCTAACAAATCAAGACTTTATTAGTAAGCCTGAAATGTCCATGAAAGAGGCAATGAAATGATAGATGAGATGGACCGCTTAGCAAAGATACAAAGGATCCAAAAATGCTTCAGTTTTCTCTCTTAACTACAAAGCAGGAAGGATAGCAATTGGCAAAGAAAACTTTATGTGGGAGTGTTCATCCATCTGCCCGCACAGATGGGGAAAACTAGAGAGGGAAAGACTAACACAAGCCAGTCACACAACTCCAAACAGTAGGTCAGAGCAAATATCCACATAAAAGATCAGCTGATTCCTGCTACAACAGAAGGGCTGTGTGTGATATACATACATTTTTTCAACAAACCACCTCTTTTCAATCTTTATCTATTGACAAAGGAACAGGAAAGACCATTGCACAGAAAATCAATGTGTCTGACTTTTATTGCACTTCTCAAATCGCAGTCGTTTGATTGGCCTGTTGCTTCAGGGAGAACAGGACACTGGAGTGGAAGGAGGATGATGGGTGTTTGGGAGCTGGGCTGTCCCTCTGTGGGAAATCAATGATATTTGTTTAATTATTGGATGAATATAATCAGTTCCACTGCTGTAATTACTAGCACTGCCTAGAAGTCATTATAAAATCATTTGTTTTATGCCATTACGGGCTGAAATAATGAATACAAGCAATTTTGGTAAGAAATGTTTCTGAATAAAAGAAGATAAATATTTACGTCTCTCTCTCTGTCTCTCTCTCTCTCTCTCTCTCTCTACCATGGCGAGCTGTACTTTGCATGGCTGCTGTACCTTGTGTCCTTTAGCAATATATATTTGACACTTTGTCGATGATTTCTTGTGACAGCAGCCATTGGCCATGTCGCTTCCAGAATCCTGCTGAAGTGTTACAATACTAGGAATAATGGAAAATGACATTGTATCAGAAAGATTCATATACTGTAACCTGTAGTCTCACATCTGTATCACCGAGGGTGTTTTTAGAGAGCTACAAATAAAATGTGAGCACGAGCTGGCACATCTCCATTCCCAACATTTAGCAAAGGAAACTTGTGAGCAGATAACATATTAAGTTAATGATACAATTCTAACTAACTGAAAACAGATGGAATCTTCACCAGAGCAAATCATTGTTTTACTCCTTAATTACATGTCAATTAACAAGCGCAAGATCTGCAGCAAACCTGATTGGCTGAAATAAATGTGACCTCATCCACACTGGAAATCAAAGATTGCTCTGGCTAAAGAGTTAATGCATTAAAACACACATAAACAAATAAAAAGGTGTGAACTGGGTGCTTATTAAAAAGACAAATTTATCCATAATTTGGATATTTTTGGTAGATGACAGTTCCTGCAAGACATGCATTCTGTTAATCAGTATATTTAGGGTGAGATAAACATACAGGCAATTTAAAAAAGAGAAAACATTATTTATTTATTTATTTGAGCTCATATGTCTGCCACAGATCAGTTCAAAGCGTGAACTTTTAATCACAGTTTCATTGCTGAAACCACATGGAGAGCTAAATACTATGATAACACATTAAATGATTAAATTACACATTAATTGATTAAATACATCTTAATCAAACAAAATTAAGATGTTAATATTAAACATGATTTATCTGTCATGTTTTAATTGGCTAATTTGACATATTCAATTTAATTTGTTTAAAAAAAAAAAAAGCATCACCTTAAATTAGTATATTAAATTATAAGTCATAATGTTAACTCAAAATAATGAATTCCAATTCAGCTTTCTCAACAAAACACCTGATGGAAAAATGAAACCTGTCTTATTTATCATTGTCCCCAGTATATATGAACACATTCGGCTGGTGACTGTCTGCTGTCTTCTCACTTCCTGTCCTCTTTAAGATACTTCTCCTTTAAGAATAAACACACAGTAGATCAACACACTTGGCTGTTCCTGATAGGGCCAAAGAAATACCTGGCTCTTATCTGTGTGTTTGTAATTCACTCCTGATTTATTCATTCCTTCCATTTCCTCCAGAGCTTTACAGAGCAATCAATCGCCCTGTTAGCTGGCCCTGATCGAATGCGAGCTGATAAGTCAAATGTTCTTTGTCACTGAGCACTGTATAACATTGTTTTTTTTTAAGCCCTATATTGATTGCTGATTTTCTTTGGATCAGCAAAGCCTTTCAATATGCCACTAGTTGGAAATGTATCTAAAATTGTCAGGCTACATGTCAGGTATACCTGATATAAAGCCAATAAAACACACAAAAACCAAAGTGCTGACTTGTTGCATTTTCACTATTATACGTGCTGTAAGCTATTTTTATTTATCTTTTTCTTTTTTCTTGACTACCAAGCATAGAATGTTCTAACTACATACCTGACAGATATGACTAGCATATGTGTCCTGAGGAATCATACCTGTGACAGGCATTGTAAAAAGTTAAAAGAGAGAGAGAGAGAGAGAAACTATTTGAGCCAACTAGATAGGCTCCCTGCAAGTAATCATTTTGCGCTTTCAGCTTTTTCTCTTATTCAGTAACTTAAATTTGGGGTGGGGATACGGTGGACGAAGTGAGCGCATATCGGAATACATTCATAATGTGAAAATTCTGTTTGGTGATGCTTAGAGGTGTGGAAAAACACACTGCACCTTTAAATAATGTTGATGAATCAGTTTTTTACTCACAAGATTTCTTGCACACTCTGAAGCAGTTCAATCCGATTAACTCACTAATCAGATTAACCAAATAAACATTAATCCCATTAATTTAGAGCATCACACTGCAGTACAGTCATTGTCTGACTCTGATATGCTGAAATGATCATCGTGTCATGATCACATTTTCAAATCAAAGCAAGAGCTCATCGGCTCCCCCTTCTGACTGCATTGAAGTCTGGCAATCATCTCCAGGAGGATTAGAATACATATGCAGGCAGAAAAAGGAGGCAGGAGTGGCAAAAATATAGGTGCATGAGCAGTGGGCAAGGGTTTAAGTAGTTTTCTTTCTCTATTACTTGATCTCATTGTACCTTATTATTTAAAGCTAGAGTGGCTTTCAGAAGGTGAACACCAAAACAGCTCAGAGCCGGCGAAGCATTTATCAAACAGATTGAACCCTTGACAGATCGGACCACGGCTTCATGTTTGAGGAGGTGAACGAGAAATGCCTCTGTGGTAGAATTGTCTTTATCAACAACAGTTTTTGTTGACTAACGTGTCCTTGGCTTATGCTGAACATGGTCAATAGTGCTCAAAAGGGTCATTTCAACAGCAGGAGTACATTAGAAATGCACACAAACTGCAATAACATAGCATTATGGTGAATGGATCCATCAGCTAAACTGTATTTAAGTCAATGACAAAAAAAGAATAGTAACTTGAAAGCCATTTAATGGCAGTTGAACAGCGAGCACAAAGAGAGCAGCTGCTTTCATTTTGGACAATGATCCTCGGGTGGTCCAATATATGCAGCCCGATTTCTTTTTAAACACTCGTGTTCTTCCGCAGAAGCCATGCAAATGGGGCCCTGGCTTAATTACCATTTAGCAGTGTAATAGCAAGAGTAGAGGAAACTTCTGCAGCACAGTCACTGCTGGGAATTGTGCAAAGGCAAAGCCCTGGACTGAAATATTATGTAAATTATTAATTTCCTCATAGGCTAACACAGTTGTGCTGTTTGGTTTCCCACAAGTGTGCTGCTACATGTTAATTTATCTCACTGAGAGGGGAAAGTATTAGAAAAAATCTAATTTTATCATGCAATCATGATTAACAGAAGATATTGCTGAACAGATGTGCTAATATTATATTCAATTATGAGGTGACTCATTTTTGTACTTACAAAAAATATAATTTTGCTGCAAAAATACACTGTAAAAATTTTTTTTTTGTAAATAAAAAAGATTATTAGAGTATTACAAAATATTGTCAGAATATTTGGACACATGGCAACATTTCTGAATTTTAAGGTGGATAGACAACAGCTCTGCAGATCAATAATAATCACAGAAAGAAAGACACGATTTGTCATTACAATGTTGTGTTACAGAATTTTACAAGAATGGTTTACTCAAAAATGATCTGGCCTAAATATAAAAACGAGACAATGCCCCCATCCTGAGTCTCTCTGGGCCATCAATTCCAGATGCACAGATCAACCTGACCATCATCCTATCTCCTTGGTTGTGGTGTGGTCCTTGCTAGTGGAGACATTTTTAAAAACATCTTCTTGTGTGGAAGCATCATTTGAATTTGCATGTCATTCTCCTCAGTACTTTTGTTCTGTGTGAGTGTGCCGTTAGCCAAAGCATATTTTAAAGTTGAATGTTTATCCACATTATTGATTCACATTTCCATAAACTTGACTGCTGGTTGAGAGAGAGCCTTCTGATGGCTGCATGTTTAATATATAGCCCTGCGTGCTAATGGGAGCAGAGTGTGTTATCTGTATTCTCAGACTCAGGGAAAGCTTTGAAATCATGCCTAAGACTAATGAAAGAGGAGCAGGAGGAAGGAAGAAATGATCCACGGAGAAGTGTGATCTACCTACGGAGAGATTACCATGTACCCCTGGGCTCTCATCTTACACTGTGAGAGGAGGCATGCTGTATATTTCTTTCACATGACAGCGCAGTGAAGAAAAGGTCTTGTAGCTGAGGTTTTAAGATTTATACTCCAGCTATAAATCTGCAGAAAGGTTCCCCCATACCAGATTTTTAATATCATGCCTATACCACACTCTCTGCCCCTGGACAATATGTTCAACTGACTTTGACAAATCAAACACTTAAGAAATATGACAACATTCCTCACAGTACAGCTCTGCAGGGAGGAGGAATGGATGAACAACAGGAAGTGTGAGAATATTTCTCTGAAAAAGGTGCCAGAGGATGTAGTGGAAGAAATAAACAGCCAGTGTATCCACAGGAGGGATGGTGACATCATTATCTGCCTATAACAGCATCCCCTACTTTTGGATGGAAAGTTTGCCCACTGCACAGAATAATTGCTCACTCTGGGGTACAGTGAGGCTGGCTTTCAGAAAATATTTATGTACAAAAAAAAAAAAAAGGCACAGAGCAATTAGACCATTCTTGATTGTTTCAATACAAACTGCATCTAGATCTGAAGGAAACTGGTGATATATGTCATACTTAGTATTTGAGATGAACCAAAATCTACATCTTACAATTTTTTAAACAGTACAAAATAACAATATCTACAGTACACTTTTTAAAATATTGTATCCATATATTAAATCTTAATATTTTAAATCCTATTGTATGTATGTATATATATATATATATATATATATATATATATATATATATATATATATACATATATTCAAATTGTTCTGATTGTTCTGATCGTTCTGAAACTGTTCTGTCACATTTTTATATTCAGTAAATAATAATACATATTGTACATGCTCTATATACAGTAATATAGACCAAGATTTATACTCCAGCTATACTGCATATACATTGTAAAATATTTTACATATTCGTACTATTATTGTGCTTATACAGTTTTAAGTTCCACATAATTTTGAATGCATCATATAGAACATTTATAATACTCTGTAACTATAATCTATGTCATTATCTAAATGACAAATACTGAAAGTAAAGTTCTGCAATCATAGTTAGTGTCAAAAGAGCATATGAAATCAACTTCTTTAAAACCATCCATGCAATGTTTTTACTCACTGTACTTGCACTTGTGAATCATTCAAAACAACATGACTGCAAAAAAACTGATTCTACTTCAGGAGTACTGTTTTAATGAAATCTACTCAATGCGTATGCAAATGCATGCAAATGATGTAATCAAAGAAGAATACAGCTTTTGTTAAACCAGATCCGGTCTGCTCTCTGATGTGGCTTTGGTAACCTGACATTCGTTCTGAAGCTCAGAATGATAATGTTTTGATTGATGCACAACCCACAAACCAATTCATTACCTGAGCACCCTCCCATTCCCCAGTCAGACTCCTCAAGTGCAGCACAGCTGCTAAGAGAAGAGAACACTTAGCCTATTAAGCCCAAGATGATCAACTTACCTTGTTTTAGAAGCCGGTGTTGTAATTGCCTTTAGATCTTCACCTTATCGGCTTCTCCCTGGTCCTTGAGCAGCTTTCTCCCACTTACAATGTTTCTGGCAAAGACCTTTTGACCAGTCAAACTGTGTTTTCAGTAGTCTATTGTTGCCAACGGTTAGATTGGAGTTCCTCTCTGGCTGCTTGTCGCGGCTGCAATGAGGAGGCTTTGCACCTTGCTCTCGTTCTAACTCGGTCTCTCTCTGTCTATTCCTCTTAAGCACCCTCCTCTCTCTCTCTCTCTCTCTCACACACACACACACACACACACATGCACATGCACACTATCTCTGTGTCTCCCTCCCTCGCTTCCCCTTCTCATTCTCTTTCCTTCTTCTATCCTCCCAATGCCTCTCTATCCCCCGTCCTGTTCTCTCTCTCTTCCATTGTATTGATCTGCCAGTGCTGGCGTTCTCCTCCTGCAGTCTCTAGAGGGTGTTCCAATAGTCGACAGTAGCCAGTCCAGAACTAATCCCAATAGCTTCAGTTCAGTTTAGCTCGGAAAGAGAAATCTGGAGAGAGAGAGAGAGAGAGAGAGAGAGAGAGAGAGAGAGAGGACAAAAAAGCTTGGTAAATTTACAAAGAAAGCTGGCAGCTTTTGTTGGCACAAGTTCAATGTAAAAATACTGAATATGAATATAATATAAGACTATGCCTGAATATAATATAATATAATATAATATAATATAATATAATATAATATAATATAATATAATATAATATAATATAATATAATATAATATAATATAATATAATATAATATAATATAATATCGATACCAGTTATGTGTTAGTTGGAATTTTTTCTGAATATATAAAAAGACATCTCACATCCATTTGAATGATTTATTTATTTGTTTTGTTGTCATGAATGTAATTAAAAGCATAAACATTCAACGTGTTTTAAATTAGATTTACTGACATCTATTGTCAAGAGGAAAATCAAACTACAATACAGTACATCTAACTCTGCTCATAACCACCTCAAAATAGAAGGTCACGCAAAGACAAAACTTTATGTTTATATATATGCATTATCTTGTTGACTATAGGATACAGATGTTCAAGCTGATATTTTTTTTTCCAAAAAACATATTTTGTATAACATTTTTCACTTAATTTGTTAATTTTCCATGTAATGTCCCATTAAATGTTCTTTATTATAGCTTTCCATTATTTCTATATTATTTTAAAATTATTCATATTTTTTCGCTCTTTCATCCTTACTGTCTCTATTCCTCTAAGGCAAAGTGTTATCTGTGCTGTCAGCTAGGCAGCAGGACCCCTGCCTCAGTTTGAAACAGTGAAACTGAGACAGGCATTAATGTTTCAGCAGGCAGTCTGAAGCAAATGAACACAAACAGAGAAGGTGAAGTCATATCCCTGCTGCGCTGGTCTTTACAAATCAAAATTGGAAAATAACCTTTATAGCACCTCCCAGGAGGATATCAGACTATTATTAGTTGATACATTTCATCATATTGTCATGGTGACAGTGTTTGACTTGCCTTTCAGGAACAATTTTGCACAATCAGCATTAGTGCTCGCAGGTGAGAGGCTGTGATGTAACAATCTGTCAATAAATCAACATGCCTGTGGCGTGACACACAAGGTAAATTATATTGAGATTAAATGCTGTGATTTTCATCTAAGCCACGGTATTTCTACAACACAGAAAAAGAAACCTCATGCTCAAATAGTTATAAGTCTTTATTTATTTATTTATTTTACAGACTAGTGGAATACTTACACACACACTCACACACAAAATCACTCAGAAATTGCTAGTAAATATAACAAATAACTAAAAAGAAATAGCAATTAACACATTGAATTAAACATGAAATTGTGATGCAAAAAGATTGAAATAGTAATTTTCTTGTAAAACAAACAATACATACTGTATATATATATATATATATATATATATATATATATATATAGTTTTTCGGAATTCCCAGAGCCTGAGGTTCTTGTATAGTAGACCACCAGCTACATCAAGCGTGTTAAATGGGTTGTCAGCACATATAGAGGGCAAAGCTTAAAGACAGCATTGGAATAGTGATTGTGCTTTATGGTTGTTGCTCTGCTTGAGTTAGAGGGTTAGGAGTGTTGAAAGCTTTCAAGGCACCAACTCAGAGCTCCTTAGAACAACTTGAATAGTTTGGTGAAAGTGAGCGATGTACACAATTTTGTCTTAAAGGAGTCATATGATGCAATTTAAATTTTGTAGAATCTTACAAGCTCTTGTTGCATAAAGAAGATCTGTAAAGTTGCAAAGACTAAAGTCTCAAATCCAAAGAGACATTCTTTATAAAAGTTAAGACTCGTCCACACCCCCCTAAAACGGCTCGTTCTAACAAGCCCCCACATCTCTACGTCACTATGTGGGAAGATTTGCATAACACAGCCCAAATGTTCACGCAAAGAAAGAAGGTGTACCTTTTATTCTGGTTGTAGTATTGTTGTTGCAGCCGACGCCATGACGTATAGATGATGTGTGTTTCACTGTGAAAGCAAAACTTCTTTATTTGGCCTTCCAAAAGAGGACGGTATCCGCTTCGTCATGCTTGGAGCTGATCCGTACTGTCGCTGATGAAATACATCAACTTTGCACTGTGGATCGCCAGATCAGCTTTCACTGTGGATGAAGCTGAGTCCAGCCCAGGGTCATCACATGTGGTTGCTGCAAGCCCAACAGACACTCCTTCGTAGGCCGCGCCATTCTCAAGGCCACCGGCCTCCGCTTACTCAAGGCCGTGGAATGTGACGCTGTTTTGTGGAGAAATTGAAACTACTTTGTTTGGCCTTCCAAAAGAGGACACAACTAGAAATCATGTGTATATCATGTTTATAATGGGTTTTATGTTTATGTCTCGTCGCTCCGGCCGGACAGGACATCACAATTTGTTAAGTGACATAACATTTCTATCACACGCTTGAGATATTCGGCCAACCACAATGCAATTGATAGCTGGCCAATCAGAGCATCTCACTTTTTAGACCGTTGAGCCTTGTAAAAATCGAGGCGTTTCAGAAGAAGGGGCATAGAGGAGAAACAATTATATACAGTATGTGGAAATAACCCTCAACCGCATAAACATTTCATTACACCAAATAATTATTTTTTAGCAGCATTATGTGACCCCTTTTAAGAGATAGTTCACCCAAAATTGAAAATTTGATGGTTATCTGCTTACCCCCAGGGCATCAAAGATGACTTTGGTGACTTTGTTTTTGAGATTTTTAAAACAAACTGTTGCAGTCTTTCAGCCTTATAATGGAGGTGAATGGGAATCATGGCAAAAAGATGTGTCATACACAAAACGATCGGTCTGTGCAAGAAACTGAACAGTGTTTATATAGTATTTATTTTACTTCTGATGCACTGCAATGCCTGAACTGTCTGAACTGTATGAGCACCTCCTCAAAACATGAGGCATCTTCTTCTTCTTGCTTCAGGTGGATTACAGACTTATAAGTGCATCAGAGGTAAAAATAAAAATAAAATGATATAAATAAATGTTCAGTTTCTTGCACAGACTGATCGTTTTGTGTCTTTACACATCAATGTATCATCACAAGCCGCAGGGTTTAATTTTGTTTTGTGTGTGGTTTTTTGTTTTATTGTACATTTTACCCGTGATTCACATTTACATCCATTATAAGACTGACAGACTGCAACAGTTTGTTTTAAAAATCTCAGTTTATGCTCTACTGAAGAAACATAGTCACCTACATCTTCGATGCCCAAAAATTCAAAACTGCCCAGCTCCTTTAGATAGTTCACTCAAAAATCATAATTTACTGACCCTCATATCAGTCTAAATCAGTTTTAATTTATACTATGGAAAAAGAAGTATCTTTCAAAGATTCACAAAAAGAAAAGAATACATTTTCAAAAATGTCTATACAGTGACAGTCAGTGTTGTCGAATGTTCTTTTGGACCCCATTGAATTTTATGTCCAAAACAGTTTGTATATACCAAACTATTATATCTTCCATAGGTTTACTTTGTCAATGATTGTGGACTATTTTCACAGTAATAATAACTATGCTCTTGTATTATTTCTTATTCCAGAGAGTACCAATAAAAAATCATGACACAGTTTTGATTATAATTATTAGAATTAAGAAAAAATGAATCATTATTCAATTAATTATACACTAAATAATGATTATTCAACCCTGAACATGAAGTACTGTTCAAGATGAAGGTGTGTCGAGTTTTATCTGCAAAAGAAGAACGTACTCGGTTACTAAACGTAACCTTTGCGCATTTGCAGCAGTACACAGCCATAGGCGAGACGGCTCGTTCGCTCATTGGCTTGTTCTGCGGCAACTGCACAACCTATCGAGCGCAGGCTGATGCAACATCAGACCAATAAGAAGGAGAAATAAGGGCTTCGTGCCCTTCTTGCCACTTCCCGCCGAAACGGGTGTGGCCCAACCTATAAAAGGAGCTCGAAAAGGCTGACTCACCTGATTTATTTCATCGCCGAAGCGAACCAGAGTGAATCGTACGCACGGCAGAGAACGCAGTACTCGTTTGCTCTTCTAGAGAGAACCGAGGTTACGTTTAGTAACCGAGTACGTTCTCTTACTAGAGCTCTCTCGTACTGCGTCTTAGCTAAATGTAACCAAATGTAAAACGCCGTGCGCAGGGATCACACCAATAAACCTGAAGCAACGCCCAGGATTTACAGTGCACAGTCACCTGAGGGACTCACAGAGAGTCCAGGACAGAAAAGGGGGAAAGCCCTCCGTCCAATATCTAGCAGCATCCATAGATGCGGCAATATGACATCACACAGCCGAGGCAAGGCCTGACCAATGTGGCAATGCGGGTCTTACGCAATAATGCCCATATAACAGTCGGCAGCACATAGCGCTCGTGAACTCAGAATTCCCCTCAGGGCCCTGATTCGACTATACCGACAGCAGCCTTGCTTGCAAGGCAGGAACCTCCAGGTTATAGAACCTGATAAATGTAGACGGCGAGGCCCAACCTGCCGCCATACATATATCCTACAAGGAGATCCCAGTAGACCACGCCCACGACGAGGCGACGCCTCTTGTGGAGTGTGCTCTGACGCCCAACGGGCACTGAAGGCCCCTGGAAGCGTAAGCTAACGCTATGGCGTCAACTATCCATCTGGATAGAGTCTGTCTCGAAACAGCCATTCCCTTGGAACGTCCACCGAACGAGACAAACAGCTGCTCCGTCTGCCGAAAGGCAGCAGAGCGAGACACATAAGCTCTTAAAACCCTGACAGGGCAAAGAAGACTCGAGTCTCTATCCTCTCCTGACACCGGCAGGGCAGACAGGGCAATAACCTGAGCCCGAAACGGTGTGTTGAGGGATTTTGGCACATAACCGTGCCTAGGTTTGAGTATGACCCTTGAGTCATTGGGCCCAAACTCCAAGCACGAATGGCTCACCGAGAGTGCGTGCAAATCACCCACACGCTCCACCGAAGCGAGAGCCAACAAGAATACTGTCTTGAACGACAGATGCTGAAGGCTAACCGATTGGATAGGCTCAAAAGGGGGACCCTTCAAGGCCTCCAAAACCGCAGCGAGGTCCCACATAGGGACTGACGGAGGTCTGGGAGGATTCAGCCTCCTAGCTCCTCTGAGGAACCGGATGACTAAATCATTCCTTCCTATTGACTGACCAAGCGCCGTTTCAGAAAACGTCCCGATGGCCGCCACATAAACTTTGAGCGTGGATGGGGCTCTGCCCTTATCCAACAGCTCCTGTAGGAAGGAGAGGACCTCCGTCACCTCACAACTAAGGGGTGAATAACCTCGAGCTGTGCACCAGCTGGAGAACACCGACCACTTTGAGGCATACAGACGTCGTGTCGACGGAGCTCTAGCCTGAGTGATGGTATTTAGCACTCCCACTGCGAGATCAGCGGGCAACCGTTGAGCGCCCACACATGGAGGGACCACAACTCCGGTTGAGGGTTCCAAATCGAGCCCCTGGCCTGCGAGAGGAGGTCTCTCCTCAACGGTACCGGCCACGGGGCGACATCTGCTAACTGCATCAAATCTGGGAACCATGGTTGGCTCTTCCAAAGAGGTGCTACAAGCAGTATTGAACATCTCGTTTCTCTCACCCGTTCTATCACCTGCGGAAGGAGGGAGATGGGAGGGAAAGCATAAAGCGGGCAGCACGGCCATTCCTGTGACAGCGCGCTTTCGTTCTTGGAAAAGAACGCAGGGCAGTGAGCATTTTCGTGGGACGCGAAGAGGTCCACCTCCGCCCTGCCAAATCTCTCCCACAACAGCCGGACTGTTTGCGGGTGTAGAGACCATTCGCCCGTAGGAACGTTGCCTCTGGACAGCCTGTCTGGACCCAGATTCTGTAGCCCAGGCACATGCACTGCCCTCAGCGAACGCACGTTGCGCTGAGCCCAAACCAGGAGGCGTTCCGCTAGCCTGTACAGACCGCCCTGGCGATTTATGTAGGACACCACAGACATGTTGCCCGAACGGACTAAGACGTGGTGATCCTTGATTTGGGGACAAAAGCGCATCAGCGCGTTCTCCACTGCCAGCATTTCCAGACAGTTGATATGATGGAGCTTTTCCCGTTCTGACCATAAGCCAAAGGACGGTCTGCCCTCGAGCAGCGCTCCCCATCCCGAAGTGGAGGCGTCTGTCGACACCATCTTCACATTCGGGGAAGTCCCCAGGCTAACACCTGATTGGTACCAGCCGTTCGCTGTCCAAGGTGCCAGAGCTGTGACACAGCTCTGATTGACCTTGAGATGCAGCCGGCCAGATGCCCACGCTCTGCACGGCACCCGCGTCTTCAGCCAGAACTGCAGGGGGCGCATGCGGAGCAGGCCCAGCTGCAGAGCCGGAGATGCTGAGGCCATGAGGCCCAGCATCTTCTGACAGTGTTTGAGCGACACGGTCGCGCCGCAGCGGAAAGAACTCGCTGCGCGCTGAATGCCCATCACGCGCTGTGGTGACAGCCGCGCCGTCATGGAACACGAGTTCAGAACTATACCCAGAAACAGAATCGTCTGACTGGGGTTCAGCGAACTCTTAGCCCAATTGACACTGAGGCCGAGCTTCTCGAGGTGATCGAGTAAAACGGCCCTGTGGTCCACGAGCTCCGCTCGTGGTCGGGCCAGAACCAGCCAGTCGTCCAAATAATCCAGCACTCGCATGCCTCTGAGTCTGAGAGGAGCGAGAACTGCATCCATGCACCTCGTAAACGTACGAGGAGCCACGGAGGACTGTAAACTGGTATGCCTGACCCTCGAAGGCGAATCTCAAATATCACCTGTGGTTTGACGCTATCTGTATTTAAAAAAATACGCGTCCCTCAGATCTATTGACATGAACCAGTCCCCTCTGTGAATCTGCGAGAGGAGTTTCCTGGTCGTAAGCATTTTGAAACTGCGTTTCACCAATGCCTTGTACAGCTGTCTTAGATCCAGTATGGGCCTGAGACCCCCGTCTATCTGCTGTACAGCCCCCCCTCGCTTTGAGCTTGAGACACAGGCTCTACAGCCCCTTTGCTCAACAGTTTTGATATTTCGGCCCGAAGTATGTGTGCTACTTCTGTTTTGACCGTAGTTTCGACACGCGCTGAAAAGCGCGGAGGGCGTCGAAAAAACTGTATATATATATATATTTATAATGCCTAGCACCCAATCTGAAACCCCTGGAAGCGCTGACCATGCATCTGCATGAATGGCTAAGGGCTGGATGCGAAGCGCGCTCTGTTGACTGGGCAACGGCGGTGCTCGGGTGTGCTGCGCATTTGAGGCGGGGAGCGTGCTGATCACAGCGGGCAGATCGCTCCTCCTCGACCCCGTCCCGGCGCTTAACTGACTGGGGTAAGGCTGAGCAGGTCCCGTGGGACTCGATATGTCTGCGAGTAACTGTGGGCTGCATATGTGCACATTTACCACTTTCAACTCGCTGTCTGCCTGTGCAGAGCGTACGTGCACGGGCCTTGTTTTTACAGAAGCCACGCGCCGTATGTGACATAGTGTATGTGGGCACTGGGGAGTGGGCACGTTTACTATGCGGCGCGCTCGACCGATCTGTGTCGATCTTATGTGCGCGAGCCCTGTGTGCAGGGCTGTGCTTACATGTGGAGATGGGCACTGAGGAGTGGGCATCGTCACTGCATTTATAGCACCATCGGCCGTGGCCGGACGAGCGTGCACGGGTTTTGTTTTTACAGAAACCACATGATGCGTGTGACATAGTAATTGTGGGCACTGAGGGGTGGGCACGCTTACTATGCAGTGTGCGCGAACGACTTGAGTCACTTTTATGGGCGCAGGCCCTGTGTGCAGGGCTGTGCTCACATGTGGAGATGGGCACTGAGGAGTGGGCATCGTCACTACATTTATAGCACCATCGGCCGTCACCGGGACACCAGAAATTACACTTTTTTCGGGAAATATCTGGGTAGCCGTGATAACGGTTTTTGTGTGCAGGCAAGCGGGCAACCGTACAGGCTTGCGCATTGCAGAAGACGCTGAAACAGTCACAATCTCTGGAACTGAAACAGCGGCGCGCTTAGGTGAGAGCCCGGCCACAGCGGAACTCGTACACCGGCGCTTCGATGAAGCAGCCATCGTGTGTAGTTCCGACGCAGCCTCATGCAGCATGCATAGATGGCTTTCCTAGGATGGCTTCGGGGCTCCCGGCCTCACCGTAATCCTCTGCCGCGGTCCCCGCGGCGCAGGGCGACGGCCGGTAGAGCGAGAACGGGGGTCTCGAGCTGCGTTGCTGAAGCTGTTGTGATAACGGCTTTTGTGTGCAGGCAAGCGGGCAACTGTGCAGGCTTGCGCATTGCAGAAAACGCTGAGACAGTCACAATTCCTGGAACTGAAACAGCGGCGCACTTGGGTGAGAGCTCGGCCACAGCGGAACTCTACACCTGCGCTTCGAAGAAGCAGCCATCGTTAGTAGTGCAGACGCAGCGTCATGCAGCAGGCTTTAGATGGCAACACCGCTTTCTTCCGCCGTCCAGCAGAGGGCGGACAAAGGTGCGTCGCTATCGCCTGTTCCACCGGTGGAAGTGACTGGTAGTTCCTGTTTGTAGCATCATCCAGTGTGGAGAATGCTAGTGAGACAGACGAACGAGTTCGCGCTGAATATGGAGCTTTCCAAGCCTTTGCCACCTCTTCGTGAAGCTCAGGAAGAAATGAGGCGGGCTTTGAGAAGTACGCTCATCCGAAAGGGAAATACCATCCAGCAGGGAACGAGAGGGGGGGCGCTGGTGCAGGCCACTCGCGGCCGAGACTCGTCGCGGCCAACGCGAGCATTCGCCCTGGCTCCTTCTTGATGTCAGCTCGTCTGCTGGGCTTCTGAGCAGAAGGCGCGAGATACTCGGAGCTCGCCCAGCCCTCACTGCCCAAAGCTAGCAGAGAACGCGTGTCCTCTTCCCCCGACGCGGCCCTGAGATCGACTTCCTCGGACGACGCGCCGGCAAACAGCGGGCGCTGCCCACCGGGAAGCGATGCGGGGGGGGGGGGGGGGTGGTGGTGAAGCAGAGCGAACCGGCGAGCTCGGTTTAGCTGAAGACGGTTCTGGAATCCACTGGAAGCGATGCTTTTACAGCGCCTCAGCGCAGCGGAGAATGCAGGCTCAGAGTCACCATGGCAACAGCTCGCAGTGGGGGCATCCGCCGCCAGCGAGCGCGAGCGCTGCATGAACTTCACCCAGGCAGGAGACACAGATGACGTACAGGTCTCCCTCGCTGAGTGGGGCTCTGACGAGCCGCAGGAAGGCATCTTAAAAAAAGACGCGAGCTTCAGTTCGCAGGGCGAACACACACACACATAAAGAACAGCTGGATATAACAGAATTGAAAGGATATAGGCGCCGGATAGCGCAGCAGGAACGGTAGTGGAAGGCGGCGATGCCAGCAGCTTCAGAATGGCTCGTCCTGCTGATATGCTTTCTCAGACGGCGCTTGCTTCCTCCGTGATCCAGCGATGCGTGAGCTTCGCTGAAGAGATGAAAAATCAGGTGAGTCAGCCTTTTCGAGCTCCTTTTATAGGTTGGGCCACACCCGTTTCGGCGGGAAGTGGCAAGAAGGGCGCGAAGCGCCCTTATTGGTCTGATGTTGCATCAGCCTGCGCTCGATAGGCTGTGCAGTTGCCGCAGAACAAGCCAATGAGCGAACGAGCCGTCTCGCCTATGGCTGTGTACTGCTGCAAATGCGCTTTACAAAAATACAAAATTAAGGATAATTTTTTCCTTCAGTATTTCGTGAAAAGAGACTTTTCCCGTAGCGTCTTAGCTAAGACGCAGTACGAGAGAGCTCTCGTAAGAGAACTGAATTTCTAACTTTCATATAAAGCGAGATCAATAAAGATCTTTAGTTCATCTGTTGTTTGTTGGAATTTTTTTTCTTTTTGCTAATCTCAGATGTATTCTGTTTTCCATCATCCATCTATTCATAAATACAACCATGAATAAAAGAGCATGACATTATATGTCCTCAAAATCACCTTTTGATGTATTTTTGAGAGTTTCCTGATTAAATCTATTCATGCCTGCCTTATATAAAGATATGATTAGCTGTTTTTGTCATATACCTCATTCATACTCTTCATGTTATAAATGGGGAGGGCCTTTAACTGTCAAGACAGGAAATTATGGTTGTTACATAAATAAAACCTGTAATTTTAGACATCTAAACACTAAATTTCATGAAGGGGAAATCATCAGCACCCTTCTGTGGGTCAGCTCAAACTCATTTTCAGTTACACGCAGTTACAAGTGCTAGTTTGTACAAGTTGGCAATCAAAGTTACCTAGGTAACTTTATGGTTATTAACTTGTTCAATAAAACTGTTCAAATTGTGTTATGCCTCTGACTTATTGTTCGCTGTTCCCACTTCAGCATTCAAATGGAGCAAATTTATTAGCTCAGAAAGGTCCGGTCTCAACATTTCCTTACATTGTTACCATCACACTTCAGCTCAGATGAAGACAATGAGGAGTCTTTATTAAATCCAAAAAATACAGGTACTGTAGATGAAATCCACAAGCATGCAAAACTGTGTGGGTTACACAAACAATACTAGACAAATGTAGAGTGCACACGTAAGACCTTAAATACACATTGATGAAGAACTAATAATTAACAGCTGTAATGATTGAGGAAGCGAAACTAAGACAAAGGAAAAAGAAAACTATGAACAAAAAGTTTCATGTAAAAGTACATGAAACTGAAACCAAAAGAGACTGAACTAAACATAACTGTAACGGAAAGCCCCTCTCAGGGAAGGCATATCCTCTCTCCGTAGAATGACTGAGGTGGTACAGGAGGTATAAACGGCTGGTGTAGGGTAAGACACTTTCAGAGGGGAGGAACCATGGTGGAGCAGATGGTGGCAGAAACCAGGGAGGAATCGAAGGTGGCAGGGACAAGATAGAGTGGTTAGGAGGAGTAGCCAGCCAGGAATCGAGAGTCCAGTCAGAATGTCAGCCCATGGCGGAGTTGGAAGGAGGAGCCATGTTGAAGGCTTGGCCAAAGGGATCATGACGACTACGGACAGAGATGGAGCTGCTGGCAGAGGGGACCAGGGTGCAGACGGAGAGATTAAGTGTCAGAACAACTCTCATGGTATAGGAGACCACAGTGAAGTGATGAGTAATGGAAGTGGAGCTAGGAAGGCTGGGGACTGCAATAATGACATGGGTGGAGCATGAGGGAATGAGGAGTGCAGGGTGGAGGGACTTAGAGTAGCTAATGGTACGGAAGTCTGTGGTGAAGATAGAGTGACGATGAGGAGGCAGAAAGACGATGGAGGGAGGAGCCAAGGCAGAGCTGGTGGGTCGACTGGCTGGGGTAGATTGAATGGCTCAGAAGTCTGTGATGGAGACACGGGAATCTTAATACTGGGCGGGACCACTGGTCGCAGGATGGAAAAGGAGACTTCCTCCTCTAAACATTCCAAAATACTCCATTCCAGCTCTCCCTCAGTGGTGGGATAGTGAGCGGGGTCCCTCTACATACTCTCGTACTACAGCAAGCATCATACACCTGGTCAGACTCCTTTTGGGGCTCATGACACTGAGGCAATGACTGGCTCTGCCCTCTAATGCTCTGGCTGTCTCATCATGCATCACCACTTGGTGGCTTAAGGTGACTAACTCCTCCACATAGTCCTCCAAGCAACAGCCACCTTTGAAGGTAAAAATCACACCTCCACAGTTACAGTCAATGTGACAGTTACAGTCAGTGTGGCTATGAAACAAAATTAGCAATGTGTTATTGCAGAATACTTATGCTGATCAAAAGTAACTGGACTTTTACATGACAAAAATATATTCGGTAACACTTTATAATAACTTTCAGTTGTAAGGCATTTATAAGTGATTAGTTAATGATAATAATAATTTACAAAACATGACTATACCATCACAAATGATTAAGTAATATGCTAATGATAAAAAAAAACATCATGAAACAATCAAACATTTCCTTAGAAGATGGTTAATAAGTTACTAGTTATTATATTAGTAATCACTTATAAATTATTGAAATGTCAACATTAGACTATTATCTCACAAAGTTAAAATACTCCATGTGTCCGAAAAGACATCCGTCTAGGCAAGGCAAGGCAAGTTTATGTATATAGCACGTTTCGTACACAATGGTAATTCAAAGTGCTTAACATAAAAGAAAGTAAAATAGTCATGAAGAAAAATAATACAAAAATAAAAACAAGCAATTTTAAAACTTTGGCAACTATAAATTTTTTTTACTTATTTAAAATGAATTTAAAACAGTTAAAAATAGAAAATGATTTTAAATAAAATACAGTGAATACGTAAAATACAATGCAATCAGTTCGGACATCGCACAGTGCTCATTCAATAAATGCACAGCTAAACAGATGGGTTTTGAGTCTAGATTTAAATGTGACTAGTGTTTTAGCACATCTGATCTCTTCTGGAAGCTGATTCCAACTGCGGGCGGCATAGGCGGACTCCCCTTGTTTTGTGTGAACCCTTGGTATTTCTAACTGACTCGGTCCTAATGATCTGAGTGCTCAGTTAGGTTTATATTCAGTGAACATATCTGCAATATGAACATACACCCACATCAGTCAGCCCTTACTATGCAGTACACAAAGTATTCAAAACCTGTTGGTGTAAATGCATGAATAAATAATTTACAAAGCTTTGTGCATCCCCTAATCTAAAGTGTAAACTATTCATCAGTTATAAATGTTTTACCCATTATCCGTAGCTCTTTCATCCCAGTGTGTATACACACACAACCTGTAACTGGCAGGTTTGTAAAATATTTACAACTGATGAGTAGTTTACACTTTAGATTAGGGGATGCAGAAAGCTTTGTAAATGATTTATTCATGCATTTACACAAACAGGTTTTGAATACTTTGTGTATTGCAGTGTAAGAGCTGACTGGTGAGTGTATAGTCAGATGTCTTTTCTGACACATATCACACATTCTGAGTATTTTAACACTGTGAGATAATAGTACAATATTGACATTTCAACAATTTATAAGTGATTAATAAAAACTAACTAGTAACTTAACTAGTAACTATTTTTTTTAAAAAGATAAGTATTTGCAATCAGTTTATTTTAGCTACATTAAAATAAACAAATTTAGTTGACTAACTTTCAATATTTTATGTAAATGTAGCTCAAATATTGTTTGCAACTACTTACCCTAAAACATTTTAGTATAATTTGTTTTCAGTGTACAGTATTAACCTTTTAACCACTGAATTTGTAATTTATTAGCATATCATTTGTGAATGTAATATAGTCGTTATTTTTTAAAATGATTAGTAAATCATCATCTAATCACTTGTAAATTATTTATATCTTAATCTATAAAACATAGATACAAATATTAAAATATCACTTATTAATCATTTATGAACACATTGTCATGTTTTATAAATGATTAGTTCATCACCAACTAATCACTTATAAATGACTTGTAAATTAATTAACAAAATATACACAAATTGCTTGCATATTTATTAATTGCTTAGGAATGTTTTGTAAATGATAAGTTCATAATAAACTAATCAATTATAAATGACTTACATCTTAACGTTATTATAAAGTTCTACCTGCTTTTACTAAATAAATCCAACCTTGGTGTATAGTACTATGAAAAAGATTTGTCTTACAGACAACAAACTTTTGAATGGTATAGTAACATTAGTATAGTTATTAGTACATATAGATCTACATATATAGTAGATAGAAGTAAAAGATGAGTTTATAATGATCATATAATGCATTTGATGTAAATCAGAAGTTACTTAAATGCATAACAAATACAATACAATAAGTAGCAAATCCACACCTGCTCTATAAAATAAATATAATTTTGAGTCAGACAGGAAAAATTAAGTGGTAGCTGTACAGCAGTCTACTGTATTTATAATATTATATATACATATATAATATCACACCGGTAGTGGATGAGGAGATACCCCCTGTCTATGTAAAGCGCTTTGATTTGAAGCGCTATATAAATGTAATGAATTATTATTATTATTATTATTATAATTCATGAGAAATGATACACAGCAAGTATGCAGATCTAACCCACCTGATCAGAACACACCTGCAACACATTTTTGGATAGTGACCCACCATCTGAGAGCCACTGTAGCAGGTCTGGTCAGTTATGTTATTTTGCTTTGAAATACATCTAAAAACAAGGGAAATTGTTCATTTACAATCAGTTCATTGTCTCTTTTTTTTTTTAGCTGAAAGCAGTGTTTCCCCGAAGCTTAGTCTGCTTACCATTTGTACGATTTACAGTGGCACAGTAGGCACTTGCACAGTCACCATAGTGATATATCTGGTATCATAACAATTCTGTGGAAGGCATCTTTGATCTACCACTCCAAATTGCCATGGTACAGTGTTCTGGTCTTCTCATTGTAATTCTGTGCACTTCTCAATCACAGTATTGAGAAGTGAAACCACAGTGTTTAGTCAAGCACTTACTGAATATATTGTAAACCATATGAAGTTAAACAAAAACATTTTTGTTAAAACATCACTTGCAAGTTCTTTTAATCTAATCATATTTAGCTATTTTTATTGACAGAATATAAATACCCTGAGAGAACAGCAGATGTTTAAATGCTACAGATATACAAGCACCCATCTGCAGTGCTGTTAAAATAAATGTAAGTACTTTTCTTTAGAATGAAGATCCCTTGGGGTGCTCTAAGCATGTCAAGGGTTAGCAAGAATACTGGGTAAACACAATTAATCATGCATAATCGTTAAGGACACAATTACTCCCACTCACATAACATGTAGCTAAGCACTTCACACTGCAAAGATGCTTGAAAAACTGTTGTCTGGATGCTGGAAACAAGAAATAAAGTCAAAAGAAATAAATAGCTACAATGCTACAAAAGGAAAACCTAACTACATCTCATATTATTGTTATTTTTATTTTTCTCACAAAGTAAACCAGTAATCTTAATGGTTTTCATAAACAAGTTCTCATAAAAACCATCCTTTTTAGGATGGAGAGAGTCTTTTGTTTTGTAAACTGGGTATTGGCTATACAGTACTTGTCATATGCACAGGGCAAAACAACAAAGCTTTCTTTATTCTTACATGGTGAATGGATTTAAAGTCACAAAAATTCATGCATTTTAATTTTGGAAGTTCCTTCTACTTTGCAAAGCCTATGCTTTAGGAGTAGCAATTTGGCAGGTTAAGGCCAAGCTCCTGACAGTCTTTCATGTAATTGTCCATATAGGCTAATTGGAAAACGTACCTTGCATTTTTGCAAAACAATTCCATGCAGTTCCCAGCTGAATTTAAATCTAGTGGCAATAAAACACCAATAAATTGTAATCATTTTCAAGCTAATTATAATTATGGGGTATATTATTCTAAGATTTTTTTGTTTGTTTGTTTGTTTTTTCATGCAGTTATTTTGCACAATGCTATGTTATGAACTCAAAACACTTTACCATTTTAAGTGATTTGCAAACAAATACATTTGGACATTTACATCACATTATTACATAATTTCTGGTGTAGTAAACTTGCTTGGTAGCTCACCTAGTACAGCTCTGCACTTGTGGTGCAGAGCACTCTGGTACAAGTGCCTTAAAACACAATTCATGCTAAAACAGCTCAAAGATTTGAAGAAAAAAGCTTAGTGTAGGGTTTAGTGCAATATATTTAAATGTGATGAAAGCAATAGAAAGTTCCCATATATGTTAATCTGTTTTGGATAAAATTCACTGGACATTTCAATTGGAAAATGTGCAAAAAGCAATGTAATTTAATTTGACAGAAATGTCACCACAGGTTGTTTTTTTTCAGTAAGCCTATATGTAGCATTTGTCAGTGATTCATATAATAGTAGTGCTTTACTATAATTTTTTTTTTACATCACAGCCAAAGTTAAGTGAAAACTGAAATATTAACATAAAAGGTTAAAAACAAAAACCTTCCTCTAACTACAAACTGTTGGCAAGAAAGCCTTTGTAATCTCTCCCGTGTGTCCTCTTCTTTCTTTTTACAATGTTCCTTTTTAGTGTTGACACTCATTTCCAAGCAACCTACATTCATTGAGAGCATTCAATTAATTGGCAGCAGGTGGGGATGGGTGGTTGTCCTTGCAGAAGTCCTTGTGTGGCCTTGCTCACAGACAGTTGACTCTGAGTAAGCACCATTTACCGCCGAGTCTTCTGCCCTCCACATAACCTCAATCACCTTGGACAAGTGAGAAATATGAATGAGGGAAATTAACACTACTCTTTTGTTATGCTGTTACATGGCTACTTTAGCACTTCTCCATCAGAATATGTAGGCCTACAGTTATACTGTGCTCAGGGTCAATGGTGATTATTTTATTAAGCAATTTTCATGAAGTAATTCTTTATGGAAATGCTATGGCAAAGCTTATACTGAATAACATCACTTCATCACTAACATCACTAGTTCATCTTGGGGATTCTTCAAATTCTATCTTAAATGGGTCATATGATGTTACTACCAAGAACATTATTTTGTGTATTTGCAATGTGGTTTAAGGTTAAACAACAACAACAAAAAAAAACATTATTTTCCACATACTGTAAATAATGGTTTCTCCTCTATGCCCTGCCTTCTGAAACGCATAGTTTTTTTTTTTTACAACGTTCATCGGTCTGAAAAGCGAGGTGTGCTCTGACTGGCCAGTTATCCAGTCCGTTGTGATTGGACGGATGCCTCAAGCGTGTGAAGGAAATGTAATGCCCCTCACCATACTGTGATGACATGTGTCCTGGAATGACAAGACAAAAACAATGAAAACCCATTAAAAACGAGACATTTGTTGCATCCAGTGGGGATATAAATACTGATTATAATGACATCACACAGTCTTATTGCGCATTGCGTATCGCGCTGCATAAACATAATACCATGATTGCATCAGTGGCAAATTCTTTACATATGTAAACATACTTACATACTGTGAGTCAGAAGTGACAGACTGTCCATATGGAACTGCCCACAGACATCGGTTTCACGTTTTCGCCTTGCAGATAATAAAGCGAGAAGAGTAGAATACGTATTTGGCATGCTGCCCAGGGAGAAGGCTCCCAGCTCGGCATCAGCCTGAACGCTGAGCGCATCCCCCGGGAATGGGTCGACCATGAGGAGTCGGGGTGGTGGAGGGATGCTGAAAGACTAGAGAGAATGAAGGTATGGCTGCTATTATTATTTATAGTGGTTCTCTCTCATGGTGGTTGGATAGATGATGTGATTACTGATGTTGAATTGGCCACATTGATTATCTGAGGGTGCTCCTCCCAAAATTTGATAATAAAACATCACGTTGTAGGCTACTTTCACAGGAAACAGCCCTGATCCTCCGTAAAATGTGTTGCATGCATATTTGTGTTGAACTGTTCCGGAACAGTGTGGTAAACACAACTTATCCACTGATTTCTAGCTGTGTCCTCTTTTGGAAGGCCAAACAAAGTAGTTTCGCTTTCACAATGAAAAACACAGCGTCTCCACAGCATGGCGCCGACAGCAACAGCTAGAATAAAAGTTATGCCTTCTTTCTTTGCGTGAACATTTAAAGAATATCTCTTTGGATTTGCGACTTTAGTCTTTGCAACTTTAAAGATCTTCATTATGCACAAAGCTTGTAACATTCCAAACAGAAAGGAAAACTTGAAATCACATCATATGACTCCTTTAAAGTTGTCATCAAATGTAATTAAAAAATTAGGTTTCCTGAAGATTTCCCCATCTGCCATTGATTAGACATACAGTTCCCACCCCCAAGCTCATAGCACTGGTTGTCCCAGTGTTAAAGTTGGAATATACTACATGACTTTTAAAATCTGAACACATAAAAAGTGACATGTAAATACAAGAATTTACCTGGTACTTTAAAGAATCGAATCATAGACTGACTTTTCTATGATTTCTCAAAAGCCTGCAGACTGTCTCATCCAGACTGCAAAACAGAACAAAAATCTGGACAAATTTCACATAGTGAATTCCAGTCTTTATCTAAACAAACTTAACCAGACCACAGAGCCACAGTGTACACATTTTTGTGGATATCAGTGAATGATTTTGTGGACACCTGCAAATGGTTTGTTTATAGTTGCCTCGCCATATAAAAATAAATAAATGAATAATTATATAAAATCATGGAGATATTCAGATCACAAACTCTTTTCTTAAAATAAAAACACATCCAGGGAGCTTTAAACATCCTGCAGGCTCACACAGCTGTACAAAATAAAATAAAACATCAAGATGTGAACTTTACGCTTGCAATCTCTCTAAACTAGATACTGAATTTAATCTGCGAGTCCTGCGGCAATTTTTGGGGAAATGCATGATCTCAACAAGCCCCATTTCAGATAAGAGTTTTTTTAGCCTATGTCATGCTGACTGAAGGTACAGGCAGACTATGATCAATACTCTTTCTCATTGTTTCACATGTTGTTCTGCCAATGCCAATAATCCAATTACAGGCTGCAATCACAGATACACTTTGACAAAGGAAAATAGCCTGAGAGAAACTGAGTGGGAGAGAGTGTCACACTAACTTAACTCGCATATGAGCTTTGACAGAGTCTGATTAACTAACACCTCGGTTTCATCACAGGTCTGGTAATGTAGAATCCGTGTCTTGACAGGGCAAGAATTCTAATCCTTTGTAATTCAACAGAGCTGATAAAAATCTGTGATTCAGTGTTTTGTGAGGGAGTGCTGAATAGAGGCCAGCCACCAATCATGTGAAATCAACTTGAGCAGAGATGCTATTACATTCAACAGAGACAAAGTAAAAAAAATTAAAAAACCTTAATAAAATGTAATTTACTCACTCTGTCCATGCCATGTTGCAAATCATCTCCCAAGAAGCTCTATAAAACATTGAGGAAGCAATAAGTGGCACTTGTTATAGAGCTTTGATGTTAAAGGCAGACAGGAAAGAAAACAATTCATTCAGCACATCCCAAAATAAAACACTGAGCATTTGCAAAACATACTACCATCTAATATTTTAAATTGCCGGCAATGGAGAAAGATGCCCTTGCTCGTGATGAATGACCCATCGTAGCAACCAACTAGTAAAAGATGAAATTACTGCCATCTAATGTTCAAGAGCACTCCATTGAGGTTTTGCAATGGATTACAAAAGACAATACCATTGAGTTTACAGACATATGGAGTTAGGTATCATTAGCCTATGTACTGTAAGAATGGCAGTTGCTTATGGTGCACATGCATGTAGTTATATCCATCATAAAATATAAAATTTCCTACTTTTTATTTTTCTTAATGATAGATCCATTCCTTATTTTGATGAAAATCCAGACATAAGCAGTGTTATGAGATAAGAGTCAAACCAATTACTCAGATAACACATTTGAGAGTGATAACATCATAATGTGTATTTATCTATAAATATGTACTATATATTGAAAACAGTATTAATTTTCATTCATGCAAACAGAATACTAGAGTAGATCTATCATCCCTGCAACCCTACGAAAGATAAACTGTTTGGAAACTGGATGGATGGTTAAACTGTCATACTCAAAACTCATTTAATCAGTGATAAACGATTACTGTTAATGTTTATTATTTATTATTATTTTATTATTTTTATACCTAAAACAACTGTCTTCCTAACTGTTACTTAATGCATGATCGTGATAAATGCATTGTAACAATCACATAACATGTTTGCTTCATACTAGACAACAACTTCAAAGAACTACAATTTTTTTTCCATACCTCCCCAATAACTACTAAGAACTACTGTAAACAGGTTCATAATAAATATGAATAATGCATAATGTATAATTAATTCTAAAGTGAAGGTCATGGTGAAGGTTTTGAGGTTTTTGTAAGGTTCTGGATAGTAATTCCTTTTGCTAGATTTGGTAACACTCGAGTCTTTACTAGTGAGTTACTGTGATCTTCACTTTAGAATACTGATCCAAATAATTAGTAATACCTTTAAAATTTACTTTCTACTTTCAACTGAGTGCTACTACTTCCAATTTGCTCATCATAGTTTCTTGTTAGTTAATAATAGTGACTAGAATGTTATAAGTGCATTAGTTATTTGTTCCTGTGTAGTTATTCATTAAAAACAGAACAGTATTCTAAAGTGTTAACAAAATCTCCCTTAGAGTTGAACACCCTGTAAAGTCCACTGCTCAGGTCACTATCGGACAATTAGAACACACACACACAGAATGTGTTATAAAGTACAGGTGTGCAGTCACTTTCCGGGAAATCTACCTTCCTGCAGATTTTAGTATCAACCCTGCTCTACACACCTGCCTGTAATTTTCATTTAAACCCACAGGACTTGATTAGCTGCTTCAGGTGTATTTGATTAGAGCTGGAATTAAACTCTGCAGGATGGTTGATCTCCAGCCGCAGGATTTTGGCATGCCTGGTATAGTTGTACACTCATTAAAGAGTTATTTTTAACACAATGTTCTTCACAGAGAACACATATGCAGACTACACATGCAGAGGTTATTCACCAATTAATATAAAGGTGATTGTACTGCAGCTCAGATGCTATTCCCATAGTCTCTCAATTAAACCATCACAGCAAATAGGCGGTAATTCCTTTAAGGTTGACAAAGGACCCAGCACTAGATGCAGAGGGACTATAAATTTGCTATCAAGACCTTTGACCTTTTCTTCTGCCCTGAATATCACTAGTAAAACTATGTGTTTTAATTAGTTCTGTAAATCAATTCATAATTTACTGTTATGTTAAATATATAATCAAATTAATAAAAAATAGATAAACAAAAGACGGCTGGGGTTATGTATAGGGTTATGCTGTATGTATGTATGTATATATATATATATATATATATATATATATATTACTATTCAAAATGTTGGGGTCATTTTTTTAATAGATCTACACTTTTATTCAGCAAGGATTCATTAAATTTAAGTTGATAGTTAAACTTTTTATTTCTTCAAAGAATCCTTTTATGTATTATATTTCAAAAGTCCTCAGGTCTCATTATGGCAAAAGAATTAGTTTAAATTTAACATTGCTTAACCCTACCAAATATTTGATCACTAGGCAAGTTTTTTTTTTTTTTTGTCCATTACACATTTCTTTGCCCTACCCCAAACACTGTAGTCAACAGCATTCCTGGAAAATCTTGCTGAGTAGGAGGGTTCTGCACAAAGAGCCGATCAGGTAAATGAGCTACAAGCTGGCAGTGGGGGTGTCACTACTCAACAAACAGAATGTTTGATTGAGAGGCTGCAATTATTCAGAGAGAAAGGCAATGTGCACAGCCCAGGTAATATTATGAGCCGTTTCATAAAACCAGCCATATTGCTGTACAGAAGGGTCCTCAAGCTGATGAAATCATACTGTGGTTATTATGCATTTTGCTATCTGTTGTCTTCCAGAGGCTATTTTTGAATGATGCATGGGTCTTACGTCACCTAGTGCCATTCAGACTTCAAAGCTCTCCAGTTATGCACCAAATCACTGTCAACACTGCAATTCTTTACAGGGACACCCACTTGAAGCAAATTAAAATGAGAAAGGTTAGGTCTCTGGGTCAAAGCACATGCTTCATGCAGAGTCTACATGTAAAGACACATACAGTATAGATTTCAGCTGGCTCATTGTCTTTTATGCTAGATATTTCACATGAATCTTATACTTCAAAACATTACACAACTCAAAGTGTACAACACATATACAGAAACTTGCTATGCTGTTCTTGTTGCAGTCAGACTCTCTGACCTACAAATCAAAATTACTACTCACTTCCCACTTATAATTACCCACATATGGGTATGGAAATGCATCTCCCATAATGTGCAAGTGGATATTAATGTAGCAAAATACCACTGCTGATTCACTTGCTTTTGTATAGTATACTCTCTTGAAATGGAAAATGGATTCAGGTACTGTATATACAGTATTTATATAAATCGGTTAGGGAGAGCATGAAAAGTAATTTGAAAAGTAATTTGATTCCTCTGCAGGAACTCGAGCTGCATCGGAGGATGTTTTGGGAATGCACTTCAGAGCGACCGGCTCTGAACCACGTTTAATCAGTCCAGTGGATGGGCAAGATCTCACAGTCAGGGTGACATAGTGACCCGGAAGCTTAAAAGCACGTGCAGTGAAAATGGGGTCAGCTTTCTGTCATTCAGCAAGCGCTCTGTGTGTGTGTTAGTCTCATATCGTTTGTCAGGATCATTTAGGGATGTTTGTCACGAAAAACATATCCTACGTTGTATAAGCACAAGACAAAGACCAAACACCTCAAGGGCGAGGGCAGGCAGCGTTTCAGGCACACAGTTTGTGCACTGTCTGCCTGGGAGTGAAGCGCTGGTCCGCCAAGGTGGAGCGGTGATTACACTCATGGGGTTCGCAGTCCCTATCTTCTTCCTCACCCACCAGATCTAGCGCATGCTCCCTGGGATTGAAAGCTCGCTCGGCAGCTACTTCTCCCAGGGGTACGTGCTCGATGCTCTGCCTGTCTTCCTCTGAGGAGGTTGACGTGGTGGGTGTCGATGAGGATTCGCCCCCTCAATCACCCCAGTATGAGGAGCTTCTGGAGGTGGTGCCATTTTTCCCTGACCTCCACACTGAGGTGTTGAGGCTGTGGAGAAGACCTTTCTCGGCCCACCTCTTTATCACCACTACTGCCTATTATGGTAATGTGGCAGGGATGAGTTAGTGTGATTATAAAACGATGCCTTGGGTTCAACAGATGCTCATGAGCTGTCTCCAGACACGGCGTCATCTTTAAAGGCACCAGCAATGCCCTTCAAGCCGCTGCATACAACTGGTAGCTGCATACAATACTGGTGGGCAAGGGGTACTTGGCAGCTGGTCAGGCTGGTACGTGTCTGCACACTATGGTGGTGTTACAGGAAGACCAAGCCGACCTGCTCAAAGAGCTAGATGAGGGTGAGTAGGTAAAATCTGAGGATATTACTCAGGAGGAAAGCTGTTTTGTCTCTACTATGGAGACTATGGCAGCTTTGGTGGTGGCGGAGAGCCGTTTGTGGCTGACCATGTCAGATATAAAAGAGAAAGACAGGGTCTGCCTCATGGACACCCTGCTTGAGCCTTCTGGCCTGTTTGGCGATGCCGTCAATTCTGTCATCGATAGGTACCAGGAGGCTCGTAAACAGGCAGCGGCATTCCAGCAGTTCCTCCCTCACCGCTCTCTTGCTCTGTTGGCTGCTGGGTGGGAACAGCCCCCTCTGAGTGCCAGCTCATCATACAGGGAGGCACAAAATCAGAGCGTTGCTCTGGGGCGGGGACCTCAAAGTCTAAGCCGGATCTGTGGACTGTACTTAAGACTAAGAAGTCCAGTGGCCCAGGACTTATGAGTTACAGGTCACAGCGGTGTCCTGCGAGCACTACTCTCATTCACCACCCAGGAACATAGCAGTGCTAAGAGGCTTGCCACCTCTACAGAGGTCTCTAGAGCACTTGGTTTGGCCATCCCCTACAGGGCCATTACAGGGCACCAAGCTATCTGCTCTCGTTACATCAAGAGACTGATTCCCTTAGTAGACTATTTGGCAGTGTGGAAACTAATGCCAAATGTGTCTCAGTGAGTCCTGCACACTATAGAGAGAGGCTACAGAATCAAATGGGTTGTGTCTCAGATCAGGTCCGAGGACTGGTTTGTCACGATCGATCTAAAAGATGCATACTTCCATGTATCCATCCACTCACTGGAAGTGTTACGTCTTGAGACATATAGTGTGTGTGTGTGTGTGTGTGTGTCTTGCTTTGCTGGTCCCCTCGTTCTCTCTCTTTCACAGGATTGGATCCTACCAAAGTGATCTCCAGATCTGATTGGTGCAAATGGGACCAAGGAGCAGCAATAAAAGGATCTGCTGTGCCTGAGGAGGGAGCTCTGCTCATCTAGTGATTTCCTGTTGTTCCATTGTACATGTGCTGTTGTGTGTTTGCTACAGAGTGTTGATGCTCTTAGTTGCCTGGTGATCTGCCTATTGTGTGCAGTTTGGATTTTGAGCTGATAAGGTGTTGTCAATCTCATTTTCCATTTTGTATATTTTGTAAAATTTTGTAAATACTCTTTTCTACACTTTGAAGCTGTAGGGGGTGAGTGCCATTTTTCTTTTGCAAATATCGTTTCTCCTGTTTTTCATTAGATGGGGAGTTAGGGTAGCATATTGTATTTTTATTTAGTTTTTCTTTTGTTAGGAAATTTAGAATTTTCTGTTAGGAGCTTACTTGGTGTTTGTTTGTTGTTTTGGCCTTTGCTCACCCCTGAAGTTGTGCTTTTACTCTGTGCTTCTGTAAATAAATGTACAAAGGATCTTTGATTGCTGATTTGGTTTATGTTCCTGAGGTTTGCTTTTGGGGGCAAAGCTTACAAATATTGGGTTCTTCCTTTTGGCCTTGCACTCTCACCCCTCACTTTCACAAAGTATGTGGATGCAGCTGTGGCTCTGTTGTGAAAAGAAGAGTTGGGAGTGGCTCGCATAACTAGGCCATAGACTTGACAAAGGTTAGAGGCGTGGACCATCCTGCAGCATCGCAGATGTCCTGCAACAAGACACCTTTGAGGCATTCGCATACTAAATTATATCGATGATTGATTGATTTTTGCTCAATCAGAGCAGATGGTGGTCCAACATCAAGATGCCATTCATGCCCACATGAAAGAGCTTGGGTTATGAATAAATGCCAAGAAAAGTGTGCTTTCTCCATTACAGAGGACAACTTATCTGGGCATGGTGTGGGATTTGACCATGATGCAGGCATTTATGTCCCCTCCTCGGATTGAGTCTTTCCTCACTGCAGTCGCGAGAGTCAGAGAAGGCTAGTCACTGTCTGTCACTGTCAAGCAGTTTCTGAAACTGTGGGCTCTGATGGCAGCTTAGTCCAACGTGATACCTCTTGGCCTGCTGTACATGAGACTCCTACAGTGGTTGCTCAAGACCAAGGGGTTCTCAAACTGCTTTGCATGATAAGGTCACACTACGATGCCTACAGTACGTGCCTTGGACTCAGGGCCTGGTGTTGGGATCTTCTTGTCTAGACCTTGTCTAGACCACCAAGGAGGTCTGCACTCATGCTGTTTGTACAAACTAGTGTACCAGATCCTTTTGTGGTCCCAGGGCAAACTCCTCTTGCTGAGAGCAGTTCAAATTTATTGGCACCTCAGTATGAGAGCAGACATCCTGTCGAGGCAGGGCTGAGGCCCTTAGAGTGGAGGCTCACCCCAAGAGGGTGAAGCAGGTAAGGATAATTTTTGGCCAGGCTCAGGTGGACCTGTTTGCAACATAGATGACATGCATTGTCCCCTCTGGTTCTCTCTGACTCATCCACTGGGGCTAGATGCCATGGTACAGACGTGGCCTAGGCTTCATCTGTACGCCTTTCCCCCAATTGCTCTGCTTTCGAGAGTTCTAGTAGCCCTGTTCTGGCAGGGCCAAGTATGGTTTTCAGACCTGATTTTCCTCCTCAACAGCTCTCCATGGGAGATTCCCATCAGGAGGGACCTCCTCTCACAGGTGGAGGGCACGATAATCCACCCCCACCCAAAGCTGTGGAAGTTATGGGTGTGGCCCCAGATGGGGCACAGCTCGTAGCTTCCGGTCTCTCAACCAAGGTTATTGAGACCATCCTCCAATCCTGAGCTCCCTCTATGAGGAAACTGTATGCTTTGAAGTGGAAACTTTTGACTTGTTGCAGAGACCACCAGCTGTATGATCTCGTGTCTCCATGTGGGACCTTGCTGTGGTGCTAAAAGCTCTCTGTAGACCTCCCTTCAAGCCCGTTGAGGAGATCTCAGATCACCACCTAACTATCAAGACTACCTTTCTTTTGGCGATATCTTCTCTGAAGAGAGTTGGGGATCTGCAGGCCCTCTCAGTGGCCCCTTCCTATCTTGACTTTGCACCCAGTATGTTCAAAGCATTTCTGTACCCTCGAGTGGGGTGTGTTCCTAAAGTCCCCTCCTTTACACCACGGCCTGCCGTACTCTAGGCCTTCGGTCCTCCTCTTTTCAGGGAGCCAGACCAGCAGAAGCTTAACTGTATGTGTCCAATGTGAGCACTGGACGCATATGTCCACAGATCTGCCCTGAGGAGAAGGGCGGACTAACTGCTTGTTTGCTACGGCCCCCCTAAGAGAGGTCTTCTAGCTATAAAACAGACCCTCAGTCAGTGGATATTAGATGCCATTTCTTTTTGCTTATGAGTTTTCTGATCTCCCTTCGCCTCTAGTTGTCAAGGTTAAGTCAAGTCAAGTCACCTTTATTTATATAGCACAACAAAACATGTTGTGTCAAAGCAACTGAACAACATTAATTAGGTAAACAGTGTTTCAATGATGCAAAATGACAGTTAAAGGCAGTTCATCATTGAATTCAGTGATTTCATCATGCAGCTCGGTTCAGTTTAAATAGTATATGTGGAATAATTTGCAATCAAGTCAACAATATCGCTGTAAATGAAGTTTCCCCAACTAAGCAGGCTAGAGGCAACAGCGGCAAGGAACCAAAACTCAATCGGTGACAGAGTGGAGAAAAAACCTTGGGAGAAACCAGGCTCAGTCGGGGGGGCAGTTCTCCTCTGACCAGATGAAACCAGCAGTTCAATTCCAAGCTGCAGCAAATTCAGATTGTGTCATCTGTTCCTGTGTCTTGTCCCAGTGGGGATCTTCACAAGGGATCTGTATCTGGGACTCATCTAGTTGTCCTGGTCTTCGCTGTCTTTCAGGGCTGTAGAGGTCCTTTCTAGGTGCTGGTGCTGATCCACCATCTGGGCTGGATATGTACTGGATCCGGTTGACTGCAGTGACCATCTGATCTGGATACAGATTGGATCTGGTGGCTACGGTGACCTCGGAATAAGAGAGAAACAGACTAATATCAGCGTAGATGCCATTCTTCTAATGATTTAGCAAGTACACTGGGTGTTATGGGAAGTGTTCCAGGTTCCAGTTTACTTAATTAATGCAGCCTAAAAATCCTTTAACGGATTGGGATATTAGAAGCGTATCAGTGTGTTATGTGTAAGCCAGGTTAAAGAGATGTGTTTTTATTCTAGATTTGAACTGCAAGAGTGTGTCTACCTCCTGAACAATGATAGGTAGGTTTTTCCAGAGTTTAGGTGCTAAATAGGAAAAAGATCTGCCGCCTGCAGTTGACTTTGATATTCTAGGTATTATCAAGTTGCCAGAATTTTGAGAACACAGCGGACGTTGAGGACTATAATGTAACAAAGATCTCGTTCAAATACTGAGGTGCTAAACCATTCAGGGCTTTATAAGTAATAAGAAAGATATTAAAATCAATATGAAGATTAATAGGGAGCCAGTGCAGTGTTGACAGAACCCTGCTAATATGGTCATACTTCCTGGTTCTAGTAAGAACTCTGCTGCATTTTGGACTAGCTGGAGTTTGTTTATTACGCGTGCAGAACAACCAGCCAATAAAGCATTACAATAATCTAACTTTGAGGTCATAAACGCAAGGCTGACTCTACTAGAAGTGTGGTGGCCTCCAAGACCTTCTTGGCAGATATCTCGATGCGGGACATCTGAGATGCTGCGGGATGGTCCATGCCCCTAAACTTTGTTATATAGATATGCTAGCCACTATCGGATCTTCTGTTCTCTCGGCCTAGCTGTGCAGGCCTCCACACTAGGCAGAGATTTGGAAGTCTGGCTGCGTGGGCCACAATTTTTTAAGACACTAAACATTCGCAGGTTATGATGCACACATTTGTTTTACCTTCACATAGATGATATGACTATGGTAAGTGCATCATGCATTTACTTATTAACATGCATTAAAATTATCCCTGCTCTCAACTATTCTAAGGATAACAGTTGTTCAGTGGTGCCATTTAATTTATTTGAGTGTTTCCTCTCTGCAATCTACTAAAAGCATTTATCTTATTATGTTAATGTATAAACTATGCCTCAACAATATGATTCTGTTTGCTAAACACAGAAATAATAGACATAATAACAGAATAAAATGTTCACCTGAACTATGAACAAATAATTTTTTGTACCTCCACTGTTGTTTCCCTTTGCCTTATGTAACATCTTCCCTCAGGCTGTCCGGCTGGCAAGCGTTTCTCTGCACTGGATGTTTATCATACTCTTTTTGATGATCACTAGGTGTTTTTCTTCTGGTTTAAAAATGAAACACATCAATTTGTTGAATTCAATAGAGATTATGATCTGTTTTAGTAGCTTAGTCTCTTTAATAGTTGGGGAGTCATGGCCTAGTGGTTAGAGAGTTTGACTCCTAATCCTAGGGTTGTGGGTCTGAATCTTGGGCCGGCATTATGACGACTTAGGTGCCCTTGAGCAAGGCATTGAACCCCCAACTGCTCCCTGGGCGCTGCAGCATAAATGGCTGCCCACTGCTCTGTGTGTTTGCACTTTGGATGGGTTAAATACAGAGCACGAATTCTGAGTATGGGTCACCATACTTAGCTGAATGTCACTCACTTTAATTTATATTTAACATTACAGGGGTGGGTAAATTATTAATGACAATCACAATCTTCATTCGACTGATTGATTCTTAAAATACCAATAGCTGTGTGAAAATGTACAGTTCTTTCCATTCTGTAGACGTCAATGTTTGCAGGTTTTTTTTTATTATTGAGAAAAATAGCCAATTCCTGACACTAATGATTCTTAAGAAACATGATTGGTTTGAGTTACTGTGGAAGCCAGTTCATGCCACAGAATAAAAAATAAAAAAGTAAATGTGACTTTTTATTTCACTGAAAATTGTGAGATGATAATGTTGAATTCTGAAGGGAAAAAAGTGAGACTTAAACCTCATTAATTTGTACTTTGTTCTGCCTATACATTAACACAGAGAACATTTAATTCATATCATATTGAAATACCCATCAGAGTTGAATTTGGGGAATCTATATTGATACCTAACCCTATTTACGTACCAATAGATCAACAGTGAATGGGTAAAATCCTAAGTGCTAGTTATTGATTTTATTTCTTCTGGACAAAGGCAACAGCAAAAATACTGTGGGCAGTTTGTGGTTAAAATTGTGCAGTTAAAATGGCTTGTGGTAAAAAAAAAAAAAACATTACTGCAACTTGATGTCTGGTAATTGCATTCAATTACATTAGGAGAATGTGATCCTTTGTGATACAATATTAAGCACACAAATCGTTCAAGAGCTTGAGGCCATCAGGATCACTAATATTAAAGATTAGGTTGTCAGAAGACTTTTGAAGTCAGTTTGTTTGAGCTAACATGCTGAAAGGCTTACTTGACCACTCTTCATACATTCCCCAGCATCAGTACAAAAACCCGATAGCAACTCTCTGTTGGCCTCTGGGTTATTTGGGGAAAAGAGACATACTTTATTTTGGTTAAGACTTTCATAAGAGAATTCTCAATAGAAATGATTTTATTTAGCCATTCTGTTCTTCGCAACAGCCTTGTGTAGGCTTTTTCTAGGTGGTATGTTTTGAAGTCATGTCATTTAACAACTGTTGTGCTGAAAAAAGATAGGGAAAGAAACACTTGTAGTGCAGTAACTTAGTCTTAGAGCATCTCAACACCTTAATTATAATTACCAGCCCATCTGATGGACTTACAGCTTATCAAACTCATCATTTGAATATGAAACAAATATTTAAATGCAACTTTATGGATAATAGCACTGGCATCCAAAAAAAAAAAAAAAAAAAAAACAGTCATAAGAAACAGTCATCTTAAAAATTGTGCATAAAACATGCTTTTAGGTGAATTGCAGGGTTCAGTATTATAGGGAACAAAACATTGTGCCTTCTAGCAAAATGCCAAAAAAGTTCAATATCAACAGCATGAATAATCATGAAATTACACATTTCTTGGAGAAACAATCAAACACTTATTACACCTCACCACATTATATGATAACAAAACACTGCATATACAATTGCTAATAACAAAAGTGCCCTGGACCACTGGGAGTTGAATGTGAGAAACGATTTATGCTTTTGCTGTGTTAATGTTTTGTTTGCTTTGCTTATGCCATTGCATCAAGGTTAAAGACATGACTCAGAATATTGTAAAAATAATAACACATGCCTTTCGGCTTGATGTAAATTGCTTAAACTTTCCTATTCATACAGTAGTTAACTACACTACTAGCTATTAACACAAATTAAATTGCTAACTATATTGAAGGTCCTTGAGGAGTAAATGTTTTTATTGTCATCAAATTACAAATGCTGTCATTTATTCTTGGCAAACACATTTTAAAATTCAATTAAGTCAACTGCATCAAACTTGTGAACAAGTGTCACTGCTTGTAGAGAGTTTTTACCACAAGTTATCACTGTTGAAAAGACCAGCTTTGTTGGTAATCAGCATTCTTTTTTGGATGCCAGTCATGTGATGGTGGTATAGCAACCAGGCTTGGCCTACCAGCTAAATCAGAACACCAAACCAGTTAGAACAAGTCTAAAAAAAATTGTCACTAAAATTAATTCTGTTCATTCAACAGGGATGCCAATGGGTAGAAATTACCATCTGCTGTTAAAATACTCGCCATGTCTTGCCAGGCAGCTGGCTGAACTAATTAAACTGTCACGAATTTCACTTTACCCAAAATAATTTTACATCTTTATTTTATTATAATTTCACCAGAAACCAGTACATAAATGAACCCTTTTGCATTTGAATGGCACCACAGATTAATGTTGCATGCCACAGTCACCATAGTCCAGCTGGTTCTGCTGCAGAAAACCTCACTTAAACTCCCCGTGATGCCCGGTAGCATTAAGTTCTCTCTTCAGCCTTGTATAATTGGCACTGTCCCAGCAGACATCTGGGAAGCTTCCTCCTGCCTCTCTGCATGCTCACTAAACAGCCAGCCATGTTATAGTCACGTTGACTGGATGCCCCAAAAGAGGTTGATCGATACTAGGCACCTTTGTCCAACTAAAAGACCTTCAATCAATACAAACCGTTTCATTACAAATGTTTCTGGGCTTGAAGAGATCCGCAGCTCAGGGGAAGTGGTTTAGAGCGTAATGTGTTGTGGCTCTATTGGATTCATCTGAATGACACTCAGCATCATTCTGCTGCGCTATAGAAATGTACTTCTCATATAATTATGGGTGAACCACTGATGGCAGATGGACTATTCTGACGATGTCCTTCATACTTTTCTCGACCTTGACAGTGTAAGTTACTAGGCAGTCAGTGGGACAGTCACAAGCCTCCCGGTTTTCATCCAAAATATCTTAAATTGTGTTCCAAAGATGAACAAAGCTTTTACATGTTTGGAACGACATGAGAGTAAGTGATTAGTGATAAAATTTTGGGAGAAAATGTTTCATATTGTGATAATTTGCAGTTAAATATTATTTTCTAAAACAGATGGCTACATTTTTTAATCACAGTATCAACAGTGCTGTGAAGAATTAAGTAACCCCCATACATGCAGTTTTGTCCATCATGGTATGCTGTTAGAATTGTATTTATGAGTGAGGGTGATATAATAAAAAGAAAATATATATATATATATATATATTAATAAATATTTAAATATTTTCTTTGTAATACACACACACACACACACGTGCGCACACATACACACACTACCATTCAAAAGTCAGTAAAGTTTTAAGTTTCTCTCATTCTCACCAGGACTGCATTTATTTGATCAAAAAAGTAAGCAAAAACAGTAATATTGGAAATTATTATCTCAATTATTATCTTAAAATAACTGCTTTCAATTTTAAAATATGATTTTTCATATTATGGCAAAGCTGAATTTTCAGCAGCCTTTAATGCCTCATAATCCATCAGAAATCATTCTGATATGATGATTTGGTGCTCAGGAAACATTTCTTATTAATATCAATGCTCAAAAGCATTGTTTAATGTTTGTGTTAAAATTATATATTTCATTTAAGGATTATTTGATGAATAGAAAGGTCAAATAGCATTTGTTTGAAATGGTAACATTTTGTAATTATAAATGTCTTTACTGTCAATTTTGATCATTTTAGTGTGTCTGCTGAAAAAAAGTGCTAATTTCTTTACAGAAAAAAAGCATACTGACACAAATGTTTGTAATCTATCTATATTGTACATTTAAAACATGCAGTGTTGTGAAAAAGCTTGAAGGATAATAAAAAATAAAAAAAATGCATTAGATTTGAAACAAGTCTCAAATGAGCTAAAGGAGAAAAAGGTTCTAGGCAAATAGATCTTATACATACAGGATATGGAGAGTCACTAAATTGACAAAAGAAACCCCACCCACCCTTCAGTCTTATCTCAACTAAATCAGCTAGTGAGCCACAAACACCACGGCTGGTTCATGTTCATGACTTCCCTCTCTATAACCTTGTACTTCTCTTTCATACCCATGAAGACAAAGCAATATAATTTCAGAGCAGTAGGAGCTTACTGGCTTTAAGGGAAAAAAAGGTAAAATAATTGGAAATTGTTTTGGCATAAGAATAAGGGATGCATCATCTCAGCGTGGTTGCAGTGATTCTCTCAGCCTCCTGTGGGGAATCCTATTGATGCTCTACACATAAAGAGACAAAAGGATGGAGCGGTTTAGGCTCTCAGATAAGTTCTTCATGGTCACCAGAGAGAATCACATGGCACATAAACACAGAGATCAAAGCAATCGAAAGCTGTCATGAAAATATAATTTTTGTGGTTTACTTAACCGTGTAGGCCTACCTCAGGCAGCACTATCAGCATGTATGTAATGCTGAGGTTTCTATAGTTACAGAAACCCAATGGGTATATGCTGTGATGATTCAAGGTGGTCAAAAGGTCATGAAATCCCAGTGTTTATGCACATGGACATTCTTAATCAAAGCTTCTCTCAGTCCACCCGAGCTGTGAGACTTCTCATTGTCAGCTCTGTGGAGATACATATATTTACATTTGAGTCTTTTAGCCTTTGAATAATAAATGGTTTTAAATATCCCCCCTGGATCTTAACAGCACAGCATTGCTCATCCACTCTAATGGTTTGTAAGAGGATGCAATAGTTACTTGGGGAGATGTTTAACTCAGCGATGTCCTGATATAATCAGTTTATTCTGATGTATTTATATCATTTCCATATAGATCATATTCATTTTATTTGTGTTTTGACTATACTTTATACAGAGGTGTCACTTTTCTTTATTTGCTCACATTTTCTCTTCAACTTTTCATTTGTTTCGCGTATCTTTTCTTTGATCAAGTCCCCTATCAGGGGATTTCAATGCTTCAAATTATTGTATTTTAGTTAGACTCCGATGTCAAAAGACAAATCTTTACCTGCCAAATGTGCCAGAATACAGCTGTACTACTTGTTGAAAATGAATTTCAACAAGCTTAACCCTTTATTATAAATCAATTTAAAGTATTAATTTTCTATTAAGGTCTGATGTGCATCTGAAGCAATGAAAGCTGAGCAGATCTAGTCTCATATGTGGTTATTATTGGTGTATGCAGCAAATATGTCTGGTTAATAGAGTCTGCCTGTGGTGAGAAAACATCATCTTATCCCAGACAGATTAAACATTAATATATGAGCTTCTTAGTTTAGTATTATGACGCAAAACCTGCCATCAAGTTGTTTAAAAGTCAATTTCTTAGCAATTCTACTTACATCAAGGATTCAAGAAAGTCATGATACACTGCCATTGATTTGTTCATTATCACAACTGTAATGTGAAATTGTTTTTGCTCAGATATAATGTACAGTAATTTAACTCATATTAAACTAGGCTTAAATGACAGTAAGAGACCAACAAGGGATGAAAAAAAAATTATATATATATAAACAAAACCTATACTCTATTCACAGATCTGTATCTTTTAAAAATATACATATATATATTTTCTTTACTGCTTTCGATTTTAAAATATATGATTATTCATATTATGGCAAAGCTGAATTTTCAGCAGCCATTATACCAAATTTGAAATATAGATGGGTAATTTACCCATTAGTGCTCTAGCAATAAAAATCAATTAATGGATTTTCCTTCTGAGGGAGAGGGAGGACCATTGTACAGTTTCATACAGAGTGCAGTGGTGAGTCCTAGCTGCTGCACCTGTAATGAAATGTAAAGCTGAGTGGTATAGTACATCTAGTTTTTTTTTTTTTAAATAAAAATGAAGTAGAGTGCATATAAATTAGGTCACCATAATCCGAAACTGATAAAAATGTGCTCTGCACCAACCTTTTCCTTGCTGAATAAGGAAAGCACCTCTTTAATCTAAAATAAAAAGTTTTTTTTAAAAGACTCTCAATATGGACCCCAAAAGACAATTTATCATCCAACCAAATACCTAGGGATTTGTAGGAAGTCGCTCTCTCTACTGGAGTACCACTTTGTGCTAAAATAGTGGAATTGTTAAGATAATGTGAACATGTAAAAACCATTAATATATATATATACAACCCGAATTCCGGAAAAGTTGGGACGTTTTTTAAATTTTAATAAAATGAAAACTAAAGGAATTTCAAATCACATGAGCCAATATTTTATTCACAATAGAACATAGATAACGTAGCAAATGTTTAAACTGAGAAATTTTACACTTTTATCCACTTAATTAGCTCATTTAAAATTTAATGCCTGCTACAGGTCTCAAAAAAGTTGGCACGGGGGCAACAAATGGCTAAAAAAGCAAGCAGTTTTGAAAAGATTCAGCTGGGAGAACATCTAGTGATTAATTAAGTTAATTGATATCAGGTCTGTAACATGATTAGCTATAAAAGCTTTGTCTTAGAGAAGCAGAGTCTCTCAGAAGTAAAGATGGGCAGAGGCTCTCCAATCTGTGAAAGACTGCGTAAAAAAATTGTGGAAAACTTTAAAAACAATGTTCCTCAACGACAAATTGCAAAGGCTTTGCAAATCTCATCATCTACAGTGCATAACATCATCAAAAGATTCAGAGGAACTGGAGAAATCTCTGTGCACGCGTAAGGGACAAGGCCGGAGACCTTTATTGGATGCCCGTGGTCTTCGGGCTCTCAGACGACACTGCATCACTCATCAGCATGATTGTGTCAATGACATTACTAAATGGGCCCAGGAATACTTTCAGAAACCACTGTCGGTAAACACAATCCGCCGTGCCATCAGCAGATGCCAACTAAAGTTCTATCATGCAAAAAGGAAGCCATACGTGAACATAGTCCAGAAGCGCCGTCGTGTCCTGTGGGCCAAGGCTCATTTAAAATGGACTATTTCAAAGTGGAATAGTGTTTTATGGTCAGACGAGTCCAAATTTGACATTCTTGTTGGAAATCACGGACACCGTGTCCTCCGGGCTAAAGAGGAGGGAGACCTTCCAGCATGTTATCAGCGTTCAGTTCAAAAGCCAGCATCTCTGATGGTATGGGGGTGCATAAGTGCATACGGTATGGGCAGCTTGCATGTTTTGGAAGGCTCTGTGAATGCTGAAAGGTATATAAAGGTTTTAGAGCAACATATGCTTCCTCCAAACAACGTCTATTTCAGGTAAGGCCTTGTTTATTTCAGCAGGACAATGCAAAACCACATACTGCAGCTATAACAACAGCATGGCTTCGTTGTAGAAGAGTCCGGGTGCTAACCTGGCCTGCCTGCAGTCCAGATCTTTCACCTATAGAGAACATTTGGCGCATCATTAAACAAAAAATACGTCAAAGACGACCACGAACTCTTCAGCAGCTGGAATTCTATATATAAGGCAAGAATGGGACCAAATTCCAACAGCAAAACTCCAGCAACTCATAGCCTCAATGCCCAGACGTCTTCAAACTGTTTTGAAAAGAAAAGGAGATGCTACACCATGGTAAACATGCCCCGTCCCAACTATTTTGAGACCTGTAGCAGAAATCAAAATAGAAATGAGCTCATTTTGTGCATAAAATTGTAAACTTTCTCAGTTTAAACATTTTCTATGTTATCTATGTTCTATTGTGAATAAAATATTGGCTCATGTGATTTGAAAGTCTTTTAGTTTTCATTTTATTAAAATTTAAAAAACGTCCCAACTTTTCCGGAATTTGGTTGTATATATATATATATATATATATATATATCAGTAGGATTGCTTTACCATTTCCCTTGCTGCATGTTCCTGAAGTTGATGCAGAATCAGAGCACTTAAGCAGTCTAGCTCAATGACTTTTTTCCTTTAGACAACACAAGTTACCCGGTTATTATATTTAAAGGGGAATGGCTAATGATGCAAATTAAAACAGCCTACTCATCCAAATCAGGTCTTCAAGTGGAGACTTTCAAAATGTTTAAAGAATGAAGCTTGCATAATTATATATATAACACATTTAAGTGTAATTGTCATTTAATTTGTAATGCCATCAGCTGTGAATGTGCAATTATTCAGAGCCCGTTTCAAGAACAGATTAAACCCATTCTCTACTAAATTTGTTTTAGCAGTTCTGAGACAATAACAACATTAATCACAGTCTATAATAGATAAAGGCTTCGAGTGATAGAGATTGTGAGTTTGGTTGTGTAAGGACAGAGTAACAGAAGCCACATAGTCGCTCGATTTGAATCACATGGATGGTAATTAATGTGGCCACTGGGACGTTGTGATGGTGTCAGTGTGCTGTTCTAGGTTTTTGCCCTTGAGGAACATTGCCACCATGACACACCTTGCTGAGAGACAGCAGTGCCATGACTGCTGTGATCCTTAAGGTCATCATTCATTCACTATAGGGTTTGTGACAAGTGCAGCACTACCCTAAACCTCATTGTTAAAAGATCTTTGAAGGAAAAATTAGGGGAAAATATATTTCTAAATATGTTACAAAGTCAAGCTACAAATGTAATTTTAAACAAACAACACAAAGGTGAATGGTTTAGCAAATAGTGGTGATGCATTTTTACTGAAATGTTCAATGTTCAGAGGAATTTGTGTTTCCAGTGTCGAGTGGAATGAGGCTTGAGGCTTTCTTCCCTCCATTATATTACTTTGGTCATTCCACTCTCACCATACTCACAGTCATCTATCATCTGGCCCCCAGTGATCAAAGTGGATGAGACTGGGTTTTTCTTTTTCTTTTCTGCTGGTTTGATGGATCTAGTGCCACTAGGTCCATCAACAAATGAAAGGCTTACCAATTCCCAACACACCTGGCCAGTAAGCATGCAGGCCCATGACTTTGATATGAAGAATGTTATTTTTTCCCCCTTTTACCAACTTAGGAATCTTAGGATTTTCTTATTAATGGTATCGAAAACAAAGGCTGTATAACTTTTCAAAGCAAAATTCAAGATATTATGAAAAAGTATTCAGTAAATTAGTCTTTGTAATTATAAATGTAAATCTTTGTAAATGTAATCTCATGCAAGCATTTACACATATTTAATATAGTTAGTTTTTATATAATAAAATATGTAATAAGTACTATATAGAGAGAGTTAAAAATAGCACAATAATATATAGATAAAATCTATCTATCTATCTATCTATCTATCTATCTATCTATCTATCTATCTATCTATCTATCTATCTATCTATCGATCTATCTATCTATCTATCTATCTATCTATCTATCGATCTATCGATCTATCTATCTATCTATAGATACAATATATCTATCTGTATTTATGAAGTATTCATAAATATTTTTACATTTATATAGCTTTTATTTTTGATAATAAAATAAATATATTTAATGCAACTATATATATTATATAAATTAATAAAGAATAAAATGTATTTATTAAATTACTACATTTAAACTACATTTAAGTATTCATAAAGATTTTTTACATCTATAAAGCTATTTCTTTTTAGATTTTAAATGCTGTCAATATATTTATGAGTAAGTGGACAGTATATCCAAACACATAAAATGTCATTATAAACATTACGTAAGATCTTCTGTCTTTTATATACTGGCTCAATAAATCATTTCCAATGAAGAATTAAATAAAAATGCCACTGTAGTGTACCTTTGCCGTTATTTGTACACTGCATCATTAAGTCTAAATCTAAATCATATTTAATACAATTCAGCAGTTCTTGAGCTAACGGTCTTTGAAAACAACTTGACCTGTGTCTTGCCAAAGTGGATGGGGCAGTTTTAGTTTTCAGTTTTGTGTCTGAAAAGCTATTCATAAGGATTTCTAAGGTCATTCCACTAGTCTGAACCACCACAATGACCAACAATAAGGGACGAGCATGCCGGCTCCAGCCTTATCTACAGTAACTCTTTAAAATGAAAAGCCAGTCACTTGCAAGGCCAGTGGTTGTTCTACTTAAATGGGGGCAGAGGGTTAGGGTGTACTTTCGTGATATGTGCTTTGACAACTGAAAATCGAATTACTTGTGTATACAGCAGAATAGTTAAAGTAGGCCTGCCTGTAGGCATGGCTGAGTACTTGTCAATGTATCGCCCTTGACTGGAGCCCTCAAGGTCAGGCGCTAATGGCTTGATTATTCTGTAAGACAGAGAGCTCATGAAAAATAAGTCTAATCATCAAACAGTGGTCTTCTCTTAAAAATGTGATCTCTTCTGTTTCTCGTATTTGAAAATACTTTTGTCAGATTTCATGCAGGCTCTTGATTTTAAGCAGGCAGGTAAGTCTCTGCCTAGATTGGTGATTGCCCTGACTGTTTGTATGTATTTTGACAAAGTAATTGCTCTGCCTTGAGTTCAAATGATAGGGCAAATTAACTTTGGCTGTTAGTTTTGAGCATTTGAGCAAAGCTGCATACTGATCTCAACTCTGTTGACTCCTTGTTACACTGGCGTGCAAAAATGCCTAAATGCCTAATAAAAGCACTATTATATCATGTATAAATTGCTCATATGATTTGGTGTAGTGTTGAAATAATTGCTCAAATACATAAATTTATTTCAGTTGATTTGTTTATATACCATCCCCAAGCCCTGTTTTCAGAGGCATTCATCTTTCACTTTGTTGTGACTGACATTTCATTCAGTTATCTGTTTCTGTTTTTGTACCATTTGTTGAGCGCTTTCTGTGCATTCTGGCATTACACCCAGCCTCAGTCAGATGAAAGCCTGTAACCCCTTGTTCATAACAGATTTAGTCAGTTCTTCATCATTTTGATGGACAGAGTGAGTGTCACTGACAGCTCTTTCAAGGGATTTCTTTTTGGACCAAAGTAATAAATGCCGCAAGCCCATCGTAGGGCAGGTAACTGGAGAGGAGGCAGTGCTATGAAAGTCAATTGTTAAGGAGATCTTGTAAGGAAAGTCTTTGAATCTCCTTGAAGCTGCTTTATTAAACCCCTTGAGAAGAAAGGTCCTGGTCCATCCCAGCAGCACTGCTCACCCGTGACCCTGAGAATATATCACAGCTAGTGTGCTATAGATAGACATGACTTCACTTGCCTGCAGGGGCGCTGCACAAGATCCCAGGCCCTATGCATAGGCAGTCCTAATGCCCCCCCCCCCCCACACCACCCGAAAATATATATTCCAGACTTTTCAAGGGCCCTCTCTTACTTTGGGGCCCTGGTAATCAGTACTGGTTTTACCCCCAGTCCGGCACCCCTGCTTGCCTGCCAGATGGGATTCAATCACCATGATTTTTTTTTTCTTTTGTAAATGGATTTTGAAAAATGTGAAAAAAGTGGTTAAAACTGTTGAAGACACCATATGCATAATATCTGAAAATTTTGATTGGGGACTATGTTAAGAAACACAACAAACATTAATGTGCATTAATGTGGAGAATGGGGGTAGTGGTAACATATTTAAATTGTTCTCCATAACTTACAAACTTACAAAATCTTTTTTTAAAGAAACATTTATGTACCAATATTCTAAAGTAGGATGAGCATTATAATGATCTAAAACAGTCTTCAATGTTAATTGCACATTTTTATTAAATAAGTGTTACAAATGCCAGTGACCTTACAGTCAGAACAAAATCCTCTATGAATCTGTCTTTCGTATTAATTTTCAACCGAGAAATATTAGTTTAATTCAAAATACAGAACTATCATTCATTCATGGCGCATTCATTTGGAGGAGCCGATTAACTGTAATCAGTGTTTATTGTTACAAAGATAAACAGTCATTTATCATTTTATCCTGAACATTTACTCCACAGAATTGTTATATTTCTAATTTTTTTAATCCTTTTAGACAGTTTCAAATTGTCAATCCGATAAAGCCAGCCTCTGTGAACTTACTGGCAGTGTGTGGTATGACTAAGAGAATCTAAGCATGCACATATAGCCGCTCTTTTCTCTCCTCCCTCTCATCAAATCCAATTATTCTTCCTACCTAGCAGGCTCGGGGACAGCAGTCTGAGAGACAGGGCAGCTCCTGCTGATGTGTGCACTCAAAAGCATGTGGTTATTGGAGCTTCGCTGTTTGCCACATGTTGTCAGTGAACCTCTGTTTCCTAGCGCTTCACTGCAGCTGTATAACAACATTCAGGAGCAAGCGAATACAGAGACTAAATGCCATGTATCCTGGTACCAACCCTCTCATTAAAGCCTGTAACAGAAGAACTGTCTTTGAATATCAGGGATTTGTTTCAAAGCAAAGCTGAAACTTTCATGTACAGAGTTGTATTCGGCTAGAGGTCGTCTTGCACATTAAGCAGGTGCAAGAAAAAAAGACAGCATACAAATGCATGCAATCCCCCTGCAATACTTAACTGTCTTTTCTGAAATGTGGGTCCTTTGGTCTTTTTAATACTGGCAAGTCAAATAACAATGGTCTGAAAACACTTTTATTTCAGTTAGAAAATTTTACTCAGAGATTCAACAGTATGTACTCTGAGGAGATCTTTTCATTGAGAATGATTTCTGAATGTCTGAACAATCTTCTCTCAAACATGTTTCTATTAACAGATTATCAGATTAACAGATACTTTTCATGTTACTATTGACGGAGGACTAAGAAACACAGTATGCATAAGAAGTCAGTTGATGGCAAGTTCCTATTGAGGAACAAGAGTGAGAGAGAGAGAGTAAACTGTGGTCTTCGTGACTTTAAGCGTGTGGCTAAAGAAAGAGAGAGTAAATGGAAAGCGGAAAATGAACATAAGGAGAGATATGTCAGCACCTAAATATGTAGATTTAAAGAATTTCTATGCTATAAAAACACATATCCAGAAATACCAGCTTCACCATTAATAAAAGATGACATTGATCAGAAAGCAAAGTGAAAACTGTGGGTACCAAATGTATAGGACTTTTTCAGATTTACAATACTCACCAAAGAAATATTATATACATATACAATAATAACATCTAAACTAACTCTAATCCTTTCAAATGTTCAAAATTTTTGCATGCTTTTGTGATTTGTTTTATAAATCAGCATATTGTCAGTGTTGCAAAATCTGTGTCTATTAATCCATAATGAAATCCTTAATATCAGCGAGAGGAGGATATGCTATCTTTTATTTGTATTTATTTATTTAGGTAGATGGGTTTGTGGCATTTGGAGAACCAAAATAAAAAGTAGATTTTCATGTTGACCAGGTTCAGACGAGATGGCTGGAGGAATAAGTTGTGCCAATTTTTGCATCATTTAACCAGGCAAAAAGTTTAAAGATGGCAATGACAGCTTCCTGCCCCTCTTGATTCTTTTTGGGCTCAGAGTAAGAACTCAGTCATACTGGAGAGAATTAAAGTGCAAGCTGTTGCCTGAGAGAAATTGGGAACGCCGCCCACATTTCAAAGTAAAAACCATCGGGTGGACCATTTGAAAAATATGGTGACATAAACTGAATTCAGTTTTTTACATAAAAGGTGGTTATGTATATTGACATCCTGAAATAATTACTAATAGCTGAAAGAAAACTTTTTTTTTCATTCAATTACTTTTCATGAATGTAGTAAGAGTTGTCAGAAAAGATTAACTTTCTAAGATAAATGTGGTCAACTAAATCATCACACACACACACCGTTCTGTGAGCGAGCCTGCTCTGTTCTGATTGGTCAGATGACCTGGTCTGTTGTGATTGGTCTACGGCGTACAGTGCATGTTGGAAACCTTTTGCCTATATCAATAGTTCTGTATTTTGAATGCTCTATAGAAAACATAAGCATGTATTATTTGTCATACTTAAGGTTGTGATTCAGTGGAGCGGCTGGTCCAGATAAACAGGACACTGATCCATCGTCAGCAGAATGATGTGTTTGTGGGCAGGGTCAAGTTATTAGTGGCCGGGCCAACATAGAACATAGGCACACATTATGCAAATGTGTTACCCTGTGACGTGTAGCCGTCACGGAAGTGGGATTCAAATTATTAACGATTTGTTTCAGCTGTACATAGTTGATTCTATATCTTTATTTCGATTCAATAACTTTATTTATCATGCATTTTCAGCTTTACAACATTGCAGATCGTTTACATTCACTTACAGCTTTTAAGACAGCTACATTACAGCTACGTTACACATATACAGCTACATTACAAACTGCACGAAAGGCAATATTGGAAATGGCATAATTGGGGCACTTTAATGCCTCATCTGCAGGAAGCTCCTTTTCACAGGCTGTGTTCGAAATGGCATACTTGCTTCCTGCTTACTGCCTACTATTTTTTAAAGAATGGTGTGTCAAACAATATACAAGCAACAGATGTTTCAGAGTAGTATGCTTAAGTGTTGTCACATGACGAACACTGAATATTAATTCAGCACAGCTGTCAGGGGCGTCACTAGGCCCTTTTTAGGGGGCCTTCAGCCTTTATTCTTTGTCATAAATGCATTGCAGTTTACATAATGTAATGTTACTGGAGCACTGGGAGCACACGGGACGGCTCGGTTTCTCATCCAATACCAATACGTTTCGCTGCGTTCACCTTCAGCCCTTGTGTGATAGTTGTTTTTTATTCATACAAAAATGAAGTGATTAACACCCATGAAAACATACTTTAGATTCAGAAAACGATCATGATTTATTTTCATTTACTTTTTAAAATTACAGACATATTATTATGTATTTTGACATTACAGTATGCAGCCATGCACAGAAATGATTAAAAACACACATCATTGTCTGAAAGCACTAGATGGCCCAGAGAGAGAATGTGGAGTTATTTTGTTTTGTATTATTAAATATAGTTTTGTATTAAGTAATAATGAATCAGGAGGAGTGTCATGATACATAAATTAGAATAAGCGTAGAGTAAAGGCATTTTTGATTTTCTTGATTTATACTATTTATACTAGATTTGTACTTGATTTATAGAAGTGGCAAATTGATAATTCATGTTGTTATTTTTAATAAATAGAAATAAATATAGAACAGATTAATCATATTGCCAATAGACAATTACATTAATACATGGTTTGTCTATATTCTTAATGAATATTAGCTGGTTAGTTAAAATACTTAAAATGGCATCAATTTTCATGGGGTGACTTTATGAATATCCAACCGTATTGTTGATTATAAAGGCTAAAAAGCTAAAAAAACAAAAATGATTTATATTTCATTGTAGATGGATATACGACATTTTTTTTTTTTATCAAAGATCCTTGAAAAGAATCAACAAATACACAAATTCCTATTTGTGTATTTGTTGATTCTTTTCAAGGATCTCCTATCTGTAGTAGCAGGCTTGCACAAATATCTCCAAAAAGAGACCATTGACCTTCCCCAGGCAGTGGCATACAAAGATGCTGTGTGTGACTCCTTAAAGCAGAAACGCAGTGATCCCACTGCTGCAGATATATATGCTAGAGCAAAGGCAGTTTGTAAAGATAATGACAATGTAGTTGAGGAGCAACTTTCTGGCCAGAGACAGTAAAAAAAGGATGGATGATTTTGTTGTTGAAACAACTTATGGTGCACATAAGAGAATCAGGAGAATCAGAAGGAGAATCAGCACAGATGCCGAACAAGTCAAAACAAAGTTACTATATCCATGTCTGGATAGAATGATAACTGAACTGGAGAACCGTTTTTCTGCTGTAAATGGCACATTGCTTCAAAGTATTCAAGCATGCAGTCCAGTGTCTGAAAACTTCCTGTCTGAGTCACATTTGGAAGAACTAGCACACCATTACAACATTGATTTAAAGACAGAGGAAGTCATGGTAGCAAGGCACTTTTTGACACGTAAAAAGCAAGCGGGTGCAGCTCCACAGGACATGGTTTCACTTTATAACCTGCTGGATTCTGAGATGTTTCCATCACTGAAATCTGTCATCCAGGTTGCCCTCACTGTACCTGTTAGCAGCTGTTCATGCGAGAGGTCTTTCAGTGCTCTTCGCCGTCTCCGCAACTGGCTAAGGAGAATAATGGGTCAGAGCAGGCTCCATCAGCTGGCAGTTATGGCCATTGAGAAAGATGTTGTTGAGCAATAGGATCATGATAAAATTATCAACAGGTTTGCTACTCTTAAGGAGAGAAGACACAGGTTGATGTTCCCAATAAAAGACCAGTAACTGAGCTGCAAGACTGCTGCTTCTCACCGGCTGCTTCTTCATTTTGGCTTGTTTTTCCATTACTTCTGATAGTTAACCACAGCCCCCACTTAATCCATTGTCCAGCCTCATACCTGTGTTGTTTATATTGCTGATATATGGATAATCAAAGTTTATGGCTTTTATGTTATTTTCTGGTTAAAATCTTATTTAATTTTGTCAGAAAAATTCCTATCTGAGGTTTGTATATGAGCATAGAAATGCAAACAGTAAAATGTTGTGTTTGTACTGGAAACATGTGCGCGTGTGTTTGTACAGTGAATGAATCAGGAGGTCTTCATTGTAAAAAAAAAAAAAAAAAAAAATCGACATTCCCTATTTTCTAGTGATCACATCCAATAATTATTTTTTTATTACAGTGTTGTATATGGCTCAGTCAGTACTCCTACTACCATATATGAAATACAGGGAATACAATGGAACAGTCAGTGTCAGCCATTCAAGGCGCCATCCAGCTTGTCGTAATTTTTTAATCATACCCTTACTGGGGGCTGAGCCCCCCTAAAATCAAAATCCTAGAATCGCCCCTGACAGCTGTCAAGGTTGTTAACTTACAAACAAATGTGCTAACCCTTCTTTTGTACAAAGACTTGTTAATAATGCTTCATAGAACTAAATAATGCTATATTGGCCAATTGAACTCATTTCATAATTGATGAACTACATATTGGACAGAACTGAATCAACACTGAGCTGTCTTTAACTGAACAATTATATTTTTGGCAATTCCACTAAGTGGAAAAAGCAATATATTCAACAATAAGTGCAAATAATGATAAATTCTGTTTACAATAAAACAGCATCATTTTCTTTAGCAAAAGGCATGTAAATAGTAGTTAGGTGGCAGATATTTACACTTCAATACAGTAGTATATTATAAAACAGTATGCAATAACATAATGATATAATATATACATTATATACATTAGATAAATGGCACTTTATTGGGACCTACCTACAGCTAAACATTCATAACACTATATAATTAACGAGGCGTTTTATTTCCACTTTTCAAATATTTACTTAATTTTTATTTAAAATAAATGCCTTTCTGATTTGGTATTTGATGAGAAAAGAAGAAGTATGAGTTTGCCAAAGACAGAATCGAACTCAAGTCGATCGCGTGAAAACTGCTCACCCTTTTTGCTGCACCACTAATACTACAGAAAAACACGTGTCTTTGGCAGTGCTGTTTGTCGCAACCAGGCATTGGTGGGTGGAGTTAATGTAAATAGCCTCTGCCAACAAATTAGTCTTATGTGTCCTTAAAGTAAACACACTCCGTTTCTTTTTAGAGCTGCTTTACAGGGGAATCAAATTCTGTTTGCATAATTTAAATATTATTTATATTTATATATTTTATGAATATATCAATTTGCTGCAGTATTATTACTTAATATCTTTGAAACAATCTGTACTGTATAAAGCCCTATGATCAAGGTGACGTCATTTGACTTGATCGGAAATGTGCTGCAGAGATTAAAGTAAAAATTATGTTCTACAAAACATTGTTTTTAGATCAACAGCGATGTATTGTAGTTTACATGTATATCTATATATGGACATATACAAGTGTTATATACATATACATATATAATAACTATACCCTGCCTCAAGTTCATTCAAGAGTTTGAAGTTGAAACATCACATGGAGCGTGTTGTGTTCTGGGAAACAGTATCCCGTGCAGTGTCTTCATTTGCATACATAAAATTTCAGCAAATAGCAGGTAGTCCGGGCATGCATACATACAGAAAATTCACATACTATTCACAGCAAACACACAGCATGCTGCGGTACAGTAGGAGTTGTATGGTAGTATGCCATTCTGAACACAGCTACAGTCTAAAGTCTGCATCATTATGCTAGGAATTTTGCTCCTATTCAAGCCAGGGAATGATCACCCCCTGCTGGCTGGACTACAACTAGCTACATCAGCAAGATAGATTTTTACAAATGGTCTCCCACCAGTGTACTGACTGGGATCTGGCCTGCTTAGCTTTAGTAAGGAACCAGACTCTGCCTATTGCATGTCACAGCTATATTTGCACCCTGCGCTTTAATAAAGCTGCTCTAATAGAATAGAGGAATAGAGATCCTGACAAGCTCATTGCGGCCATCAGGATGCGCTACCAGCATAAACAATGAGGTCAAATTTATGATTAAGGTGGGGAATTAATGACAACAGAATTTCAGGAGGCCAGTGTAATACTTCATCTGAATGATGCACATTTCTACAGGTGCCAGCCATCAGAATGTGCTAGCAGCAGTGGCGTAGCCACGGGTGTGCCAGGGTGTGCCTGTGCCACCCACAGTGGCAGCTGCACCACTAATCATGATTGTCACGTGACACACTGCAGCCACTAACAGATGTATCGGTATTCGTTTTATTTAGTTTTTCATTTTTTATTAAAATATAGACACAAACCTGCTTACCATGTCAACTATCTGATATTCCGATTCTTCGTTTAAAAACCTTTATAAATTATCTTGATCTATAACGAGATGAGCGCTGCAGTTCAGAGTCCTGTCAGCCGGATTTAACGTACAGCACTTGAATTCCCCAGTTTCTCCCAAAATACATGAAAGTAAGTGGCTGTTGAACTGGACGAAGAATAGAGTAAACTTTATTGTTCTGCTATGTCTGATATATGAGTAAAACACGTCGGCAAATTACATTTGATTAGCTAGTTTTTGCTGTTTGCTTTTTTACAAACAACCAATGTATTGTTTTACTAGTGATTATGTATATTTAAATGTATGAAACCTAAAATAAACATTATGTGGTTGAAAACACTGCATATTAATTGTGATATATGACAAGCGCTGAGCGCGTCCGTCTCTGGTTCAGTGCCAACTAACACGCGAAAGCTGTTTGAATCTGGGAGTTCTGTGATGCCACTGAACATTCTAAATCATACTCTCAGGGGCACAGAAATAAGAATCCAATATATGGTGCAATAATGCTAAAAATGTTAAAAAAAAATTTTTACATTAAAAAATGTTAAAAAAATTTTGATTGCACATTGCTAGCTAGCAATATGTCGCAGAGCTCCTTTCTTAATTTTTTTTTTAGCAAAAAAACTCGGCTTGATGGACAGCCGGACACAAGGCCTAACGTTACACCTGATGAGGATGTTTCTCCCTCCCCGGGCCCAACATCAACAGACAGTGTTGCCAGATTGGAAATGTCCAAGTATCGTACCAGAAGTTCAAAATTATCGTATTTGGAAGAAAATTATTACATTTAACAATTAACTACATTTTGACACGACCTGCAAAGTACCACTAGGAGTATGGTTGGATGGAAGCAGTGCGACAAAAATACTATCCCATAATTTTGCACAGTAATCTGACAATAAATGTGGCACACCCAGATTTTCATATGCACACCCAGAGTCTCTTTTCTGGCTACACTACTGGAGCAGCTTTAAAAAGTAAAGTCAAATTTGTAATCAAAGGTGAGGAATTCATAACAACGGAATTCCTCAATGTTGTTAGTAGCACCCCAGTTTCTGACGATCCAATCAGTTCCCAAAGGACAAAATCAAGTCCCGCCCTCTCATTTCAGATGCTGTTTTACTTGGATAGACATCACAGTAGAGATAAAAAGATTGCTACTTATGTTTTTATGACGACTTTAATGCTTCATCAAAATGTCTCCTCTTTTAAAAGTCTGAAGTCCGTATCATTACAATAGGACTTTTGCACCCATACGTGTCAGGGAACGATCACCCCCTGCTGGCTTGACTAAAACTAGCTGCACTAGCAAGCTACATTTTCACAAATGGTCTCCCAATTTTATATATATATAAAATGTAGTAAAATTTGTTTAATTTATATGGGCTTTCTTAAATATTTAATTTGTCTAGTGTTTAAAAGTTCAAATTCAAAGGAGGATTTTACCATATTTGAAGAATGTTCCAAATATGGAATTCTAGCAAGGTCAATGCAAAGACTTTACAACTAGGAAGGACAAATCCTAATGCAACTGTATAAAGTGACATCCTAGTGCTTCCAACTTTGTGGCAACAATTTAGGGAGGGCCTTTTCTGTTCCAGCATGACAATACCCCTGTGCACCAAGTGCCATAAAGAAATGATTTACTGAGTCTGATCTGGAAAAGCTTGACTCACACAACCCTAGACCTGAAATCCATTGAACACCTTTGGGATGAATTTAAACACCAATTGCTTGTGTCTGAATGGAGCAAATCCCCCGTTCCAATACAGTCTAAATCCAACCAAAAAGAGGGTGTGCTGTTATTTCAGCAAAACTAAAACTAAAAAAAAAACTCTATTATTGCCAATGGTTTTGAACCTAAATGAACACATACCTGTATAGTTGTGATGTTTCCTCTGATTGCTGTCCATAGAGCTTATGCAAATATATACATGCAGTATACAGTATAAATATGTAAATGATGTAAATTTAAACATGTTTGCATATTTCAATGTAAATATGATATTAGATGCAAACCCTAGAGCAAAAGTTATTGAGCTACAGAACTGCGCAGCTAAGCAATAATGTTGCTGTGGAAAATCACAGCTCATGCACAGGGGGCTAATTGAGATCACTCTCAGAACAGATGATTTTTTTCTGGATAATTTCTGCATCTGCAAGATTTACACATTAAATCTTTTTTATCATGCACCACTGTTTAAAAGTTTTGGGGTTGGTAATATTTTTGAAATAAGTCTCTTATGCTCACCAAGGCTGCATTTATTTGATAAAAAATGACATTGAAACAGCAGTATTGTAAAATATTTTACTTTTCATTAATTACATTTTTCAGTGTCACGTGATCCATCAAAAAACATTCTAATATGCTGATTTGGTGTTTAAGTAACATGACTTATTATTATAAATGATGCAAACAGTTGTGCTGCTTAGTATTTTTGTGAAAACCATGATATATATATTTTTTTTTTTCAGGAATATTTGATGAATACGGGTGGATGGATGGATGTCCAACAAAATTGTTTCAGAAATAAAACAATTGTTCCATTAGCACTGTATAATAATGTTTTGTGAACATTTTGAGAACATTATTAAAGACCAACTTAAACTGAAAGAAAATTTTATTAATGTTACTCGAAGAGTGTTTGTCCGTTACTAGAATGTGGTGTTGTGGTAATGGAATGAGATTCAATCTTCCTTCCATTCACACTGACGGGCATTTTTATGAACTGCAATTTATGAACTGTTGTACAGAACTTCATGGAACACCGCTCCTAAATTAGACCTTTGTTTAGCATTCATGACAACAGCTAGCATGAACCATTAATGGCTTTAGTCTTGAGAAAGGAAGAAAGCTTCTTGGAGCTACGCAAGGTTAAATACCTGATTTGACGGACCTACAGTATATGTTATATCATTAAAAGTTTCAGATTACTTATATAAAACAAGGATTAGGATTTGGTGACTCTTTTTGAGAGTTGACTAGCATTGTATAGGGACCAGACAGGTGGTCCGTATCAGTCGCTTGATAGAAATGCTGAGAACTGAACTTCTATACATCCTTAATGTCCTAGCAGCTAATTTATTCAATGCTATCAAATGATGAGCTTTCCTTTGCTGTAGAATGAAAAGAATGAAATTGAACTAACTAGGACACTAACTAGGACACCAGTGGCCGAATCTAAGATTTCTCCATGTCTCTCAGGACGCTTCCCCTGTTCCTCTTCTCTGAGCTGTGTGCTAATGATGTGGTCTGACAGTGAGAGCACTGGAGACTTCCTCGCTAAACCTCCACATCAAAGCAACCTTAAGAGAGCCCTTAGACCTCGGGTCTTCACAGGGAGACTACATACAAAAGAATCTGATAACTTAGAAGAGAACAACACAAGAGCTGAAGTTAGGACTATTATAGCCACTATTATACTTGTACATCGTAAGTTAGCAACCAAGTGTATGTTTTAGACTGTGAAATCGTGGTACATTCATCAAAGCAAATTTGGTTCAGCTGCCAAATTAGATAATCAGGTAATACCTATTTTCAGCTAGAAGTCTGGGCATTGGGCCATTACTGAATACCAACTTTATTTTCTCATCTTCTTTGTTTCCTCCTTTATGCTTTAGGTCACTGACTTAAAAACACAGACAATGAAATAAAAAATCACAAAATATATAAATTGAATTAATGATAGAAAATAATCACCCCCTTTAAAATAATCTAATTTTGTTGCGTTGCAGAATGAAAAAAAGTTGGACACTTTTGTTTCATCCAGCTGTATTTACTGAGTGCAACTTATAACATCCAAGTAAAAGATATAACACCAACATGTCAGAAAAAATAAATAAATAAAAAGAAAACAACCACTGATTTGGAAAAAGGATGACCCCCTTGTGCCGGTATTTTGTTGAACCATTTTTTCTTTAATAACAGTATTTAGTCTGTTGGGATCTGTCTCTATCTCTGCACATTGGAAAATCAACTCTTCTTGCAGAACTGCTCAAGTTCAGTTAAATTTGATGGTGACTGTTCATGGACTGCAGTCTTCAAATCATTCCACAGGTTTTTAATGGGCTTAAGTCTGGGCTCTGACTAGGCCATGCAACGACATTCAGCTTTTTCTCCTTCAACCACTGTGTGCTCAGTTTTGCTGTGTGCTTTTGGTGATTGTCATGTTGGAAGGTAAACCCTCTTCCCAATGACAACTTTCTGGAAGAGGGCAGCAGATTTTCCTCAAGATTTTGACAGTATTTTGCCCCACCCATTTTTCCTTCTATCAAGTGCTTCAGATCCTGATGCAGAGGCTCTTTCATCCAGTTTGGAGCGACATCCTCATCCAGGTAGGGTCTGTACCTTCCACTTCTTAATAATAGACTTCACTGTGCTTATAGGCATTAATAAATGTTTTTATTTTTTAATCCATCTCCTGACCTGTGGCTGTCCACAACTTTATCCCAGAGATCTTTTGACAGTGCCTTGCCACCCACAGCTGATTGTTTGCTTTATGACTGAAATACTCCAGGAAAGAAAGTAAAACGTAAAATATTTCTTGTAATTTATATCTATATAATAAATAGCTTAAATGGCTAACATTATGCTTGTTGTAATTGTACGATTGCGATGAAAGAAAAACAAATATGATTTGCACCTTTACAAATTTTTAAGTTTCATACTTTATCCAATATTTTAGGACATGAACGGGATGTAAAAGGTACTGAACCAAACCAAACTTATAATAACTGAAAATGCAGAGATCTTCTTATCATGTCATTGTTAAAATTATACAGTCAGGACACTAGTGTAGAACATGAGACAGTGGTGCAGTAAAATGACCCTGATGAAAATCTTTTTTGTATCGAACCTTCTTGTATTCTCTAGTAATACACTCCAAATACAGTCTGATGCACATCATGTAAAATGAGAACAAATTTGAATAACACAAAATATAAATTTACTCCAACAGAGAAAGGCATTTTTAAAAAAAAATCTATTTTAGTCAGAAAGATGAATACAGTATATAACCAAAGGAAAAAACAAACAATCATTTATTCATTCAAATTAATGTGTTAAAATGAGTAAATAAACAGAATTACTGTGATGCAGCAGAGGACTTACAAAAAAGCTTGAAACCTAAAGCCTATCATGGGCCCAATGTTCACATAATTTCTATAAATTATTCAAATAAATAACACTTGTACAAAAACTCAAAGAGAAAAGAGCAGCAATGTTATTGGCGGTGTTAAATAATCCCAATGAAATATACATAGTGTCATTAAACCTGTGAGGAGTTATAATTTAGTCAGTTTAAAAAAAAAATTGACCACATAAAAGAGCCCCGGGCTTTAAAGTGACCTGTCAATGCCTGCAAAATCAACCTAAAAGCACTTCTGTCAGGAATCACTGAAAGACAGCAAAATATCAGATCTTGAAAAAACTGAGAAGAATCTTATGCAAAGGTTGTCTGATGAGTGTAGGTCTTTCTGGGATTTACAATTAAATCATTTCAAAATGTGGTAAATACCAAATTAAGAATACATCTTGTATACTTACAATTTCCTCGATGTAAGCATGTCCACTTAACAGAAAAGCTAATAAAGATCCTGTAATTTAATTTGGGGAGACCATCAGAATATGCCACATATCTTATGGATAAACAAACAGTGTGCATCAAAAAAACAAAACAAACAATTGAATGGATACAACTGGCTCAAAGGAAACAAAGACAGCTAATTTACAGAAATAAAAGTATATAATTGTGTTATGGTCTTGTGCTTTGGCTTTAAAAGTCTCGTAGCTCTTGTTCTGGCTAGAATAACCTCTGGTAAAGGTTTGAAACAAATTTCATTTGAGCATGTGTCTTCCCCTCCACATTTAAAGATGTTCATTATTCACCAATAACTTATTAATACCTTTATTCAACAACTTTATTCAATAAGAGGCATTCCCGCCCATCTCCCTGACAGCACAAACAGGTCCTCATCTCAACATTTCACATACAGCGATAGTATGATGATGCAGAATGATCGAGTCTTTTACAAATATAATGCTGATAAAAACCAGTTCTGCTGGTTGTTTCCTTGGAAATGTTTGCTTCAGTTCCGCCCAGCTTCAGCGCTCTTCTATCGACCAACCAAACACGAAGCAACAGCGGTGAAGCAACTTTAGTAGGTTCTGCCTACAGATACGAGTAGACCTTCAGACCAGCTCAAGTACCTTTCAAAACAAGAAAAAAAAAAAACATTTGTAGTGTGATTTAATTTTGGGTTTTTAAATACTAAACAGCTGAGTGAATGTGACTACAGTAGGACAGATCCTCCTGGTTTTAGTAATAAAAAACAGCTCTCTGTAATAAACACTGACCTTTGTGTGGCTATTTATTGTTTTACAGTACAACTCACCTTGATTGTTCCTTGACTGTTGGCTGCAATCAACACATTTGACTCCTGAGAATCAAAACAGAGAAATGAGGGCATTTCAGAGCATTGACAGAATGTCCAAAACAAGATTTAGTTTGACAGTCTATTCGCCTGTGTTTGTCTGGCCTAAACCTCCCATGTCATTCCAGACTCAAAAACAGTAATGCATTTCATTACTGTTATACTTTCACAAAAAGGCCTTGACATTTTATTTCTACGTAATTTATGTAAGGATGAGAAAGGCAACTAATTAAGACCAAGACACTAAGCAGAAATTCAGCTTGGTCAGCGCACAATTATTGTCGATTTTTTCCTCTGAAAATGTCAAGTATAAAAGGTATGTAATACACAAGGGATCTGGAAGCAGAGGTAATGTTTATGTGAGGGTCTCAGCTAATAAAGCAGGCAAAACATGAATCCACTTTTTTCACAATATTTCTGAGCTGGTTAGGCTTGATCACGGTTACTTTTATTAAATATTAACTCTTTGGGGATCCACAATAACTGTGCATTTTCAATTCTAACAGGATACTGCAATTTAAATAAGACCTTTTAAGTGAAAAGAGAAATTATATGAACTAAAAGTATATTAAAAAATAATTTTTAAGTAACTGAAATAAAGCTTAATAGTATACTTTTTTAAAACTTAAATTTGAAAATGTTGCCTTGTCAACCAACGGAAACTAAAAATTAAATACATCTAAATAAAAAATATTTTAAAACAAAAACATATACAAAATGACAAAAGTACATAAACGAAGACAAAAATGTATATTGAAAACCTTAATGAACACCGTAATACTTTATCATATATTATTATATTATAATATCAGAGGTGTCAAGTAACAAATACTTCGTTACATTACTTAAGTAGAAATTTTGGGTATCTATACTTTACTTGATTAATTATTTTTCAGCCGACTTTTTACTTCTACTCCTTACATTTACACGCAAGTATCTGTACTTTCTACTCCTTATATTTTAAAAATAGCTTCGTTACTGGTATTTCATTCCGGCTTGTCGTCCTTCAAAAAAAAAAAAAAAAAAAAAAAACCTATCCAGATAAATCGCGCCATCCGGATGGAGTGAATTTGATTGTGGTTGGATGAGAAGTATAAACATATACCATTCCGACACCCTATTGGTTTGTACGCGATCAATCGCATCTGCACATGACACAAATCACATCACACTCCAGCCAGGACATAGCCAGTGTTGGGTTCGTTTATCAAAAAATATATTTCTTAAAAGTAGGGTTGGGTATGGAACCGGTATCCGATAGCCTCAAAGTCAGTCCCCTTAAATTTCAAATGAAACCGGCGTCAGACCGGTCTCCTCTCCGACTTTCAGCGCGCTCTTCAAACCGCAGACAGCGAGCGGACTCATACAGAGACAGAGGACACAAGGTATGTGTTTATCGATAGATTGTTAGAATATCAGTATCTGTGCAGTTCTTTGTCATAAATACAGTTTACAAAAGGTCACGAAGGAGCAGTCGGTTTCTCATCTAGCTACTGTAAAGTTTTCGCTTGTCACACCACAGCTGTTTCCTCCAGCGAAAATCTAGCCCTTAACACATATGAACGAACACATACTTTAATTACACTTATTTAAATATACTTAATCATACGTACTTCATACATACACTACTGTGCAAAAGTCTTAGGCACGTTAGTATGTTCATCCAAGAGAATGGTGTTCGGCCAGTTATTTATATCTTTTGCTGTAGTGTGTCAGTATAAAATATCAGTTTTCATTTCCAAACATTCATTTTGCCGTTGTCAGACTGCTTGTGCATTCAAAATCACACTAGATTATTATTCAAATTAATGGCAAACTGATATTTCCTAATGACACACTACAGCAAAAGATATAAATAACTGGCCTAAAACCCTTTTTTGGGGTGAAAATACTAATGTGCCTAAGACTTTTGCACTGTACTCAGTGTTGGGAAGGTTACTTTGGAAATGTAATAGGTTACAGATTACAAGGTACCCTATTTAAAATGTAATAGTAGTGTAACTTTTTTTAATTACTTTAATAAAGTAATGTAACTAATTACTTTTGAGTACATTTTGATTACTTTTATAAATTTCTAATGAATGTTAATTTGCAACTGTAAATCATCTTCAACCATTTTACACCATGCAGGTTTAACCTTACAGTAGTGCTCAATACTGTCAGACTTTCACCATCCTTCATCACTTAAATTAAGATGATCACATTTGAACACATCCACCACACAATCAGACTTTACTTAGAGATTGATCTGAAGTTCAAAGCAGATTTAAAATCAAAAGAAATAGTTTATAGATACTGTTTTTGAAACCAAATCTTTGCATAACTACAGGCATCTAACTGCATCTAACAATGGTTTGGGGAAAAATAGTTAATAAAAAAATAAAAGCATATACATCAACTCAAATACGGTTATCTAATAAGCATACATGTGTCCTATTTTGTGTACTAAACTCCTGAAACATTGGTGTCTTTTTGAAACACTGCTGTCTCTTTGTATATGATATGATGATAGTTTCTCAAAATAAGTAAAAAATGCTCATGAAGTGACTGTTCTAGAGATTTATTTCCATGAGGGGCGGACTGGGGAAAAAAATAGGCTGGGAAATCTCACACTCATACACCCACAACCCATTCTGAAACATGGACAACCCTATTATTTTTTTGGACCTGACATCAAAAAGATTTGAATCCTTAGGTTGGGGGACTTGCAACGTAATTAAGAGTTCTCTCCTGAACAGCACCTTCACTTCCATTATCCATCCATCTCTCTCATGACTTTAATACTGAAGATTTTTATTTGACTTTTACCATGTTTTGTAAGTGCAATTTTGTTTTTTTGGCAAATGAATTACCACTTGTATTTATGTTTACTACAAATTCCATAATTAAACCACGGTTAGTGCCATACCATAGGCTATATTAATTTTCCTAAGGGTTGTGTTTTTGTATCCACTAGCTCCCCCTGAACCTATGATAAAATATGATGATTTGTCTGCTAACTTACTACTGTAACATTACAAAAGATAATAATGACGTCGTTTATACAGTATTTTGAGTGGTTGTGAGCAATGTGCTGCTGCTGCTTGACTAAGTAAACAAAGACAAAACTACATTAGCATATTTACAGATGAAACTGGCCTGCACCTAAAACCCTGAACAGAAGTGTTGCTTCTCTGGTCCACCTGTGCGCTTACACAGTTCACTCCGGTCTCTCTCTCTCGCATTGATTACTCGGAGTCTGATCCAAACCGTTCGGCGGAGGCGCGGAGAGCGCGCGAGCCCAACCATTGCCAGTCACTACTAACCGATTCATGATTTATTAGAAATTTAATTATCGAATGGCGGATTCGGAAATAATCGCTTTAGTATATTCGGCCTGCAATTATACAATAACAATATTAAAGTAGAAGGCCAAATCATCTGCCAGGCCACCGGGAATAGTCCCGGTTCTCCCGATGTCCAGTCAGCGCCTGATTTCCACAGACACGCAGAACGTGCAGGATTCATATTCAGTCTTTTTGCGGCTTAATATTCACAGACATCAGTCCATATCGGGTTTTTATTCAAGTGTACTGACCTACTTTTGATTTATTCGTCCAAAATGTGGCATATTGCGTCCGCGTTATAGGCTGAATTCCATTTTTATGACTCGATTCTACGAATGTGTTTTCCGCGTCTCGGAGATTATGGGCCATATGTCTTAGTGCAATTTGGGAAAGAAATAAGCTGTATGTGGATGTGTGTAAATATTCAAATGTAAACCTCTTTGAAATCGTTACAATTTTCATAAGTAACTGTAATTTAATTACTCATTTTTTCTTAGTAACTGTAACTGATTACTGTTACATTTATTTTGTAATTAAATTACGTAACGCCGTTACATGTAACTAGTTACTCCCCAACACTGACTGTACTGTACTTTACAAACGATATTGTTGCTACTTTATAAAGAATGAGCATACAGTAATTCACAGAACTGATTAAAGACAGTGACAGACAGCACTCATCTTAACGAAATATCAGAGAGATTGACAGAGATACAGTAGAAACATTATGTGTGGTTTTGTATTAAATAATGACCCAGATTGTGAAATACATTTATTAGCCTTAGATTAAGGGAAGCACAACTTGGGAAATGAGAGCATCCAAGGTAAAATCTATGGATTTATTTTAAATATTTTTAATGTTCTTTAAAGTTATCCATAGTTTTTTTTTGTGGGTTTTTTTTAAGTATCGGTTCAGGCACCGTTTAGGCGCCGGTACCATTTTAAAAGTATTGAAAAGGCACTGGACCCTACTTAAAAGTTATTATTTCTCATTACTGGCTCAATTACCAAATGGGTGCTTTCTCTTCGTCCTCCACAAATTAAGCTACTGTAGGTAGTTCGGTAGCGAGACGTTTTAATAAATTATTGTTTGAGATTGATGACGCGATTGACAATGTTGTGATAAGTAGGCTTTACCAACTTTGTAACTCGTTACACTCGTTGAGACAAGACTGAATCATACCCCATCAGGTAGAGCTCGCCAGCACACCGCACTGACAAACTCATTGGTGTCGTCCTCTTTCTTGTCCTTGTCCAGGACACTCTTCACAGTGTCAAACTTGAAAGTTAATAGAGTCTTGGAGAGCCCCTTGTAGTACAAGTACAGTGAGTTGTTTTCACTTCCTGTGGTGTATAAAGTGAAAGCATTATTGAGGAGTTTTAGGATATCTTTTTTTAACCAGATAAACAATTATTACAATGCAAAAGTTGGTTTTATTTCCCTTTTTACTTAATAATAAACCAGTCACTGATTTAAAAGATCATTGGAAGTTTAATCAAACAGAATTATTCCCAGTATGAAAGTTTTTGGGGCAAAAAGCAAACCTTTTAAATTTTTGTATAGTCCCACTCACCACATGCTACATAGTCTCCATTAGATGCCAGACCCACAAAGTTCTTCTCGTTGATGTGGCCTTTAAAGGAGCGCAAACAATGTGGCTTGTTCACATTCCAGAGTTTCAGCTGGCTGTCTGTTGATCTGTAAGGGATGTTACAATTGAACTCAGATGTTTGGTTTTCAACTCGAGACTTGTTTGTAATTGGTGGTATAATGGTTCAAATTCAAATTATAATGCTGCAGTTTGGATCATGGTTTTATTTGAATAGGGATGGAAATGTGAGGAAATTCGAGGATGATTTGATAACCAATATTGTTGTAACACCGTAAGCTGATATTGTTCCAATAGCTGATGTTCTGTTTAGGTTAAGTAACGTGATAAATCAGTACAGTACTACAAATTGTGACATAAATAGTTTTTTCCAAGAACTGTTTACCCCTATTAAAAAAATTATCACACATTGGCTTCTTTCCACTTAAGACATTTTCCATTGATACAGGATAAAAAGCAGAAGAAATGTCAGTGTATACGTACGCAGACACAATCTCTTCTCCGTTGACAAATTTGGCATAGGACACTGCTTTCCTGTGGCCTTTGAAAACCATGATGGGCTGCTTAGTGTTTCTCAGGTCATAGTAGTGCACACAGTGGTCTGGGGAAGATTTAGAATGAATTGAAAAGTTTTACGATTTTAGCACGAAGTAAAACTTTTAATAGGTCGATTCAAATGAATTATGCACCTGCACAACCAAAGGCAAGGTGATATCGAGAGGATGGACTGAACTTGACACAGCATACATTGGCCTTCGCTTCAATGCTGGCTACGGAATTGTCCAGGTTGGTGGACCACAACTTAACTGGGGAGCAACAGAATTCATTCTTAAGTATTCATCAAATCCCAAATCAAATAACTTGATCGGAACATTTCAGTTGCAGAAATACCTTTTGCATCATCCGATCCTGATGCTAAGAGCTTGGGGTCCATAAGGTTGAAATCAACACTCCAACACCGCTTCTCATGCTCCTGTGGAAATTAAGTTTTGTGAGTCAGAATCCAACTTGGATTAAGTCTAAAAAAACTGCAATGTATTCACAAACGTACATATTAAAATTCAAACTTAACCCATGACTGAATGTAATGCATATTTGTGCTGCAACAACTTATCCAGTTGATAAGGAAAATAGTTTGGTTTTCAAATATTCAACCTTTAATTTAATCTGGTTTTCAAATGTTTTATTTAGAAAATTAAACTAAGTTTTTTTGTACACAATGAACAGCAATTTGTTTTCTACTAATTAATACAACCCGAATTCCGGAAAAGTTGGGACGTTTTTTAAATTTTAATAAAATGAAAACTAAAGGAATTTCAAATCACATGAGCCAATATTTTATTCACAATAGAACATAGATAACGTAGCAAATGTTTAAACTGAGAAATTTTACACTTTTATCCACTTAATTAGCTCATTTAAAATTTAATGCCTGCTACAGGTCTCAAAAAAGTTGGCACGCGGGGCAACAAATGGCTAAAAAAGCAAGCAGTTTTGAAAAGATTCAGCTGGGAGAACATCTAGTGATTAATTAAGTTAATTGATATCAGGTCTGTAACATGATTAGCTATAAAAGCTTTGTCTTAGAGTCTCTCAGAAGTAAAGATGGGCAGAGGCTCTCCAATCTGTGAAAGACTGCTTAAAAAAATTGTGGAAAACTTTAAAAACAATGTTCCTCAACGTCAAATTGCAAAGGCTTTGCAAATCTCATCATCTACAGTGCATAACATCATCAAAAGATTCAGAGAAACTGGAGAAATCTCTGTGCACGCGTAAGGGACAAGGCCGGAGACCTTTATTGGATGCCCGTGGTCTTCGGGCTCTCAGACGACACTGCATCACTCATCGGCATGATTGTGTCAATGACATTACTAAATGGGCCCAGGAATACTTTCAGAAACCACTGTCGGTAAACACAATCCGCCGTGCCATCAGCAGATGCCAACTAAAGTTCTATCATGCAAAAAGGAAGCCATATGTGAACATGGTCCAGAAGCGCCGTCGTGTCCTGTGGGCCAAGGCTCATTTAAAATGGACAATTTCAAAGTGGAATAGTGTTTTATGGTCAGACGAGTCTAAATTTGACATTCTTGTTGGAAATCACGGACGCCGCGTCCTCCGGGCTAAAGAGGAGGGAGACCTTCCAGCATGTTATCAGCGTTCAGTTCAAAAGCCAGCATCTCTGATGGTATGGGGGTGCATAAGTGCATACGGTATGGGCAGCTTGCATGTTTTGGAAGGCTCTGTGAATGCTGAAAGGTATATAAAGATTTTAGAGCAATGCTTCCCTCCAAACAACGTCTATTTCAGGGAAGGCCTTGTTTATTTCAGCAGGACAATGCAAAACCACATACTGCAGCTATAACAACATCATGGCTTCGTCGTAGAAGAGTCCGGGTGCTAACCTGGCCTGCCTGCAGTCCAGATCTTTCACCTATAGAGAACATTTGGCACATCATTAAACGAAAAATACGTCAAAGACGACCACGAACTCTTCAGCAGCTGGAAATCTATATAAGGCAAGAATGGGACCAAATTCCAACAGCAAAACTCCAGCAACTCATAGCCTCAATGCCCAGAGGTCTTCAAACTGTTTTGAAAAGAAAAGGAGATGCTACACCATGGTAAACATGCCCCGTCCCAACTATTTTGAGACCTGTAGCAGAAATCAAAATTGAAATGAGCTCATTTTGTGCATAAAATTGTAAACTTTCTCAGTTTAAGGCGAGACACTGCAGGTGAATAGGGCAAAAAAAATAACTAATAGTTATCACCTTACTTACCCAGTTGATTGATTACATTGATTATTGCAAACATTTTTTGTATTATAAGTTTTCAAAAATGTTATGTTTAAATATGCAAATGAGGCATTATTTAATGAAATATGTGCTAATTTGCATAAATGTCTAGTACAAAAATCTGAACACTAGATGAAGTCAGTTTCAAATTTTTTGTTTAATTTTTTTGACATATTAGAGTCAAATGTTTTTACAGAGGGAATTCTGGTTATCTTTTTTTGTCACTCCATAATTCAGAAAATACTTTGAACAGCCAGAAAACAATATATTTTCACAATTTTGGGGGGAATAAAATGTTGTATATAATCAAGGAAAATATATATGAACAAATCCCTCTGTAAAAACCTTCAGAATATAGACAGGAATAAAAATGTCAAGTTTGGTGTGTGTAAGTGCTACTGAAGTGGAGATTTAAGGCTCAGTGTTGAAGAAAAAACTCATTTTGAGAAAACGGCCTTTAAAAATATGTATTGTAAATGAAATCTATTGACACAAACAGATAAAGTGCTATAAAAGAAACACTTAGTGTCTTTTGGATGTTTTCCTTCCACTAGTTTGAAAAAGCACTTTATGAAAAACCAAAAAGCCCAAAATCTCAAAATTGACAGGTGCTTGAAAAAACAGTGTTTTTGCCTGCAGTGTCTCACCTTAAACATTTGCTATGTTATCTATGTTCTATTGTGAATAAAATATTGGCTCATGTGATTTGAAAGTCTTTTAGTTTTCATTTTATTAAAATTTAAAAAACGTCCCAACTTCTCCGGAATTCTGGTTGTACTTTTATTGAGCAAGGATGCATTAAATTGATCAAAAGTAATAGTAAAAACACACTTTTTTCACTTCTTTGTAAGAAGGAACATTTGAAAAATTGCTGTCCTACTGAAAGCGGTATAAGAGTAATGAATGTCATCTGGCACCATCTGACACATAAGGGTACCTGGTAGACCTTTGACCTCTGTCCTGTGAACCCATCCCAAAGAATGACAGTCCCCTCATAGTCGCTGCTCGCTAACAGATTTTTGTGGTAGCTACTCCAGCTGATACAGCTAGAAAAATACAAGACAGAAAAAAAAAATAATTAAACATTCTCTTGTACTGCTGCATGATCAACTAAGAACATTCCATCCAACCCCTGGTTTCACACACTCTTTATACCTAATTTTAGAGTTACACGTCATCTCGTTGACAGGATAATGAATGTCCACAGCATCCTGGATCACAGTGCCGTACTCAAACACTTTAATTTTCTTAGTGACACCGGCAATGGCAAAGTAATCACAGTCGCGGTCAAACTCAATGCTGCAAAAGAGGGGAAAGAGATGAGACAGAACAAGTGTTAGCACAGCTAGTTCTTCTGACTGTGCAAGCTCATTATCTGCTCTACTTCCACTCAAACACAGACACTGAAAAAGACAAGAGCTGTAATGCATCCAAACAGCCTCTCAGACACTCAGGTGATCAGATAGAAGTATGTCTGAAAAATGATGGTGTGATGAAATGAGCACTTTTTTCTAGTAGCCGAGTGAGGTTCTTTGGCTGGTTGAGGATCGGTGTAATATAATGTATCTGAACATTGCATAAAACATTGAAATAATGGTTGGTTTGAGCCAATGATTATATTAGCAAACCCAATAATAGGATTGGGAATTGAGAACTGAACCAAATGATTTATGATGTTTGGATTAATCTGCCATCTTTCACTGATGAGGAAGAAACCATTCTAGTACATTTAGATCATGTTTCCTGCACTGTAGAACCTGTGTGAGAAATTACTATTAACGAGAATGCACAGTTAAAACCACTTCAGCTGTTATTTTGATTTTTTGAGAATTAGGCATATGCAATATTGGACCCACCGGTGGGTCCCCAGAGTTGATGTGGTTAAAGATACACCTTCAGACATTTTGTTGTAATTGATGATATTTAATGAAATGGGGATGAGATTCATGAGCAATTATATATATATAAAGCTTGTCACAAATGTATTTTTTTTTTTTTATATAGGTGGTACACAAAATTCAGTCAAAATCTGTGATGTTATTCAGTAATACAATACTACCCTCTGCTGGTTACTTCAATAATGGAACTGAACAAGGACTAAAGTGTGGTCTGAACTTCAATTTAGATTTTTGCAGCCTTACCTGGACACAATACTGGAGCCATTATAGAGGTCACTAGCGTAAGACAGGGTGGCCAAAGGCCTCACAGAGTTGTAACGGGTAAATTTTGATAGACACTCCATGAAATCATCCAGTTGGTTAACAGTCCTGCTGTCATCTATTAATGAGAAAAGCAACTGTGTTGAATATAGCAGATTTTTTAAATGACTTATATAAACAAATACACTGATACTTTGTATGAACCGATACACTATATATTGCTATGAATCAACCTACCCGTTATTCGAGACATCTTATTGGAGAAATAACACTGTTCCAGATCCTCAAAGTGTGCAGTCAGTCTCTTTCGTCGTGACGCCAGAGTGCTGTTGTACCAAGTTTGTCTTTTACCCTAAAAGTAAAAACAGTGAATATCAGCATTACTCAAATGGATATAAACCAGTTATAACAGCCAAGAGAACATTCCATGAATTTATTTTGTATTTTTTTACCTGTGAGCTTCCAAAAGTGTGTTGCATGTATTCTGTGGGGTCTATTATGCTACTGTGTGAGACAGAAACAAGATGTTAATTATTAAATGGAAAAAAAATAGCATCATTGTAAATAATTAGATTGTCATCAGATGTATATGATAGACCATTGTTTTCTTCTTTTTGCCATTCATTTATGTGAAATATTGCGTATACCTGCATAGTTGGTCTTACCTGGGTCCAGGAGAGGGAGCTTCAAACTGGGGTACAGTACTGTCTAAATTGGGGTCCATTTCACTCACTGTGTACATACCACTCATTTCCTAAAATAAAATAAAAATCATGTGTGTCCAAAGTTTAAAGTCAGCAACACCTTTATTTAGCAAAAACATAATAACATAATAAAACACTATAAAACATCATAAAACTAATTTTTTGATAATTGTTTCTTGAGCAACAAAACCGCATATAAGAATAATTTCTGAAGGATCATGTGACATTTTAAAATATATACATATAAAACAAAAAATTTAAATGGTAATAATATTTTCTAATATTCCTGTTTTTACTTTAAATTTAATCAAATAAAGACAAACTTACTGAAACAGTGTATATATATATATATATATATATATATATATTCTGGATCACCATATTAAACTGACCTCAACTCGTTTGATATCCTCCTCCAAAAAGTTAAGTTCTTTTTGTAACTGCTCCAGTTGCTGTTGAAGTAAAGACAGGGAAACTTTCAAATTTAAGACCTCATTGCTGTCAACAGTGCATTATTCAACATTTTAAAAATAGATGTGGAGGCTCAACCTCTCTTTTATTTCTTCTGGCTTCTTTCAGGAACTCCATTAAGATCTGGCGCTGAGCAGCTTGTGATTCCTGGAGACAGAGATCATTGATGGATGAGCAAGAGAGAAGCAATTGGTCTTTATGAGTCATAGCGGGGGATTTTGTTCCCTCTTTGTAAGAAAAATTATTGTGGCATCAACAATTAAACATGATATAATCAAATTAAGCTTGTTAATGTTAATGAAAGTTACTATAAATTGACGAATGATTTATAGTGAATATATATAGAGAAAGCTGGGTAGTAATTAATTACGTAATCAGATTCCAAAAAAATAAGTACTTGTAAGTAGATTAAATTACATTTTAAAATACTCGTAATCAGACTACAGTTGCTTTTTTCTATGGATTACATACTATTCATATAATAGCAATACATTATCCATAATTAATCAATTCTTCTCATTTCTCTTTTTCATCTTTTAAATGTCCTTTTTTTAAAAAAATATTGCATCTTATATACACTCAGAAAGACCAGTCATTAGTCAGGTGACTACACAGCATTTGACCACTGGATTTACAAAAATTATTTCAACTGTTTCAATGTTGCACAAACTACTGATGAACACATCTGAATTATCACTCAGTAGTAGGGATGCACCGAAATGAAAATTCTTGGCCGAAACCGAAAACCGAAAAAGAGAAAACCAAGGCCGAAAACCGAAACCGAAACACCGAAAGAAATTATCCCAATTATTAGTACCATTGCATTTATTGCTATGACCGTGTACTAACTTTACTAAAATTAAAACATTGCAATTGCATAAATTAATATTAAAGTTTCAAAGATAATTACAATTACATAAATTATAAAAAAACATAAAAATGCATAATTACAAATTATGCAAATATTTATTAAGCACATTGCAACAATGCACAGTATAAAATAAAATTCAAACTAAAATTTAATCCCACTCATCTGTATATTAAATAATAATGTACAGACCTACTGGCCTGCAGAAAGGTTTTAAAATTAACTGTTCTCTCATAAAAAGTGCATTTAGGTGAAGAGCATTTGAAATTTTTCTCTGTAGTACTAGAAAGTGCATTACTTCTCCAGTAGGCAAGACTGTTATCACTTCTGGGGATGGGGACTTCAGACAGATAACCATCTAGCTGTTGAGCAGTTGAGCTTGTCATCTGCCTGACATTTGAGAAATATTTGAGAGAGTGTATTTAAATAGGGCCAGGGCATAAATAAACATTTTTATCAAATTAAAGCAGAAATCTAGCAAAATATCTAGCAGAAATATGGCTACAATCTGATATTATGCATGTATATGTATATGTGTGTGTATTATATATGCAGAGACGAGTCTTTTTTTTTTTGCGCTCTGATCTCAGTCTCCTGCGCTTGGCGCTTCTCCGTCTCCACGCGGGTTCTCCGCATCCAGCGCGGCCTGGAGCATTTCTCGTGTGCTCTGCCATATTTCCGCGTCCAAGTAATGGTCTTTATAACGCGGATCAAGCACATTCGCGATGAAGTGCGGAGGATCCGAAAAGATCTCAGTGAGACGTGTGCTAACAGACTCTATAAGACTGTACTTTTCTTTGTTTTCACTTCGTGGTCCGTCTCAATCTCTTTGTTAGGAGACGCTTTAGTGCTGCGAATAAAGGAATAAGAAGAGAGAGAATGTTCTCTATTAAGACCCACTGGTGTGAAGTGAATGACGCGGGGAGCTCGTGGTCTGCGCTATGCAGGTGCACGTGCAGGTCGCGGTTTCTGTTTGCGTCATCATAACATTTCGGCCGTGTTGTTTCGGTAATAAAAGTGTTTCGGCCGAAAATTTTCGGTGGCCGAATATTCGGTGCATCCCTACTCAGTAGGTTATTTAACTATCTATTTGAATGTCTTTGGAAGGCATTTGTCTTTCAAACACATTAAAATGGACAAATTTATTTTTGTATTTTTATATCAGTATGGTACAAGATTATCCTATTTAAATTAATGTGATAAGTAAGGTCAAAAGTAATCTAAAAGTAATCTGATTAGATTACCTGAATATATATATATATTAGATTACCATATATATATATATATATATATATATATATATGTATAATGTAATGATATATATAAGGAATGTAATGATTCACTCATCTCCCGATTCGATTCACAATTTTAATTTCACGATTTAATTCTGATCAAAATTATATTTAAGACAAATTATTAATTAAATGTTTCCTTTTATTATTGCTTGGACAAAATGCTGTACATTTCTTTGTGAAATTGAAATATAACTAATAATATACTAATTACAATAATATACTAATATAGCACTTCTTATTGTACATATTATTGCTCTTTTGTTGGTTTTGATTACTTCTATTGTCCTCGTTTGTGAGTCGCTTCAGATAAAAGCGTCTGCTAAGTGACAAAATTTTAATAGGATTTAAATGTAAATAACAAAACTTAATTGAAGTTTTAAAACGAGCCCCAAATCAAACAAGTAACAAATAAAATATCTTTCTATAAACAAAATAAGGCTTTGTCTGTGCTTTTTCCATTTAAAATGAGAGGCAACCACTTCATTTTAATCATGACCCAAAAAAGGATGCTGCATGCAGTTTTTAATCTAAATCAAATTGTAGAATTTTGAAAATTTTGAAGCAAAAACTGAATGGTTTGACTTCGGTTTTGTGAAATATACAAAAAAAATATCTGCATGAAACAGCGCACAAGCTGAACGAGACGAAAATTCACTCTTTGCCAGCAGGTGGCGCCTAAAGTGTTTCTTTGGTTTCTGCTGTAAAAGATGCAGCGCTGCACTTATGAACTTTAATATGCACTATACAGAGGCAAGATAAAAATAAAAAAAATACCATTTAAACCTTTCTAAAGACAGTTGGTTGATGAATCATGATTTGTTTAGAATCTCAACGGATTTAAATCGTCTCATATTTTAATCCATTTTCAACTACTGGTCAAAACTGTGGGATTAAAACGAGCTTTAATGTTTTTTTGCAGAAATTTCATATGCTCATCAAGGCTGCATTTATGGGATTTAAAAAACAGGGGGGAAAATATATTGAGAAATATTATTATGATGTAAAATAACATTTTTCTATTTTAATATACTTTAAAATCTAATTTATTCCTGTGATGCAAAGCTGTATTTTCAATTCATTCTAATATGCTGATTTATTATCAGTGCTGGAAACTGTTGTGCTGCTTAATATTTTTTTGGAACCTGTGATACTTTTTTTTCAGCATTCTTTGATGAATAAAAGTTACAAAGCAGCACATTTATTTACAATAGAAATCTTTTCGACAGATCAAATGTTTTTTTTATAACTTAAAACTTTTATCCAGCAGTGTTAAATTGTTATTAAGTGACATTAAATATTTATATCGTTAGAAAATATTTATGTTTTGAATAAATGTTGTTCTTTTTAACTTTTTATTAATCAAAGAATCCTGAAAAATTTATCAGTTTCCCAAAAAAATATTTGGCAGCACGACTGTTGTAAACATGGATAATTCCAATAATAAATCAGCATAGCAGAATGATTTCTTAAGGATCATGTGACACTTAACACTGGAGAGACAGCTGATGGAAATTCAGCTTTGCATCACAGAAATAAATTCTATTTTCAAGGATAAAAAAAAAATAGAAACCCTTATTTTATATTGTAATAACATTTGGCAAGATTACTTTTTTTTTGGATCAAACAGATGCGGCCTTGATGAGTATAAAAACATTAAAAGTCTTACTGATCTCAAACTTTTTTATACATATATAAAACACACTTTTAGGTCATATTCAGCTCAATCTGAATGAAAAGATAAAGCAGCTGAACTCAGGGTGCCTGAAGAAACCGTAAGTGTTTGGTCTGGCAACAGTAATGTTATGTGACGATGTGTACCAACCGCCTCCAGTTGTTTCTTTTTTTGCAACAGGTAGTCTAATATGAAGTTGACATTCGCTAAATCCATATTCTCTTGATCTGCACCAAGGACGTCTTGAAAAACCTGCCATTTGGTTCCATTCTATAAACATGAACAATAAGACATAATTTAATGTGGTAAAAACTATTTGTAACGGTTTATCAAATTGGTTAGTTTCCACTCATTATATAAATAGAGAGCTGGATGCACTTACAGGGTGATCCCGTTTCAGGCGCTTCTCTTCAGATCTTTGTTTTTGTTTCAGGATCAGTTCATTCACTGTAAAACCATTAGAGAATTATGTCAGCTAAGCAATCTATAAGACTGAAAAATGTCTGATATAGAAACATATTGCAGGTGGTAACAATCCAAATTTGAAAAGTAATTAACACATTATAAAAACAATATTAGCAAACACATACCTAAGAAGTTGGGGTAGAGTTGATCCACATTATCAATGATATAATTACATTTTGGGCATCTGTTGCTGTCCTCCAAACTCTGTCGTATACATTTATAACTAGATAAAAATGAAGACATGATTGTTCGAGTATGCAAGTGGGTTGGAAAATGTAACATGAAAAGGCTAGAATAAACTCCCAGTTTAGAGAGCAAGTGTTTCTCACCAGAAACTGTGGCCACACTTTGTCATGTGAGCTTCCTCTATCATCTCAAAACATATAGGGCTGTGAAAAAAAAGTATAATAATGACACATGCGAACAAGCTTGGTTCCCTTTTCCAAAGAATCAGCAAAAAGCTGAAACTTTAAAAATGGGTTTGTAAAGTGTCAAATAAACAAGTTCAACTTGTATTATTTTCTTACTTCCGTGGTATTATTAATAAAATAAGTTAAATCTGTCAGTCTCTTACATTATGTCCGATATCTCCATTTGTGGTCCACAGAAAAAAGTTCATACACGTTTGAAAACAACATGAATCTTAAGTAAATAATGACAGACTTTTGGGAGAATTAACGTTACCCCTTTAATTCCTTGTTTACAATTATCTTTATCCTAGGAATTACAAAATAAAGTGCAGCGAAAATCGAGAATTTGCCAGATAAACCTGCAATTAAACTCGCACGTTGGAAACTGTTCAGAACAAGCACACTAAAACGGAACTATTCAGTAAATTGAGCCCTCTGCAGCCTCGTGAGAGAAGTTGAATCTACTAACCATACAAAATCATTACTCTTGTCCTCATACGGATTGATCAGACCGTTGTATAAGGGTCTTTTCCTACTCGACGAGCCCGGTCGAGCGCTCTGTCCCTCGGCAACTGTTCCCAAAGTTCTCGAGGACACCCCGTTACCCGAGCTGTTCCCGTTCTGAGCCCCGCTGCTCGATCCACCGGCGCCACCGCTGCTACTGCTATTCGTACTTCCAGAGCTCGTCCCGGGGACGGACCCCGCTGAACCGACAGACTGCTGCTGTTGTTGCTGCCGAGTGTTTGACATGATTGAAGCCGTTCGTGCACGTCAGAAGGCCAGAGCTGAAGGTAAAACTACGGAGCTTCACCGCATCCGGGCGGCTGTGGGAGATACGCTAACTAGCTAAAGCGACACAGATGAGCGAAAAGAGCCAGAAACCTCCACCAAGCGCACTGCTAGCACTGAAAGGCGCTTATTTGAACACAGCTGAGGCGGTTCTTCTGCATGCAAGAGGATCTCATTAGGTCTGCTCGATGCTAATGTAGATATGCAGCTCCGCAGAGATTTGTTGACAACTCTTAGAGCTTGAGAAATTTCAGTCCACTGCCTGCAGGATGTTCACGCGAGAATTTCCCGAATGAAACGTTCGCGTGACTCGGCACCGGCATCTGTTGGCTTGGAGGGAAACTGCAGATATCAATCAAAATATTTTGGTTCGGAAATTCTTCATTTTAATTAACCATCGTAGATTAAATCATACAGGAACATCCAAGTACCGTCACCATGAATGCATGTTATGTTTAGTAGCGCAAAACGTAAATCTTTCGACTAATTTTACTTACAAATTTAAATGGTCTATTTTAAAATGGCTCTTGCGATTTCCCAGGCTATCAACCTAACAGCTTATGTGTACAAACAGTCAAACAAAATTCCTAATGCATATTAACTGTCACTTTTTATTTATTTATTTTTAATTAATTATAACCATTAGGCCTGTTTGTTTTGGGTGTACATTTAGAATGCTTGGGGTCTCCCTTGACTTTAAATTAAAGGGATAGTTCACCCAAAAATCTAAATTATGTCATTAATAACTCACCCTCATGTCATTCCAAAACTGTGAGACCTCCGTTTATCTTCAGAACACAGTTTAAGATATTTTAGATTTAGTCCAAGAGCTCTCAGTCCCTCCATTGAAACTGTACGGTCTGTCCATGTCCAGAAAGGTAAGAAAAACATCATCAAAGTAGTCCATGTGACATCAGAGGGTCAGTTAGAATTTTTTGAAGCATCGAAAATAAATTTTGGTCCAAAAATAGCAAAAACTACGACTTTATTCAACATTGTCTTCTCTTCCGTGTCTGTTGTGAGAGAGTTCAAAACAAAGCAGTTTGTGATATCTGGTTCACGAACAAATCATTCGATTTAACCAGATCTTTTTGAACCAGTTCACCAAATCGAACTGAATCATTTTAAACGGTTCGCGTCTCCAATACGCATTAATCCACAAATGACTTAAGCTGTTAACTTTTTTAATGTGGCTGACACTCCCTCTGATCCCTCCCTTATTCAATTATATATATATATATATATATATATATATATACATATATATATTGTGGGGCGGGGCCGAGAGCCGTGGGAACGGGGCGAGGCCGGTGGAGCGATTGGAGATGAGCGACACCTGCTCGACCCACCGGTCTCGAGTCCCACGGAGGAGATGGAAGGATATAAAACGGGAGCTGTGACGGAGGAGAGAGGACCAGGCCTGGATTTTATTTTGTGTTTTGATTTTGTTTGTGTGCGGCAGTCGGCCGTGAGGGGCAGCCGCGCTGTTTTGTGTTTATTTTGATTATTAAAGTATTGTTTGATTGTCCGCCAGTTCCTGCCTCCTTCTTCCCGATGAATATGAAGTTTGTACTCCGTTACATATATATATATATATATGTATATATATATATATATATATATAATATAAATTCAATTTACACATTTAGCAGACGCTTTTATCCCAAGCGACTTACAGTGCATTCAGGCTAACATTTTTTACCTAACATCTGTTCCCTGGGAATCAAACCCACAACCTTGGGCTGCTAACGCAATGCTCTACCACTGAGCCACAGGAACACTATATATACAAACTGTCACATTTTTCATGTTATCACCATGAATGAAACTGAAAAAATGTAGATCTTCTTTAAAGTTTATATTCTATTTTATGCAAATTACATTATTACTATTGGGGCAAACATTACAAAACTTTACAAAACTGCTCGACTGTTTAGTTAAAAAAAAACAATAAATCGAGTGATAGCGTATATATATATATATATATATATATATATATATATATATATATATATATACAGTACAGACCAAAAGTTTATATTCCTTATATATAAGGAAATATTACTATTTTTAATGTTTTTGAAAGAAGTTTCTTCTGCTCATTAAGCCTGCATTTATTTGATCAAAAATACAGAAAAAAATGTAATATTGTGATATATTATTACAATTTAAAATAATTGTTTTTAAATTTATTATACTTTAAGTTATCATTTATTTCTGTGATGTTAAGCTGAAATTTTAGGATCATTATCACATGATCCTTTAGAAATTATTCTAATATAATGATTCATTATCAAAGTTGCAAACAGTTCTGCTGCTTAATCTTTTTTCAGAACATGTGATACTTTTTTAGGATACTTTGATGAATAAAAAAAAAAAAAAAAGAAGCTATGTTTTTAAAATATAAATATTTTGTAATAACAATATACACTACTGGTCAGTAATTTGGGGTCAGTTTTTTCTTTCTTTTTTTAAAAATAAAATCAATACTTTTATTCAGCAAGGATGTGTTAAATTGATAAAAAGTGATAGTAAAGAAAATATATTATTAGAATATATATTATTAGAATTTTTATTTTTATTTTGAATAAATGCAGTTCTTTTAAACCTTTTATTCATCAAATATATTAGACAGCAGAACTGTTTCCAACACTCATAATAAATCAGAATATTAGAATGATTTCTAAATGATAATGTGATAGACTGGATGTTACATGTGACACTAAAGGCTGGAGTAATGATGCTGAAAATTCAGCTTTGCATCACAGGAATAAATTATTTTTTTTAAAGTATATTCAAATAGAAAACTATTATTTTAAGTTGTAATAATATTTCACAATATTACTGTTTTTTTCTGTATTTTTGATCAAATAAATGCAGGCTTGATGAGCAGAAGAAACTTCTTTCAAAAACATTTAAAAATAGTAATGTTTCCAAACTTTTGGTCTGTACTGTATATATATATATATTTATATATATATATATATATATATATATATATATATATATATATATATATTTACAATATTTTTCCTCAAAGTGAAATTAATAAGGCATTTACAGAAGAGCCGGAAGTCATTAGTGAGATTAACTAGTGTCAGTATACATGTTCTGTCTTTGTATACAGTTTGCATTACTGAAAGATTGAATAGGGATTGGATAGCAGTGTGAGAGATTAACCAGGTGAAGTTTTCATTTTACACAGCAGGGGGAGTTAGTATATCTTTAGAAACACTACAGCCAGATATTCAAAGGAGTGAGTGAAGTGAGTGAAGTGAAGTGAAGTGACATTCAGCCAAGTATGGTGACCCATACTCAGAATTTGTGCTCTGCATTTAACCCATCCGAAATGCACACACACAGAGCAGTGAACACACACACACACACTGTGAACACACACCCGGAGCAGTGGGCAGCCATTTATGCTGCGGCGCCCGGGGAGCAGTTGGGGGTTCGATGCCTTGCTCAAGGGCACCTAAGTCGTGGTATTGAAGGTGGAGAGAGAACTGTACATGCACTCCCCCCACCCACAATTCCTGCCGGCCCGGGACTCGAACTCACAACCTTTCGATTGGGAGTCCGACTCTCTAACCATTAGGCCACGACTTCCCTTTCCACGAAAGGAGGACACAGGTATCACTATGCATCTGTTTGACAGTCAAATATTATTTTAAAATGCTCAGTTAAGCAATAAATTAAAGTCAATTAAACAGAAACTTACCACATAACTGAACTGAAATGTTACACTTTTCAAATTCTGAGGGTATATAAAACGAGTATGGGTGTATTTTGGTTTGGGCATAACATTACAGATTGTTTTAAATGAATTGTATTATTTAATTTAATTTTTTTTTTTTTTTTAGTAACTGACTAATAAACTTTATCCATGTATATTTGAACTTTTTAAAGGGGTCATACGATGCTGCTTAAAGGAACATTATTTGGTGTAATAAAATGTGTTTATGCGGTTTAAGGTTAAAAAATATATATATTATTTTTCACATAGCCTACTGTACATAATTGTTTCTCTTCTATGCCCCGCCTTCTGAAACGTGTCGATTTTTACAAGGCTCATCGGTCTGAAAAGCGAGGTGTGCTCTGATTGGCCAGCTATCAAGTGTGTTGTGATTGGTAGAATACCTCAAGCGTGTGACGTAAATGTTATGCCCCTTAACATATTGTGATGCCCTATCCAGCCGGAGCAACGAGACATAAACATGAAACCCATTATAAACGTGATATAAACATAATTTCTAGTCATGTCCTCTTTTAGAAGGCTAAACAACAGCGTCACACACTGCTGCCTTGAGTGAGCGGAGGCCAGGCGCCTAGAGTGAGCGGAGGCCAGCTTGAGTGAGCAGAGGCGGAGGGATTCTACGCACGAGCATCCATTGGGCTTGCGGCAACCACATGTGACGACCCGGGCTGGACTCCGCTTCGTCATGCCTGGAGCTGATCCAAATATCGTCCTCTTTTGGAAGGCTAAACAAAGTAGTTTCGCTTTCACAACCAAACACACATCATCTATACTATATACTACTCTCATTGTACTCTACTATTAGTTTTTTTTTTTTTTGTTTTTTTTTGGACAAATGCTATTCTTCACATGCAAGTTAATTACAGCATTGCTTTCTCTGCAGTGTGCGTGTGTTATATATATTGTGACGAGTCAGCTACCTCCTTCCTGATCATCGGCACCCCCTCCTTAATCTCCGCCCTTCACCAGGCTCCCGACAGGAGTGGGTGTGTGAGAGAGGAGGGGCGCTGGACGAGTCAGGGTTGGGGGCGTGTGATGGGGCACACCTGATGTAAATGGAGCCTCATCACCGCCGCTGTTTAAAAGCCCAACGCGCCTCGAGAGACTGGTCTCTTGCCTGTGCATGCACACTGGTGTTCTCGTGGGTCCAGGAAGGGTGCGTTGAGGGACTCCCGCGCCGCCAGAGACGTGAGCTGCCGGACCCGCGGTCTGGACGAGAACCGCACCTGTTTACACATGAAATGCTGCCTCCACCCGCCCGCCGGCCGCAGTGCCCCAGCCTCCTCGTCACCGAGGGCAGCCCCCTGCATCCACCCTCGCTCACGCGCCGCATCTGCAGCATCCTCCAAGTGGTACCGTGGAGCTGGGCGCAGGCAGGCTGCCCCTCCCGTCCTGGCCCCCCTCAAACTTGGCGGTGAGCAGAAGAGCAAGAGGCCCCGGGACGGGTGACCCAGAGAGAGGTAGCTGCTTTCTGGGGGATGGTGAAGGCACCTCTCCATTGGCTAACGTTCAAAATGTTGACACAGAAATGCATTTCCGTCCCCAAGATTGGTTTGCAGCGATCGACCTGAAGGACGTGTACTTTCATGTGTCCATCCTTCCGCGCCACAGACCTTTTCTGTGGTTTGCGTTCGAAGGACTGGCATATCAGTACAAGGTCCTGCCCTGCGGGCTGTCCCGGTCTCCCCATGTCTTTACAAAAGTCACGGAGGCAGCTCTTGTTCCTCTCAGAGAGCAGGGTGTTCGCATTCTCGACTACTTAGACGATTGGAGGATACTAGCACAGTCTCGAGATCAGTTGTGCGAGCACAGGGATGTGGTGCTCTGGCACCTGAGCCTGTTGGGCCTTCAGGTCAGCTCGGAAAAGAGCAAACTCCCATGGCAGAGGATCTCTTTTCTCGATATGGAATTGGATTCGGTCGAACAGACAGCACACCTCACAGAGGAACGTGCGCGGTCGGTGCTAGCCTGCTTGAATACGTTCAAGAGCAGGACAGCGGTCCCACTGAAACTCTTTCAGAGGCTCCTGGGGCTTATGGTGGATGATTACACTGCTTACACTTACACCGGTGCACTTACACCACTCGGCCTATTACATACAGACACTGTGCAAAGTCCGGGAGGACTAGGAGCAAGTCTTGCTAGTAGCGCCGTATTGGCCCACGTGGACCTGGTCCCCCGAACTAGTGCTCCTTGCGACAGCCCCTCCTTGGCCAATTCCTCTGACGAAAGATCTACTGACTCAGAGATGGGGCACCTTTTGGCACCCGCGTCCAGACCTTTGGAAACTCCATATCTGGTCCCTGGACAGGACGCAGAGGTTCTATGTGACCTACCCCAAGAAGTAGTGAACACCATCACTTCGGCGAGAGCACCGTCTACGAGACACGCTTATGCCTTGAAGTGGAACCTGTTCGTTGAGTGGTGTTCTTCTCGCCGAGAAGAACCCCGAAGATGCCCGATTGCGGTCGTGCTATCCTTTCTGCAGCAATGGTTGGAGCGAAGGCTGTCTCCCTCCACCCTTTAAAGTCCAGGTTGCCGCTATTGCTGCGTACCATGACCCCGTGAATGGGAAGTCTCTGGGTAAGCATGACCTCATCGTCAGGTTCCTTAGAGGGGCCAGGAGGTTAAATCCTTCCCGGCCCCCCTGTATACCCTCTTGGGACCTGTCTCTAGTGCTTAAATCACTACAGCAGGGCCCATTCGAGCCTTTGCATTCAGTTGAGCTAAAGTTTCTTTCATTGAAAACTCTGCTCCTGCTTGCACTGGCCTCCATCAAGAGGGTAGGGGACCTGCATGCATTTTCGGTCGACGATTCGTGCCTAGAGTTCAGGCCGGCTGACTCCCAGGTAATCCTGAGTCCACGGCCTGGCTACGTGCCCAAGGTTCCCACTACACCCTTCAAAGACCAAGTGGTGAATCTGCAAGCGCTGCCCCTGGAGAAGGCAGACCCAGCCCTGGCTTTGCTTTGTCCTGTCCGAGCATTAAGGTGCTACGTAGACCGGACACAAAGCTTCAGGACCTCAGACCAGCTCTATGTCTGTTACGGAGGCCTGCAGAAGGGGAGTGCCATCTCTAAGCAGAGGATGGCCCACTGGATTGTGGATGCCATAACCCTGGCTTATCAGGCTCAGGATGTGCCCTGCCTGTTCAGGTTGCGAGCTCACTCAACTAGAAGTGTTGCATCCTCCTGGGCACTGGCTCGTGGCGCCTCGCTGACAGATATTTGTAGAGCTGTGGGCTGGGCGACCCCTAACACGTTCGCTAGGTTCTATAGCCTTCGTGTAGAGCCGTTATCCTCCTGTGTTCTCACCTCAAACGGGTAGTGGCACTGAGAGGCCCCGGTTAGTGTTGGCTTGCTTAAACCGCTCCAGAGTGTACGTACTATTGACCCTGTTGAGATCCTCCATCACCCTAAGCAGCTGGACGCAGAGGAATGTCCGGCGCCAGATCTTCATGATGAATCCGTGAGAACCATGGAAGGGTGGGTTCCATATTGAGACCTAAGCGGTACTCATATGTGTATAGTCCACGGTATAGCCTTAGATCCCGTGTTTCCCCGGCAGACTTCTGCCTTCCCAAGAGGATTTTAATCACCTCAAATCTTTCCGTATACTCCTAAACGGATGCTATATGTGTATTTGCCTCCGAGACCTCCTTCGGGAAGGATGGGGCTTCCGCAGCATCCCGGCTCCAAGCGGACCGGGTACGTTTTCCCAGTGTTATCCAGTCTCACCCATTGAGGTAGTGCTTTGACAACGGTGAGTGGAGCTACTTGTTCTGAGCCTCTGCCTACACCTAATAGGGGCGCAGGTGACTCGCACAGGGCACTGGAAGGGGCAGCACCCATGGCGCTTTGATAGGGATCCCATATTCGTCGGTCACCGACGTGGCGTCGGATTGATTGACTGCAACGGATTGATAGTGAATGTTTTTTTTTTTTTTTTACTCTGTTGATGGGGGTTGCCTTTGGACTTTGGACCAGACCTTTTTTTCAGCACATATGATTGGAGTTTCCCATTGTGTTTTAGGTCATTTAGAATTTGGTATGGGTAAGGCAGCCTCAATTGTAGGATAATCTCTTAGAGGTCCTTTGCAGAGAGGGGTGAGGCCCGTGAGCGACCAATCACTTTTTTTTTTTACACCATTGTAGCTGTATCTCATGGCACTTTGATACAAAAAAGCTGAATGTTTTGCAGGCAGATCCTTGGGCTAGTTGAGGAGTTCTTACCTCCCACTGTTCTACCCCTGAAGGGGCCCGTGCCATAACTGCTATAATTACCTGAAGTCTGGACTGTTTGCAAATTGAGCCTAAAAAAACAACAAAACAAACAAAACAAAAAAAATGGTGAGGCCAAAACTGGTATGTTTAGGAAAGTAAACAGCGGCTTGTCTAACTTTTTGTCCATTGCAGTGTGAGTTGTTGTATGTGGTTGCTGAGTTGTTTTGCGGTCACAGATCTTCTCATTTTTGTAAGTCACATCAGTCTATATGCACCTGCAGTGTGGAATGCCATTCAGGTCTATTATTCATTCACATTAGTTTTAGTATCACATAAGTAATTTAAGTTGACTTTCAGTATGAATTTACTTGATGATAAAACTTATACTAAGAAAGAGCAACAAAAACAAACAACTCTCTTGGATTTTATGATTTTATTAGTATGAGAACTCTCAAATGATGCACTGCAAGGAAAAAATCACCGGAAAGATGCAAACTTCCACACAGGAAAAACTGAGGCACAGCAGAGAACAAGCAGAAATAGATTGTAATATATTATAATATTATATCATGTGTTAGATTATGCAGTTGTCTCCCTTTATATATTTGTTTAATAGTCTAACTTGAATGGCGATTTTTTTTTCTTTCTTTTGCTATTAATGCTTTAGAAAAAGGTTTTATTTTATTTGTTTATTTTTTTTTACACATTTAAGAAGGTTGACAGTGATCCTATTATTGTATCATAATTAATCAAATAGCTACTTTGTTATATAGTGGCTATATACAAATTACAGATATTTGTATATCTGTAATCACACACACACCTTTTTTTGTATTTTAATTTAAAGCCTTGCATAAAGTTTGATATCAAGGGTTCATCATGTAATTCAACATTTCCTACATGCAGGTATAGAAAAAGGATAAGCAATAATATTAATTTATTATTACCTAAATAAGTTTTACTTAAATTATTGTTCTGTTGGGAAAAATCAGATCCACCTGACTAACTGCTTTTCATTCCTGCAGCATTTTTTTGTCATTTCTGTTAACCTCTCCTTAAGAGAGTGTTCTGGAATTTCTCATGGGTCCATCCTTGTTTCTTCATTGTTTACACATCTCTCACTTGTCTTTTCACATAAGCAGTGTGTCAGCCATGCTTCACATGTCAGGCAGATGTGCTGTCTCTTGCATTACAGTACCAAAGTAGGTGTAGCAGCTAGATGTCAATGGCACTGAGGGGGGCTTGGGGGGTTGTGAGAGTACATCCATGCATGCAAAAGCTGGGTTGGACCTGGGTGAAGTTTTCTTTCCTAATGGTTGGGTAAAGGGCTGGGTTTGTGATGTCAGGCTGGAGGAAACAGATAAAACGTTTAGCGCGTTAGTTTGATCTGATGTGGAGATGCGAAGAGCGCGTGCAGCGGGTCTAAGCCTGGGAATATAGACACACACGGAGCGCAAGAGGAGTTTCCGCGCCATCTCAAGGTGATCCAAAAGCCGTCTTCACGTAGACCAGCATGCCAACAAGACAAATCTCCTTTCAGTACCTTCAGTTTCTTGGATATTGATCCATATTTTGAGAAAATAAATTATTTTAAGCGGAATTTCACAGCTCCCTGATATCTGAAACACTCCACTGTTAGAATAAATCTCGACAGACATTTTATTTGACCGTTTTGTTGGTTTATTCGCAGAACAATGCGTGACCGCGAGCATTAGGACGCGACCCATTGCGCACCGGTGAAAGGTGGCAATCTCAAATAACCTTTATCCAGCGTTACACCTCTCCAAAAAACCTTACACTGTACAGACAGCAAACCAAACGCGATATTATTGCTTTCATTCGACCACAATGCGGAAACATTAATGCGCGCGTAATGAATTGCAGGTGAATGACAGTTAGACTTTTACGCAGTCATTGCGCGTTAAAAAGGCAGCTTCAAGGGGATCCCCAAGCCACGAGATGTTCAGTTTGAGCCTGACCACTCAAAAAGCAAGGAGGAAAGATTTAAAGTAGACAGTTGGTTACTCAGAATTTGCGCTATCCAGTTACTTAAATAGTAGCTAAATTAAGAGAAGCACAGACTATCCACCGTAATGCACTGACAATTTCAAGTTCCCTTGTCAGTACAATTTCCTTTTGAAAGACAAGTAAAATAGAAACTCATTAACACACATATTGTAACTTAAACATAAATTATGCTTTCATTGAGAAAGAAAAGGCACTAAAAACTATTTAAGCGAATTAACTATTAGCTCCCTTCCCAAGTGCAATTCAAAACAAACAAACAAATAGATGTCCACTCTTTAAAAAGCTACAGCTTCACCTCAATAAAATTATGTTTTTTAGACTACTGGCTATTATTCTTGCAGTATTTCACTCATGGCCGCTGAACAGGGCTCAGCCAGATCATCTCCAGAAGTATAAGCGGACACTGGCACAGAGAGCGGACCGAGCGTTTGCTGGAGAGCAGTGCGGCTCAATCAGCCGCAAGCGGCCGCCGCACTCCGCGGCGCAGCAGTACCCTCTAGCGGGCGTCGCCGGAAGGTACACTCGCGTGATAGACTTGCACTTGAGGAAAACTAAAACGGCGAGGTCGTGTTCAGATGAGTGCAGCTCTAGTGGCACAAATGCGGTTGAATTAACTAACTGGGATATTAATGAGAAGAAGAATTATGAGGAACCAGAAGAAGAGACTTTCATATGGAAGAAAGCAGATAAACAGCGACAGGGGGCAAGTGATCCTGGCTCTACTAAGTCACACAAACCTCTTCAATCCATTTCAAAAGGACACCCTTTACAGGCAGAACTGGGTGGTGATTTGACAGACAGCTCATTCTCACTAAAAAGGGTTGCAAGGAGCCTTCCAGAGTCCAACAAAGAAGAAGAAGTCCCAAAAGATATCCACCACACTGTCTTCCCTACAGAAAATGAAGAGTTCTCCGGGCAGCAAGAGGGGCTGCAGAGCACTGCTGGGGATCCGTGGAGGGCAGATGTACACAATGTGCCTGCAAAGTGGATGACAGCTGTGTATTTCAGCGGTCGGGCAGATCACCTAAAGGTGAACCCTTCGTTTGGCCTAGAACTGCCCCGCTCTAGGTTCACTTTAGAGCTGTGGGTCAAGCCAGAAGGAGGACAGAATAATCCTGCCATCATTGCAGGTAGGTGTCTGCAATCCTATATGATTCTCATCAAATCATGTTTTTTTTTTTTGTACTGGAGGGTTGCAGGTTCTTCAAACCGTTTTCTAGTAATCAGAATTGTCATTGGCTATTATTTTAAGCAGCAGTTATAACTTGAAGGATACATAATTCACAATTAGCAACTGTCTAATCAGAATAAATATTGCTGAAAGGCATACAAGCCATACAGACCAAAATGATTATGGAAATTCAGATTCATTCCTCAAACCCCCCTCAGTTCATCACGTACATCAAATGGTGTGCGGCAGTCTCTGTGTTGTGTCACGGCTTTGACACATTGTTGTTTCATTTAAGAGGCCTTTGTTTTAGGATATCAGCTGACAAGCAGATGAGAGGAGAATGGGAAATCAGCTGCTTACGAGGTGCAAACGATGAGTAGTGCTAAGGGAGGTGTGTTAGAGGAACAAGTGGCCACCACCTGCTCAATGTGTCCTGTCAGCTCACTTGTTTGTGCATATGGCGCACTGCGTTTCCAAGGTTTGATTCATAGGCTGCATGTTCTGGACACTGTACCCAGATTGACAGCTAGCTGTCATCCAGCTCAATTGTTTGATATAAAACATTTTCAAAACATAAACTAGGTGTTTTTTCACATGCAAAGCTTATTTGTGAAAAGTTGTCTGTAAATGCTTTGCGATTTATGTAATGTTATTAAGAAAAAAAAGTATATATATATATATATATATATATATATATATATATATATATATATATATATATATATATTGTGTAAAATGTCTAAAATAAGGAAAAAAAAAATTTGTTTGTTTATTAAAAACCTATCACTGAAATTAATAAAATTATAAATTTTTATAGAGGACCTTATTGTTTCTTTCTGATGCACATTATGATTACAAAAACTGCTGCTGCTGTGGAGGGTCAATGTGGAAATGATTATATCTGGAAGTGCTTCTGAGACTAGTTCCCAGTAAGAAGAACAAAGCCCAGAGTTCTCTTGCCGTAACCTGCACGAGGCTTTTCCTACATGCTTTTGGCGAAAGGGGGTGCAAATATTGTTCATATGTTTCTAACACTTATGAGTCATCTATCAGACCTCAAAGAGAGCATTAGATATTCCATTTTAATCAAATCATCCACCACTCGGAGAAAATCAGTACCCCAATGACTTCATAAACCTCTTAAACAAATGAGGGTTTCTACCATCTTGCTATTGTTAGGATTATAATATTTCCCTTTGACATATTTGTCATCATCACTAAAATCATGTGAACATTCATTCCAGCTCCTTTTGAGGTCAGTAGCTTTCTTTTAACAATCAGTGGACAAATCTTTTGTTATAAAGCCAGTTTTTAAAAAATCCCCCAGTCTGCCAAATGAGCGTTCAAAGGCTTTACTGGAAGTGGTCTTTTCAGTGCTAACTTTTCTTTCTCTATTAAGTGATACTATGCAAAAACATTCACTTTTTCTCTGTCTCTCATAAACACTTATCATATCGAAGTCATCAATTATACAAGGTTACACAAAAAGTATTTTTTCAGCACACTTTTTTTCCAGCCAAACTCAGCACTCCAGGCCAGTTTGAGGTACTACTATTAGGAGTCTTTCATTTAGTGGGAGACAGACACTATAAAACAGTAAGATAAGAACTCCCACTTTGAAAATGTAGTAGCATCCAAGTAAATAGTACTCTGGAATGGTTTATCTTCGAATTCATGACTTTAGGGTTGATACGCGCAGAAATTAGCAGATGTTGTCACACGCTGGATCGCTGCACACACATCGGCAGGCTTCTTCAATGAATGAAATTTCAGTGTGGTCCACGTCCCTCAGGATATTTTGTTTAAAGCTGCTCATCTCTCGTTCTCCCGTTTGCAGGGAATAATGCACCCAAGTGTGTATGTGCTCACATGTGCCTGTGTTGTTGGGAGGGTGAAGGGGTTCCCTGACCTCTCTCTGTCCTTTGACGGTAACATCTGGCTGCCAGATGAGACTGCTCCTAAGAAAGACGGCTGGGAATATCAGTGGATTTGTTGAATGGAAATAACTTAAAGTCTTATAGTCTTCAGATTATTAAACACCAATTACTCCGTGTTTGATGAAGCTACACTTCTGCTCGTTGACTCCTTCGTTTGTGTTTTTTTTTTTTTTTTCTAGGCGTGTTTGATAACTGCTCGTATCCCTTGAGCGAAAAAGGTTGGTCTGTTGGGATTCGAGCAGCAGACCCTACAGGAAGAAAAGATGGCAGGTTTTTCTTCTCCCTTCGCATGGATCGGGCGCTCAAATCCTCCACTATCATTGCACACCAGCGCTACCATCCCAACAGCTGGACTCATGTGGTAGCCAGTTATGACGGCCACAAGATGGCGCTGTACATAGACAATTCCAAGGTTGGCGAGAGCAGAGAACAGTCAGGTGACCTATACAGTCCCTACATCAAAGCCTGTCGCCTGTTTCTACTTGGTGGGGACCAGTCGGATCACGAACACAGTTTTCGCGGGCATTTGGGAGGTGTCACGTTATGGGGTTATGCGCGAACTCACAAAGAACTTCTTAAAAGTCACCAATCCCAGGCAGAGAGACAAACTCCCATTTTGTCCCAGTGGGCAGATTTCTCAGAGGTTGAGAATCAGTGGGCACCCTACAAAGACCGTCACAATCCAGTCATTGTGGCTCTTCCTGTCCCAGAGCGGCAGCTTATTTCTCCATTACTTCCACCTCCATGTGGCGTGACCGTGTGTGACAATGCTGATGTCGCCCTTAGTTATAACCAGCAATGGCAACTGCGAGTTGAGAAGCACCTACGTTACCGCATCGTGAACATCTGTAAGAATGATGGCAGTGACCCTACAGTCTCTCTGCAGCAGATCCAGCTCCAACACCAGGCCTTGGAAGATGCCTTCCGTCCTTACAACATCACACTGGAGCTCAGCATTCACACCATCTACAACTCTTCCCTCCAGCAACGCTTCATTCTCAGCAACTGCCACATTGCCAAGGTGGGGAACCGCCATTGCGATCCCGAGTGCGACCATCCTCTTACAGGCCACGATGGGGGTGACTGCTTGCGCATGGGGCCCTGCTACAACTGGAAGCGGAGGGATGGAGTCTGCAACCCAGAGTGCAACAGCATTCACTATGATTACGACGATGGTGATTGCTGTGACCCTGAGATCACAGATGTCGCAAAGACCTGCTTTGATCCCGAGTCTTCTCAGAGGTGAGCTTGTGCTTCAATTTGGTTACACTTTGGCAACTAACTTGAACCCAGGCATAATTTTAGTGGGATGTGCAAGAGGGTTCATGTTTTGGTCTTAATTCAAGGATTGCAACATTTTTTTTTAGCAAAGACTGACTGCTTGCTAGCTTCTATAGAATTTGATGCAGAATTTGAAGTCAGCAACCATATCATTATATCAACTACATTTGCCTTAAAAGCCAAGACAACATTTTTGAAAGCATTCCCTATCCTAGCTGTTTTTTGGGTTCAAGAAGTTGACAGAAGTTATGTGCTTGTTAAATGTTCTCACAGCAGCATCAGGAAAAAGGAAATCAAAGTGTCTTATTGTGAAATAGTGTTCACATTTTTCATTTTTTTATTTTCAAGATTGTCAGAGCATTCTGTATTTCTCAACATGCAAAGCATACAAATCGACCTTCTGGAATAACTTTAAAAAGCATGCAAAACTTGGATGCAGAACTGAGCCAAAGTATACACGTAATGTGGCTAAACAACAAAACCAGAGATCTTGGCACTATTCATTGTAAAAGGCAGGACAGTTTTGTTCCCGTACAGACTGTTTGATGACTTGCCGCAGCGTCTTTCATTTATCTGATGCTATGTAAAAGAGTAGACATTCACAAAACCAAACTATAGTGTAACATCCTGTTGATGTGATCACACCAAGTCTTTTATTTCACTCCTTTCATCTGCGAGATGAACTTGTTATATGTCAAATTTCCAGTTGCTGTTTGGGAAGTCTTGTTCCAAGCTTAGTGTGCAACAAGACTCTGTGTCTCAGTCACCAGCTGTTGTCATTTTATGGTTGCTTGAAAACAAGCTTTCTTCAAGAGCTGCCTATCTGTTGCTGAAGGGCTCCTATAGAGATTAATAGGGTCCCAGTTAAACCATTGGATGGTGGTCTTAGAAACTCTTCTCAACTCAACTACTTTTGGTTGTTTTGCACTGAGAAACAGCAAGCTCATAGCCAAAATCCACAACCAGAACATTTCCGTTGGTGGATAATAAATCAGTTAAATGCCATTTCAATGCTTTTTCTACCAAGGGGTTAAGATTTGAATGATAAGCATGGCCCTGTCGCCCAGATGGCAGATGATGTAACTACACACTCTGCAGATAATTTGCAACAAATTAGATTTTAAAATATAGTGAAATGGAAAACAGTTGTTTAAAATCTTAATATTGTTTCACAATATTATGTTTTTTTTACTATATTGTTGGTCTGATAAATGCAGTCTTGGTGAGCATAAGAGACTCATCTCAAAAGCATTGAAATCATACCAACCCCAAACTTTTGAACCATAGTTTATACATCATTAATATTTCATTGTTTGAAAGGCTCTTATAAGTGTCTGTGCATTTATTTGCAATCAAGTCAACGATATCGCTGTAGATGAAGTGACCCCAAACTAAGCAAGCCAGAGGCAACAGCGGCAAGGAACCGAAACTCCATCGGTGACAGAATGGAGAAAAAAACCTTGGGAGAAACCAGGCTCAGTTGGGGGGCCAGTTCTCCTCTGACCAGACGAAACCAGTAGTTCAATTCCAGGCTGCAGCAAAGTCAGATTGTGCAAAAGAATCATCTGTTTCCTGTGGTCTTGTCCTGGTGGTCCTCTGAGACAAGGTCTTTACAGGGGATCTATATCTGGGGCTCTAGTTGTCCTGGTCTCCGCTGTCTTTCAGGGATGTAGAGGTCCTTTCTAGGTGCTGATCCACCATCTGGTCTGGATACGTACTGGATCCGGGTGACTGCAGTGACCCTCTGATCTGGATACAGACTGGATCTGGTGGCTACGGTGACCTCGGAATAAGAGAGAAATATTAGCATAGATGCCATTCTTCTAATGATGTAAGCAAGTACATTATGTTATGGGAATTGTTTCCGGTTCCGGTTTACCTAATTAATGCAGCCTAAAAATCCTTTAACGGATTTGGATATTAAAAGCATATTAGTATTTTATGTGTAAGCCAGGTTAAAGAGATGGGTCTTTAATCTAGATTTAAACTGCAAGAGTGTGTCTGCCTCCCGAACAATGTTAGGTAGGTTATTACAGAGTTTAGGCGCCAAATAGGAAAAGGTCCTCCTGCCCGCAGTTGATTTTGATAATATAGGTATTATCAAATTGCCTGAGTTTTGAGAACGTAGCGGACGTAGAGGATTATAATGTAAAAGGAGCTCATTCAAATACTGAGGTGCTAACCCATTCAGGGCTTTATAAGTAAAAGGCAATATTTTAAAATCTATACGATGTTTAGTGCAGTGTAGTGTTGACAGGACCGGGCTAATATGGTCATACTTCCTGGTTCTAGTAAGAAAGAACTCTTGCTGCTGCATTTTGGACTAGCTGTAGTTTGTTTACTAAGCATGCAGAACAACCACCCAATAAAGCATTACAATAATCTAACCTTAAGGTCATAAATGCATGGATTAACATTTCTGCATTTGACATTGAGAGCATAGGCTGTAATTTAGATAAATTTTTGAGATGGAAAAATGCAGTTTTACAAATGCTAGAAACGTGGCTTTCTAAGGAAAGATTGCGATCAAATAGCACACCTAGGCTCCTAACTGATGATGAAGGATTGACAGAGCAACCATCAAGTCTTAGACAGTGTTCTAGGTTATTACAAGCGGAGTTTTTAGGTCCAATAATTAACACCTCTGTTTTTTTTCAGAATTTAGCAGTAAGAAATTAATCGTCAGTCAGTTTTTTATATCAACAATGCATTCCATTAGTTTTTCAAATTGGTGTGTTTCACCGGGCCGCGAAGAAATATAGAGCTGAGTATCATCAGCATAACAGTGAAAGCTAACACCATGTTTCCTGATGATATCTCCCAAGGGTAACATATAAAGCGTGTATCGTTAAGGCCGAGGTCCAGAGTTTGCAGAGAATTAATGCAGGGATGACATTTTGATGGCAATTGTATAGCGTGCTTTTATGTGGTGGTCTGGATTTTAATGTTTTGCTGTGTGAGTTATAGTCCAGGTATCTGCTGCTGGGCAGTGAAGCGCAAGTACTTGCCAGTGGCTGTCACTACACAAATTTGTTGTTGAAGCAGAAAAAAACAGCACAAGGGAACCACCAGGTGCTTCTTGGCGAGCTCTAGAAATGGAACGAGAAGAAAGCAAAGACATTTTAGTCCAGATACTTAAGCCAATAGAACTGAACTACCTGATACTCTTCTCTTTAGTAATTAACTTTGATAGATGCTAAGCAATTTATGATGTATTTATTTCTTTATTCATTTTGCTGCAAGATAGTGGATCGGTGGTTTTGAATATAACTCTCTTAATAAATAGTTTTCATTTATTTTCTGTGTTATTTAAAAGGATTTTGTCCACCTGAAAGGTGAAGTTTTGTTCTTAAAATACTTTATTCTATGCCAGGTTAATGCACATGTAAAACCATTTATATTAGATGACTTCATGTAAGTCTGAATACCAAGAAATTTGCTTTTAATACATTTGTTTGGGCTATCCGACGTTTCAGTGGCGTGATTTAAAGATGGAAGTACTGTTTGCATGAATAATGGAAGATGGGGCAAAGCGAAAGGCACAAAGGATTGCTTGGTAAACCTGTTTGGAAGCAATACTTTTATTATTAATGCAGTTCTATTTGTTGGTGCTAATGACGCAAAAATTTGAAAAGTTTGTTGGCACAAGTCTATGGTGGAATGAACATTAAATGAACTAAGAACAAATTTTGTACATTACCATTAAAAGTTTGGGGTTAGTGAATTATTGTTTATATAAATATAGTATATTGTTGTTTTTTTCTGAATTTACTTGTTTCATCTGTAAGTATAAATATATGTTCTTCCTTAAACATGTTCTAAGGTTGGATACTGCCGTGGCACTCAAATTTATCATCAATAATGCTTTATCCATTGTACCATGGCTTATGCCTTGTCTTATACTTTTTTATACTTTATACCATAATACACAATACTGATTGTGACCTTACTGTTTTTTTTCTTTTTTTCTTTTTTTAAGTGGAAAGTGATTGTGACTAAGAACAGTAAATTTAGTTCACCTGTCATATTGTGCAAAGTTTACTGTTTTTCTAAACATCTAAACGTATTTTATTGCCCGTATTCTGCGTATGATTGGCTTTACTTGGCTGTCAGCAATTCACAAATTAAAAAAGTAAAAGTACAAAATATATTTGTATCGCTTAATTTCCAGAACACATTTGAAACAGCACTGTTTAAGACTAAACTTTAAGTCATGTGAATATAAATTGTTAAATCATTTGAATTCTATTGCTGAATTAGCCATATAGGAGAAATTTAGGCAACACTCAAGAAGCACTCAGGAAGATTGGCCCAGCCTTTGCTTGTTAAATAAAAATAAAAATAAAAACGACACAAGAAGTATGATGCTTGGTGTATTCTCGCATGGAACGGGTCCAAGGAACAGTAAGGGGTTCAGCTAATAGGCTCAACACTTCGGCACAATCCAAAGGGCAATAAGAACCGGACCTCTTCAAACCAACAGCTCAAAGATATGAGGTGCAAAGGCTTAAGGAGCTATGAAATCAAAAGAGAAAAATGACATGTGACATATTCCAAAGTAAAAATAAGTTAACATCACACATCAAAGTGCCTCTATGGCGATTTATCACAGCTTGGAGTGGAAAAAAAAAAAAAAAAGTGGGCAGTTGTTTCATGCGCCATAAGCAGTTCAAACAATTATAATTCCTAAACATTGTGACATAAAGTGATTTTTTTAAATGACTGTTGCTATCAAAACTGCTAATAAAAGTCAATATATTCCATTTGCTTACTTCTGATGACATGAACTATAAACCGTTGTTGTTTTAAACGGTTATTTTTAACAAAATTGGAAATTGTCATTCCCTTTTAAAACTCTGAAGCAATCAAAGACACATTTTATAACTTTCATGTTTAACATTCATGTTTATGGCAGTTCAATCAATAATTACTTGTTTTCTATGCAAAGTTTCTTGACTATGTGTCATTATCTATGATACAGGGCTTATATGAGTGTGAAGGAACTGAAGGAGCTGCTTCATCTGAGCAGTTCAGACATGCTCAATGTATTCTTCGCTAATAATTCAGCACGCGAGGAGCTTGCTGGGGTTGCCACCTGGCCATGGGCAAAAGAAGTGCTTACTCATCAAGGTAAGATATCCACTTACATGTAACACTGGACTAGGGTTGTGCCGATAGACGATAGTATCGTGTATCGACGATAGTCAGAGATATCGACATAAGCAGAATTTTCTGTCGATAATCAAGACGATATTAGGCTCATTTTCCTATTAATGTATTAGATTATAATAATAATAACTATTATTTTTATTAGGCTGCTTATTAAAATAAAACTGCCCAGCTATTCCATTTCAGCATCGCATTTCACACACACACGTCACACACACACACACACACACACACACACAGCGTGTGCAAGCGCAGGAGGATTAGAGCCTGTAGTCACTGAAACTGTCCGCCTTGACTCTGATAACTCGTTAAATCCATGAAATGAAAGAGATAGAAAACAAGGAGTTGGTGTCCCACACATTTAATGGCTGCTACACGACAACACGCTCTTCTCATACATGACAGATTAACTCTTTCTTGGCGTTACAAATAAAGTAAAGACAAAATATTAACAAGGCGGCAGAGCGAATTTATCATCCATAGTGGTTCTCGCGTAGACCTTCTATTAGACTATTTTATTATCACTTATAACACTCACTATGTGGTGATGACGTAGAAGGACTACGTGAGAACCACTATGGATGATAAGTATGCTCTGCAGCCTTGTTATTATTTTCATGCACACCGCACTATAATGTGATGCATGCAAAATACAGAGTTTTGGCCGTTACTAAGTCACCATCCACAAACAGACGTACATCGTCTGCAGATATAAGGTGTTTCATTGCACTTTAACAAGTAATCTGAACGGCCTATATATGTGCACTATTTTAAATGAGCCCTCACTGAGTTTAATGCCACAGTTATGTTAGAATGCATCTCATTCTTGTTTCTGTAGCGGTGCGTCGAGCTCGTCATGAGGCGCGCGGTCCGGAGCGCTGTATGACTGATGCATCAGTTCAATTCAACTTTACTCGAAATATATGAACTTACCTGTTTTAAATACTTTATATTTAACTTGTTCGTTTATGCCCAATATTAGTGTTAAAATGTTGGACTTTGAATGAAATCTAATATTGATTTTCACTGTTGACTGATTATGCAGAACATTTAGACCAATTGTCACAGGACGCAAGATATGACAGTTGTGTCCGACTATATATATGAACGTAGCTGTTTTAAATACAGTATTTTTATATTTAACATTAGTTTATCAGTATGTTTTAAAGTATATTTTTTCAACAATTGGTGATTCCATAGGCTCTCTCACGCACCTGCACGGTTTAAAACACAAGAACAAAGAGTCTCTCTCTTGCTCCACCCATGCACGATAAGATCGTGTATCGTCGATCTCACGGGCTGACGATATGACGATTTGAAAAATGACCATATCGCCCAACACTGGACTGGACAAGACTTGAGTCCAGAAATCGAAATCGTCCATGGTTTGGTTTGTTAGCATGGCTCAGTTAACCCTGCTGGTAGATGTTGTAATGACACAGTCTTGCTATATGCACTTTTACAAGTAGTTTGAACTGAAATGTGTGTTGGCAGTGTGTGTACACAACCACCCTATAATGCTAAAAATCCACCCAGCGTTTTTTTTTATATACTAAGATCTTTACCCGTTTCTCAAATTGAGCTGATGTCAGATGCTTGTGCTCAGATGCCTCTTTGTGACGTCACACATAAAGGCCCCTCCCATGATAGTTTGATTGACAGTAGCGTTTCAGCACAGACTGGACTGGTGTCTTACCTTAGACCCACCCTGAGTGAGCTGTCATCAGTCCGCCATTGTTTCACCACCGGAGCAGATGTAGACAAGAATATCTCCTAAGCGATTGAGGTGTTCTGTTGTTGGATGTAATCATAGACTGTAAAAAAAGATGGATGACGCATCTCCACTTCCTTCCACTGTAGAAAAGTGAAGCCAAAGCATCTCAGTATGGCCGCTGAGATTCATTTGGAGTCTGCGCAGTAGTGTCGTGAGGTGGAGCCGCTTTATCAAACTCCCGCCCAAACTCCTGAAGACCCAATAATAAACCATAACGATATGCCCCATTGTTATATCATGAAATTACTAGCTAAAATCAAACTTAGCACAAAATACTAACAATTGAACATACATCAGTGTGATAACTACCTTGAATAACCAAAACCATCTTTCAGAAAATTGAATTAGGAGTGTAATTAATTTTTTTATTATGACTCAAGTCCCGTTCGTTTACATGGAGAGGGTGGTGTTTATGACCTGGACTGCACTTAACCACCAGGGGGCGATCAAAGAGCCTGCAGCTTAATTTTTTAAGACTTGTGCGACACACCTGGCTGTAATAATGAACATAGCAGTCATCATTTACTCCTGACATCTGAGCCACTGAAGTCAGTGGATTACATTTGTTTTTGAAGGGAATGTGCACCCAATCTACCTAAATGCATCTTCACACGAATCATTCGTGGTGCAGCTTCACCTACAGAAAAAGTTAGTATAAGGGTTTCTTTAAATAATCTTGGCAAATCACCTTTCCTATTAATGTGCTAATTAGCAAGTTTCACGATGAATGTGGCTATAGTAAACCATTTCGTTGAGAGCGGCTCGAAATAGAGGGGCAGGGTCAGCAGAGCTCATTAACATTTAAAGGAAATTGCTACCAAATGGGTTGTTCTGAAAATAGCTGTTTTTGACAAGGATAAAAAATGTGTTTTTAACACTAACATTAAGAAATTTTAACCAAACTATGTTACAGACTTTTCATTAAGACCCTAAAGAATCATATCACATGTGGAAAATGAACATCCGATGACCCCTTTTAAAAATATTTTTCTATTAATGGCCTTTTATTTTTACAAGTAACATAAATCACAAATATTTCATCACTTTGAAGCAGATGTTTTATTGAATTTATTCAGTGCTCTTAAAAGCATGAAATGGACTTAGATTTTCCACTATGTTTGACGTCACAGCTCAGTGTTGTTGCTAGTAAAAGGGTTGGGACCACATGTATTTTGTGGAAGGGATAAAAACAAACAATATAATATGAGAACAAAACGTTAAACCAACTGGGTTAATTCTACCATGGACAATGTCAAGTTAAGAACTCAGTTGTTTCCTGTCACTACATTCCCCACAGCAGATGTTTTTTTGTACCTAATGCCATAGATCTTCCTGTTCATGTCTTGCTTTTTTTTTTTTGATCACCTTAAATCTTTTCTTTAAAGAAAAACATTCTTGTCTCTTCGTCCTTGTTGTCTGCATTTGCCTTTACAAAGTTAATGGGGCGTAATCTCAAGCATAAAAGAAAACACTTGCAGCACGCATAGATTTCCCTGTAGATTGCCCCTTAATCATTAAGGTCATCCACCGGGAGAGAAGAAAAGGAACTCAACAACAACCAAACAAAAACAAAAGAAGGGTATTAAGCTGTTGCCATCTTTATCCTACTGCCAGCTGTTTTTATAGTACTAGTCGTTGCCGTGTTTTATAGCTCATTAAAGCGGTCTCAGTTAGGTCCAGCTCCTTTAAAAAGGAGATTTCTCTCAAAACAGGAAGATTTCTTATATATATATTTCAATGGGAGTCCCCCTCCCATTGGTCCAGGATGCATGATCAGACATTGTGGTCTTGGCTTTTTCGCTTAATGAGAAAATTTTGGCCTGTGCATAGAATGTGAACTTTTAAACCAATATTAGCATAAGTAATTAGCACCAACTTGCTTTTGTGAGCTTGAATTCATGGATTTTCATGAATTAACATACAGTCTGTTTCTAATGTGTATGTGATAACACTTTGCATTCATGTTTAATTAGTTAACATTTAGTTCATTAGATATCAAAGCAATTTTACAGCATTTATTAATCTAGAATATTGCTAATTTATATATATATATATATATATATATATATATATATATATATATATATATATATATATATATATATATAATAAAATAAGGATTTAAATTGATATAACTTGTAGATATTAAAAAATGTAATACACATAGAAACTAGGTAGGTATTTATTGTTGCATTGATATCAACATTATAATACAATTGCAAAGTTTTACCACATTTCATATATTAGTACATTTAATTTAATTTTAGATTCATCTTCGTTGTTATATTTGTACCCCCTTAAAAATATATGAAAATAGTCCCTCAAAAGTTATATATTCAATGCTTATTACATGTCTTTTGAATTCTGTACTCTGAAAACTCGAGTCAAATATTTTTGACTGCCAAATTGTAGAATTTTATTATTGTTTTCTTATTTTACAAGGAGCCATAAACAGGATAATGCCATCTGTCTATCATTATCACAAAATAAACCATTTTAGGAAGGGGGTCCTTGGTGTCCTCATCACCCTGTCATGTTTTATTTTGCTCTCAATTGTCCTGTTATTGATCTGAGCAGAGAGGTGGTCTGAGATATAACCTGTCTGAGATAAGACTGACCATGCTGCTTTGAATCTCAAAGAGCTATGGTCCCATATTTTCACAGAGATATGGCTCCATTCCTATTATGCCCATAATCCACCTCTTCTTTTGATTTACAATCATGTCAAAAACAGTCTTTGGTGAAAGACAATATTTTTCCACAAATGTTTCGCTGGACCTGCATGGAGGTAAAAAAGCAAGATTAGTTTCTCATAAATTAGAGGTATGTTTTATGGTTTAATTTCACATAAATCATGAGCTTATTTGAGTACCTTGATGTCTTATACTGAGAAACAAGGTCAAACTACTGCTCTGAATGCTTTAAATGAAATCAGACCATAGGAGGGACTGCTAATCTTGTGCGTTAACTGTAAACTATCTGTGTTTGTCAGACGTGTCTAGCCTAGCTCTGTCCATTTGGCTGAACTCCCATAAAATGTGGATATTTCCTAAATAAAAAGGTTATTTACTCAAATCTAGTATAACCGCTGTAAATGGCCTGTCTGGGGTGGAGCATAATGTCCAAAAGAGAAAGATTTTCGCAGATGCCCACATAAACCAAATTCTGTTTTTAATTAGTAAACGCATTCTGTTTTTCCTTTAAAATCTAATAATTTATAAGCTACAATTTCGTCATTTTTCTTAAACTGCTGAACATATGCACAGATTTGAAATAGTTATAAATGTCACATTGTTTTAAGCTTTTTATTACATTATTTGAATATAAAACCAGATGCCGATGTGTTACTTTTCAGCAGGTGTGGGAAGCATTTTAATGTTCTGAATGTGGGTGGAACATTAGACAACACTGATAACAGATGTACTGTTCTTTCTGGTAATCCTAGCTGAGGTGGTCCCATTTTACAGGATGGTGCACACTGTTTTATGCAGCAATATTTAGGAAAACAAATCAGTTTCATTTACTCACAGACTCCTGACTTTTTTTAGATTAAAGATAACTTGAACATTTACACCTCATTGTTCTGTCAGGTTAAAGTTTATATTGTTGCATCAACTGCTGAGATGTTAATTTGGGTTATTTTTCAGGTGGAATGATTCTTAATCCCTCCTACTTTGGAACCAAAGGACACAACAACACCATGATCCATGAGATGGGTCATATTTTGGGACTGTACCATGTGTTTAAGGGTGTGAGTGAACGTGAGTCATGTGATGACCCCTGTCAAGAGACCACCGCATCCATGGAGACGGGAGACCTGTGTGCTGATACAACACCCACCCCAAAGTCTAAAGTTTGTCATGACCCTGATCCTGTCAATGACACATGTGGCCTTACCCAATACAAAAACACACCATACAACAACTACATGAGTTACACAGGTAGTCATGATCAGGTTACTGCTTCTGTTTGCTCACCAAAACCATTTTTTATATTGATGTTAATTTCACTTAGTGGTACAAGTAATACCTACATGCATGCAGTGTGAAACACTACCATTCAAAAGTTTGGCATCAGTACATTATTCAGTACAAGTATTTATTTTATTTTATTTATTTATTTGATTGTTTATTTATTTATTTATTTATTTATTTATTTTTTGAATGAAGATTCTTGTGTTCACCAAGGGTACATTTTTGTTCAAACAGATAGTCAAGAACAATAACATTGTGAAATTTTATTTTCATATAAAATGTTTTCTATTTTAATATGTTTTATAATGTAATTTATTCCTGCAGTAATAAAGCTGCCATTACTCCAGTCTTTAGAGTCACATGATCCTTCAGAAATCATTCTAATATGCTGATTTGGTGCTCAAGAGACATTTCTTATTACTATCACAGTTGGAAATTGGTTGTGCTGCTAAATTAATTATCTAAACCTTTATAAAATGTCTTTTTTCAGGATCATTTAAAAATATTTTTTTACACAATTCAGTCAATTTAATGAATCTTTGCTGCATACAAGTAGCAGTTCCTTCAAAAGAAAAATAAAATAATATATATATATATATATATATATATATATAAACAAACTCAGTGTTGATATTTATGTGTGAAATATTTTAACCTTTTTTTATTACAGATGATGACTGTACAAACCATTTTACACCCAATCAAGTAGCTCGGATGCACTGCTATATTGATTTAGCCTACAAAACCTGGCTCCATGGTAGAAAGCCCACCCCTGTTCCTCTTGCACCAGTGGTGATTGGTCAAGATGCAGATTCCGTCACCATTCATTGGGTGAACCCAATCAGTGGGCCACTTGCCCACAGGTAAAGTGAGGAACATACAACCCGAATTCCGGAAAAGTTGGGACGTTTTTTAAATTTTAATAAAATGAAAACTAAAAGACTTTCAAATCACATGAGCCAATATTTTATTCACAATAGAACATAGATAACATAGAAAATGTTTAAACTGAGAAAGTTTACAATTTTATGCACAAAATGAGCTCATTTCAATTTTGATTTCTGCTACAGGTCTCAAAATAGTTGGGACGGGGCATGTTTACCATGGTGTAGCATCTCCTTTTCTTTTCAAAACAGTTTGAAGACGTCTGGGCATTGAGGCTATGAGTTGCTGGAGTTTTGCTGTTGGAATTTGGTCCCATTCTTGCCTTATATAGATTTCCAGCTGCTGAAGAGTTTGTGGTCGTCTTTGACGTATTTTTCGTTTAATGATGCGCCAAATGTTCTCTATAGGTGAAAGATCTGGACTGCAGGCAGGCCAGGTTAGCACCCGGACTCTTCTACGACGAAGCCATGCTGTTGTTATAGCTGCAGTATGTGGTTTTGCCTTGTCCTGCTGAAATAAACAAGGCCTTCCCTGAAATAAACGTTGTTTGGAGGGAAGCATATGTTGCTCTAAAACCTTTATATACCTTTCAGCATTCACAGAGCCTTCCAAAACATGCAAGCTGCCCATACCGTATGCACTTATGCACCTCCATACCATCAGAGATGCTGGCTTTTGAACTGAACGCTGATAACATGCTGGAAGGTCTCCCTCCTCTTTAGCCCGGAGGACACGGCGTCCGTGATTTCCAACAAGAATGTCAAATTTGGACTCGTCTGACCATAAAACACTATTCCACTTTGAAATAGTCCATTTTAAATGAGCCTTGGCCCACAGGACACGACGGCGCTTCTGGACCATGTTCACATATGGCTTCCTTTTTGCATGATAGAGCTTTAGTTGGCATCTGCTGATGGCACGGCGGATTGTGTTTATCGACAGTGGTTTCTGAAAGTATTCCTGGGCCCATTTAGTAATGTCATTGACACAATCATGCCGATGAGTGATGCAGTGTCGTCTGAGAGCCCGAAGACCACGGGCATCCAATAAAGGTCTCCGGCCTTGTCCCTTACGCACAGAGATTTCTCCAGTTTCTCTGAATCTTTTGGTGATGTTATGCACTGTAGATGATGAGATTTGCAAAGCCTTTGCAATTTGACGTTGAGGAACATTGTTTTTAAAGTTTTCCACAATTTTTTTACGCAGTCTTTCACAGATTGGAGAGCCTCTGCCCATCTTTACTTCTGAGAGACTCTGCTTCTCTAAGACAAAGCTTTTATAGCTAATCATGTTACAGACCTGATATCAATTAACTTAATTAATCACTAGATGTTCTCCCAGCTGAATCTTTTCAAAACTGCTTGCTTTTTTAGCCATTTGTTGCCCCCGTGCCAACTTTTTTGAGACCTGTAGCAGGCATTAAATTTTAAATGAGCTAATTAAGTGGATAATAGTGTAAAATTTCTCAGTTTAAACATTTGCTACATTATCTATGTTCTATTGTGAATAAAATATTGGCTCATGTGATTTGAAATTCCTTTAGTTTTCATTTTATTAAAATTTAAAAAACGTCCCAACTTTTCCGGAATTCGGGTTGTACATATAACAGACAAAGAGGAAATAAATGTTTGTCTGTACAAATATTTATCCATTCATGTTGCACAATTTCTTGTATTCTCAAAGCTGTTATGGGAAATTCACTTAGATTCCCCATGCAAATTGATTTTGATCTGATTTGGTTTACAATGATTATGATTATGATGATCATGATTATGCTAACTAAAGTAAATATAGTTAGGTTAGAAATGTTCCACTATAACATGCTGTTTTGCGATGCAAAAACCACTTTTTATTCCCAAACTGTCTGCAATGCAGTTTAACTGGGTGTTTAATTTTGTTAAATACCACAATAGGGTATTTAAATTAAATTATTTAATTTTATTAAATGTGAACACAAGAAACAGGTGCATTGTTGTGTCCTATATGTGATTCCATTGCTATCCAAATAATCAGGAAGAGCATGTGATGTGATGTATTTTGAGTTAGCCCCCCCCCCCCCCCCCCAACACACACTTTTTGATCTTTCACTACCTTTGACAACTTTTTAAAAAAAAAGCTATTCTCTGTGGCTGTGTAGGGAAGGTGACATAAACTGTCATCTCTGTGATGAAAACGGAGCGTTCCATCAATACGCCCATGAGGCCACTTCTCCTCACGCCTGTGATTCCACTGGATACTGGACACCAGAGGAAGCAGTGGGTAAGTACTCATATTATTACGATGTTATTACACAACTTTACTTCATACTTGTAAACACAGACAGGTAGAAAGGTAAACCATAAAAAAGGCTCATTGCTGTTGGGCTGTATATCAGCGCGTTTGAAATCCCATTTGGTCAATCAAATAAGAGGACCAGGACTAACTGCTGTATTATAGTTTTTACATCATGATCCAACAATGTTCTTCCACATGCATATGTCATGAATCATAAGATACTGTGTGCATGACTGAATGCCGTCTCTGACATAATTGTTGTTTTACGTGTGCTTGATCCTCAGCACACCACTGAATATGTCACAAATGATTGTCAATGTAAAAAAAAAAAAATCTGCTCATTGATTAATGAGGATGAAGCCCTGGCTTCTTTCTCTGAACTTGTGCATTCACATTCAGGTGGATCGTTCAGTCTCATGCGGGCCATGTTGCATGCAAGTCTGGAATAATTCAGGAAATAAATCATTAAATCATTATTGCCTGGATGAAGAAAACTTTTTTGCCATCAATGAATAAAAAAGGCCATTGGCACAGCTTCAAGATTTGGTAATATTGGGTGGCATCCAGAAGCGGCCCGTCATAAAAAGCAATGTTTATCCTGTGTAGCTTTTCAACTTTATTCCTCACCTAACAGATGTTACCGATTATTCTAATCAGAAATCTCTTAGCATCTGGTCTGCCCGTTCACTGATATGTGATACCGATAAGATTGTGCTTTAAAAAGTCCACCCAAAATATAGAAATCCATCCCCGGTATGCAGTCATTTTCATAAAGCACAGTATCAAGAGAGAGGTCAAACATAAAATTATCCAGCTAGGTGGTAGTGGAGAGTGATTTTTGGCCTGGAGTCTTGTTTTGAGAAACAGATTGATGAGAAATGAAGTCTTAAATTAAAAAAAAAAAAATTATATCTCTAAGAAAACAATATCTTTGCGATATTAATGATGAATGAGATTTAAAACCATCGGTTCAGATAAATAATGGTAACCTGTTGTTTTTGGTTTATTTTTAAAAACATGATAAAGTGCATGATGACTACCAAATGCGAATAATTTTGTGACTTTAAGAGCAATATGATAGCACTGTTTGTGTACAATGAAATAATGCTCATGGCAATACCATGGTAAATAATTTGATAACTGTATTAACGCAGGCCAATTCGATACCAACAAATCATACAGTACTTGTACCTCAGATCTCACATCTTGTAACGCTCATCCCTGCTTACCTGTACCATAGCATCTGTATGTACTATAAGGCAACTTTTTGAGAAATAAGTTTTGATCCAGGGTGAGCAGAGACCTGGTTAAGGCTGCTGAAAGAAGGAAGGATAACATGCTCACAGATCTTGCCGCATTACTTTTCCCTATGGGAGCATTATACCACATCTGATACAATCATTACTTCTACCTTGTGTGGAGGCCCTTGCTCTGTTTATCTGACCAATTGGGTTTTATGGTTTGCCTTGGCCTGCTGCTGCTTACCCTGTACACATCCACACATGAGGCCACGCTTGATGCAAAGGAGTGCTCTGTGACTCAAGGCTGCTGTCTGTCTATCTGTCTCTCTCGACCTGGAATACATTTTAATCCATCATTGTAAAACCTTTTGGAGGCAGAGGATTCACATGGCCTGAAATTAATACTTGTGCTCTTTATATTAATACGAAATAGTTCACTAAACAGTTGTATTTCTTCAGCATGTAGTATTTGGGCACAAAAATGTCTGATCTATTAATTAACCCCCTGCAGTTCAGTTTAACCAGGCTGTTTGTATCTCCTTTCTGTGAAAATTATATTTATTATTGATAATTTATTATTACAGGTTTATCAAGGGAAAAACTGTGCTTTTTGCCTGGAATAATTAACAACACACTGTTTTTGGCTGCAAGCATGATGAGATTGCTTTAGTACTAATATCCAGTAAACAACCAAAACAGTATAAATAATAGGATTTTCTGACAGGACAATGTCCTAGAAAAGCAAACTTTAAGACTTTTTGTTTGTTTGTTTGTTTTGCCCATTTTTCTATTTTTTTTTTTTCATTTTTATAAACTTTTATTTATAAATTTATTTATAAAGAGATGGTTTATGCTCCATATTTTTTTTTACAACTTTTTAAAATACTTTTATTCTCCAAGGGTGCATTAAATTGATCAAAAGTGACATTGAATACATCAATAATGTTACAAAAGATTAAATAAATTGTGCTCTTTTTAACTTTTTGAAGTATCTGGATCGCAGTGGTGGAGCAAAGCTGTGCAGTCAAAATTGTAGTAATCTGCTGCTCAGGCGTTGTTCATGTGCATAATTAAATGTCGCCATCAGTGGACATAGATAAGTATAAGTGAAGTTCCCCTGATGTGTTTGCGAGAGTGCCGCCCAAGGGCTCTCCTGGGATTACCTTCCCCTCCTGTTCTTCAGGCCACCGAAGGCATTAAACTCTTATTTTAATAAATTATTTTGTGAGCCCTGTCTGTCCCAATAAAGGTGCCAATCTGTCTCCTTTGCCAAGTTGCACCTGAGTCTTACGGTCGATTGAGGTCTGGGGAAATGTGCTTCACATCCATTGCCAAGACGTGCGTTTTTTTCCCCAGACAGTCTGTTTTGTATTTTCCCTTTCACTCGGTTTCTCCCTCTTAGCCAACCCATTCTCACTCCAAAGGCGCCAAAAACCGAAGCATGGTCAAGCACCCCTAGCGTCACTTTTATGACGCCAAATGTGCCTCTCAGCGTCGAAATATCGACCCACTACGACCTTCATTGCTTTCAGTGGGGAAACTTTTGGCGTCAGAATTTCGACGCGAGGGCATGAGATGTTTATCGCTATGAAATCACGTTCAAGAAGTCTCATTCAGCACACATCGCGATACTTGCTATCAGTTCCACAGTTTGGGTGAGTAGTCGTAAATACGCTCTTTTAATGCCTTTTATAAAATGTATTTTGTCTTCTTTATTAATCAGATTAGCGCCATATGTTTAATCGCTGTTTTATATCGGTCATCCGCGGCTGTCTTTGAGTTTCATTGTGTTTAAATAAATGAACACAGCTGCTAATTAGTGTGATTAAACTCTATCTGTCACGTGACGTGACATAGACCTTCGATCCGTTTTATATTAATTTCAGGTTCAATGATGTAAGTTGTATTTGTAGTAAAATCATGGTAATCACAAACTTACAATAGTAATAAATGAAATGTGAAGTTAAAACACAGTAAACGGGACATTTACCATGTTTTTACCACAGTAACTGTAGTTTTACTATGGTATATTAATAATCAATACAACAATACAATAATCACCAAACCAGCTATGTTTGTATCACTGTAATGTTAGTGTTTTTATGTGCTTTTATATGACAGATATCACAGTAATCATATGTTCTGTACCATGCTTTTAATACCTTTTATGGTAAATCCAAAAAAATAAAAATAAAAAAAATAAAAAAATAATAAAAAGTGTATTTTTTTCATCTTGCAGTTTATTCATATCAGTTTATATCTAAATATTTTGCTGTATATAACATTCTGTATATAATTCAATTTTATTTTCTCTCCCCTTTTTTATTATTTTTATTTTTAGCTGAAAAGACATAAAGGAAGCATTCAGCCCAGTGGTGTTTCTGGAGAGGTATTCCTTCAGAAATGGAGAAGACAGAAAGCTGCGGAGGCAGACATTTGCAGCAGTAAGTCTGTGATAGTTTGTATCTTTTATCAAACATTCCTGCTGTTATAATTTGTACAGCATTTGTTGTTTCTTAAACTGTTGCACTGTCCAAATACCCACAAATGCCATCTTTGCACTTGACCACTTGATTACTTTTTTGACGTCTTTCCTGTATTTGGCCTAGTGTTCTAGTGAGCATGATGACCATAAGTATGTGTCAAAGTTTTCATGACCTGATGACTGTGTTTCCCAATCCAGGTCCTGGATGAACACCGAGAACACCGAGAACAAGATGAACACCGAGCCGAGCCAGATAACGAACAAAACATTGACTCATTCACGAGTCAAGAACCGTTTCTGTCAGACGCATCCGATTCGTGAACTGAGGAGCTGATGATACTGCGCATGTGTGATTCAGCGTGAAGCAGACCGACACACAGGGCGTCTGAACTAAACTGATTCTTTTGGTGATTGATTCTGAACTGATTCTGTGCTAGTGTTATGAGCGCGGGTAAACCGAAGGCTTGAATCAAGGGCAATCATCGCAAATGACGCCATTATACGTCGAGCGCAAAAGAACCTGTGAACCGTTTTCTTCAACCGGTTTATTGAATCGAAACTGTCCAAAAGAACTACTGGTGATCCGAAAACCGATGCAACGGGTTCTTCACTCGTAAACGAGTCAGTCTATTGTTCGCTATCTGGCTCGGCTCGGTGTTCATCTTCAGTTCTCTCTTCACAGCAGTTCAGTCAGTGTACTGTTTGAGTGCATGCATTACTCCGGGATATTGGTTTGTTTGAACTCAGAGGGAGTGTTAGCCACATAAAAAAAAAAAAATGTTAACAGCTTAAGTCATTTGTGGATTAATGTGTATTAGAGATGCGAACCGTTTAAAACGATTCAGTTCGATTTGGTGAACTGAATGATTCGTTCTCGAACCGGATATCCAGCTGCTTTGTTTTGAACTCTCTCTCACAACAGACACGGAAGAGAAGACAATGCTGAATAAAGTCGTCGTTTTTGCTATTTTTGGACCAAAATGTATTTTCGATGCTTCAAAAAATTCTAACCGACCCTCTGATGTCACATGGACTACTTTCTTAACTTTCTGGACATGGACAGTATACCATTCACACAGCTTCAATGGAGGGACTGAGAGCTCTCGGACTAAATCTAAAATATCTTAAACTGTGTTCCAAAGATAAACGGAGGTTTTACGGGTTTGAAACAACATCAGGGTAAGTTATTAATTACATAAATTTGCTATCTGGGTGAACTAACCCTTTAATGTATTTTTGATGATAATTATTTTCCTTGAATCTTATTTGTCTTGATGCTACTTTATCAACTTTATAGTCTATGCTTCAATAAAATGAAACCGGTGAATATTGTGTTCTGAAGATTCTTGGTAAATACATAATTTTACTAGGTAGGCTCATATGTGTTTATTTTAGACTTGAAAAAACTACATATTAATTATTGGGATTATTTTTTTACTTAAGACATAAACATTTTTGATCGGATTAATAACATCTGGGACATCAGTACACCAGAAAGTTATTTTTTATATTTAAGTAACAAATATGCAAATTTTTTGTGAAATAAAGGGAGTTATGAGATTAATTATTTTGCATTACAAGATGTTGCCATGGGCTTTATTGTTACAAATACTTGAGGGATAACTGAGAATGTAGCAGGAATGATCAACATGGATCCTGTACTGTATTCAAACCAAGAGCACGCACATTACTGATGTCCAGCATCTGAGGAGCAAGATACGGGGGTGAGGAGGAAATTTTTACACTGATTTTTGCTAATTAGTATATATATATATATATATATATATATATATATATATTAATATTCTTAGCACTGCATGAATTTGTCCTTGTGTAAGAGTGAAGTATCACAATGTGCAAAATTGTCCTTGATTACTGCTTTTTTAAAGTGGGGAATAGATAAAGGCAAGTTGTTGCAGGTTCATCCATTATATTTATTGCCATTTACTTCAAAAATCAAATAAATAATCTATTATTTTCATTATTAAATAATTTCTTTCAAATTTTTCCATGTTTCATCAGATGGCCTCACAATGTCCTGTCAAAAGGTATAATAGCCATGATGTAAGAATAGAAAACGGAGGACTGTGAAAACTGTCAGATATAAATGTGACTCAGCTCAGTTTGTTGTCCATAATGAGGAGAATACATATATGTAGGTTTTACTGCCCTTCTACCCCCAGGGGCCCAGTAGCACCCCCCGGAAGAGCCTAAAACTGTACATTTCAAATGGCTGTAAATCAGAGTCCAATTAACATATCAAACAGAAAATGGGCAGGATTATTACTTATGCTATGCTGATAAAATAATGTTGAGCTCATTTTTCAGAAATAAATGGAAAGCTGGCATAAAGGCATTTTAAATATTGCTCACTGTAAAATACCACATTTCAGCCTGCCTCTCAAATATATCATATAGGTTTGCACAATGAACATATTTAGATATCCAGTTTTCCTTAAAATAAATAATTTATTTAGTTTCGTTAATAAAAAGTTTTAAACTACATTAGCCACATGCCTCCGTCGTTCTATCTATGGAAAGGCAAAACTAGGGGCTGTTTTTTGTAGTTCATTGAAGTTATCTTCAATACCACGACTTAGGTGCCCTTGAGCAAGGCATCGAACCCCCAACTGCTCCCCGGGCGCCGCAGCATAAATGGCTGCCCACTGCTCCGGGTGTGTGCTCACAGTGTGTGTGTGTGTTCACTGCTCTGTGTGTGTGCACTTCGGATGGGTTAAATGCAGAGCACAAATTCTGAGTATGGGTCACCATACTTGGCTGAATGTCACTTCACTTTCACTTTCACTTTATGCTTAGGGTTAGGGTTAGGATCTCGCTTAAGATGTAATTTTTCTCAAGATAGCAACACTTCACTGTTAACTTAATATATTAATAATGTGATGATAGCAGCAAAACATACTTTTTAACATGATGCGCTGTTTAATATGGGTTAAAAGATCCTGAAAATTCACAGCCAATGACATCAAAGCTGAGCAGCGGTGTCACACTTCCTTATCCATTTATGTCAGATGTCTTTCGTTTTTCGGCTGATGGGATAGATCCGGTTAATAATAGATTAAATTTGCTACTTATTAAATTCTGTTTTATTAACGTCTACACCTTCCTCCATTGTTCAGCTTGACAAAAATTGGGAAATATTGATGTGCACATGCCCAGCAGTCGCAGTTGTATCCAACAGATAGATTCCTCTCATTAAATATAAAACAGATTTTTAAGATTTTGATTATTTTTTTTGACCAAAGACAAATATATTTACTAATCAAATGATGTGCTTTTAAAATGTACATTGTATATTACATTGTGTTTTAAAGTTAAAATCATTCATATTTGCGTTTCTGTGATTTACCATTCTCTACCATTTGAACTCTAGGAATAAAAACAGAAAGAATAAATGAATGAATGAATGAATGAACAAATAAATACATAAAGCATAATGAACATGCATATTTTTGTAAGGATCTTCCATTATTTATTGATATGTCAAACTCATTTAAAGACGTACCAAAATTACTATTGAACAAACACCTGCTACCTTTGACAATAACATCATGAATTCACTTCATGACTGGAACTAGGGGATGATTGTGTATGAATATCTCCTTTACTAAAACTCTTAATTAAAGTCTAAAAAGTTTACTGTATGAAGCTTGAAAAAGAGAACACAATGCTTTATCAATACGAAAAATCTACAGTGTTATCTGAAAACAATCCTGTAAGACAGAAAGGAAGGAAATATTATTAAATTACTTGCAACTTGTACATTACACTGGGTTTTGTTTAGACCATAAAAGCAGCCTCTGTAAAGATGCTGTATAATTAAATGTTAAATGCATCCACAGTGTTGGGGAGTAACTAGTTACATGTAACGGCGTTACGTAATTTAATTACAAAATTATTGTAACTGTAATTAGTTACAGTTACTAAGAAAAAATGAGTAATTAAATTACAGTTACTTATGAAATTTTTAACGATTACAAAGGGGATTACATTTGAATATTTACACACATCCACATACAGATTTAACTGATTTATTTCCCAAATTGCACTGACTATTCTGAGACATACCGCCCTAATAATTTCCCGAATGCTGAAATACAGTCTGGTTCGTAGAATCCAGTCATAAAAACGGAATGCCTAACGCGGACGGAATATGTCACATTTTGGATGACTAAATCAAAAGTAGGTCAGTACACTTGAATCAAAACATGACATGGACAAGTGTCTGTGAATATAAAGCCCCAAAAATGCAATATATGACTCCTGCACATTCTGCGTGTCTGTGGAAATCAGGCGCGGACTGGACACCGGGAGAACCGGGACAATTCCCGGAGTCCTGGCAGCCGATTTTGCCCCACTATTTAATATCATTATTGTATAATTGCCTGCCGAATGTACTAAAGCGATCATTTGCGAATCCGCCATTTGATAATTAAATCTCTAATAAATCATGAAGTGTTAGTCATGACGCGCGCGCTCTCTGCGCCTCCGCCAAACGGTTTGGATCAGACTCAGAGTAATCAATGCAAGAGAGAGGGAGAGGGAGAGGGAGAGGGAGAGGGAGAGGGAGAGAGAGAGAGAGAGAGAGAGAGAGAGAGAGAGAGAGAGAGAGAGAGAGAGAGAGAGAGAGAGAGAGAGAGAGAGAGAGAGAGAAAGAGAGAGAGAGAGAGAGAGAGAGAGAGAGAGAGAGAGACTGGAGCAGAGAAGCAGAACTCCTGTTCGGGTTTCAGGTCAGTTTCATCTGTAAAGATGCTTTTTTGTCATTGTTTTTTTTATTTATTTAATCAAGCAGCAGCACGTTGCTCATCAGTCATCACTCAAAATACTATATAAAGGACATCATTATTATCTGTTGTAATGTTACAGTAGGAATTTAGCTGAAAAAAAATCAGATTTTTTTTTATAGGTTTAGGGGGAGCTACGACAGACAACAACACAACCCTTACGAAAATTAACATTTTAATATTTAACTATAAATCCAGAGAAAATGGTTACTATTGGTTAACTGTGGTAACCAAAAATGTAAAATTATTTTACAAATGTATTTATTTAAAAATAAATACAAATCCATTTGCAAAAAAAAATAATGTTATTTTACTTTTATATAGGCTAATAAAAGCATGTTTAACTTTTGTAAGGGAAAAACATGACTCGTGTACAGTATTAGGATTTTTCTATAAAGATATTGTAGTATTGTAGAGTATTGTATTGTAAAGTATAGTTTTGTTCAATCTTGAGTATTAAAGTCATGAGAGAGATGGATAACAGGGCAAAATAAAGAGACTGAAGAGAAAAATGGAAGTGAAGGTGCAGTTCAGGAGAGAAATTTTAATTATTTTGCATGTCCCCAAATTAAAGATTTAAACCTTTTTTGTCAGGTCCATACAAAAAATAGTTTTGTCCATGAATTTGTTTGTATGAGTCTGAATTTTCCAGTCTGAATTTTTTTCCCAGTCTGCCCCTCCTGTAAATGAATGGCAAAGACATGGTTTCATTTATCACACGTAGGCCTACTGAAGCTCGCAGTGTTTTCAACCTCTGCCGCCTCAATATAGGAGTACACGAGCACATAAACATAATTTCTAGAACTGCTCTGTGTCACTTCATGTGCATTTTACTTATTTTGAGAAAACTATCATCATATACAGAGACAGCAGTTTCAAAAAAACACCAATGTTTCAGGAGTTTATTACACAGAATACGTCACATGCTTATTAGATAACTGTATTTAAGTTGATGTATATGCTTTTATTTATTATTCTTTAATTTTCACAAATTTATAAAAGTAATCAAAAAGTACTCAAAAGTAATTAGTTACTTTACTTTAATAAAGTAATTGAAAAAGTTACACTACTATTACATTTTAAACAAGGTAACTTGTAATCTGTAACCTATTACATTTCCAAAGTAACCTTCCCAACACTGTGCATTAATTATTGAAAGCAAGTAATTAATAGCAAGCTATAGTCATATGAATTCTTTTGATAGTGTCAGATGAGACAGTCCTGGGGATTGTACAATATCATACAAGTGTTAAACTGAATTATTAAGACTATGATGTGCGACTGTGTTTAGGGTTCATTTTTAAGACTTTGACCCTGTCCAGATACCCACACTTGCAGTCTTGGCCACTTGAGAGTGTGTGTACATGACAGTGTGTGCACAAGACTGTCCCCGGTCTTATTAATGCCAAAGCACAGCGTCCTTAGCACACACTAAACCTCTCCAATACTGCTCCGGAGCGCTATACAACGCTTAGTGTATCCCATCATACATCATGTTTTGGAATAAATCGTCAGACTTTTTGCCGAGATCTCACAAGAGGTCACAGAAAGCTGTCCAATGTACAGTATGTGAAATATTGATAATTAGATATTAAAAATCTCTGTAAACACATAAGTGTCCCATAAGGCAGTGGCTCCCAATCCTGGTCCTGGAGAACCCCAACACTGCACATTTGAGATGTCTCCCTGATCAAACACACCTGATTCAACTCATCAGCTCATCAGTGAAGACTCCAAGACCTCAAAAGTGTGTTTGTCAGATAAGAGAGACACCAAAACCGTGCAGTGTTGGGGTTCTCCAGGACCTGGATTGGGAAACACAGTCATCAGGTCATGAAAACTTTGACACATACTTATGGTCATCATGCTCACTAGAACACTAGGCCAAATACAGGAAAGACGTCAAAAAAGTAATCAAGTGGTCAAGTGCAAAGATGGCAAGTGTGGGTATTTGGACAGTGCAACAGTTTAAGAAACAACAAATGCTGTACAAATTATAACAGCAGGAATGTTTGATAAAAGATACAAACTATCACAGACTTACTGCTGCAAATGTCTGCCTCCGCAGCTTTCTGTCTTCTCCATTTCTGAAGGAATACCTCTCCAGAAACACCACTGGGCTGAATGCTTCCTTTATGTCTTTTCAGCTAAAAATAAAAATAATAAAAAAGGGGAGAGAAAATAAAATTGAATTATATACAGAATGTTATATACAGCAAAATATTTAGATATAAACTGATATGAATAAACTGCAAGATGAAAAAATACACTTTTTATTATTTTTTTTATTTTTATTTTTTTGGATTTACCATAAAAGGTATTAAAAGCATGGTACAGAACATATGATTACTGTGATATCTGTCATATAAAAGCACATAAAAACACTAACATTACAGTGATACAAATATAGGTGGTTTGGTGATTATTGTATTGTTGTATTGATTATTAATATACCATAGTAAAACTACAGTTACTGTGGTGAAAACATGGTAAATGTCCCGTTTACTGTGTTTTAACTTCACATTTCATTTATTACTATTGTAAGTGTCGTGGTTACCATGATATCACTACGAATACAACTTACATCATTGAACCTGAAATTAATATAAAACGGATCAAAGGTCTATGTCACATCACGTGACAGATAGAGTTTAATCACACTAATTAGCAGCTGTGTTCATTTATTTAAACACAATGAAACTCAAAGACAGCCGTGGATGACCGATATAAAACAGCGATTAAACATATGGCGCTAATCTGATTAATAAAGAAGACAGAATACATTTTATAAAAAGCATTAAAAGAGCGTATTTACGACTACTCACCCAAACTGTGGAACTGATAGCAAGTATCGCGATGTGTGCTGAATGAGACTTCTTGAACGTGATTTCATAGCGATAAACATCTCACGTCCTCGCGTCGAAATTCTGACGCCAAAAGTTTCCCCACTGAAAGCAATGAAGGTCGTAGTGGGTCGATATTTCGACGCTGAGAGGCACATTTGGCGTCATAAAAGTGACGCTAGGGGCGCTTGACCATGCTTCGGTTTTTGACGCCTTTGGAGTGAGAATGGGTTGTCTTAGCCTCCCATCCTGTCTCTTTTTAAAAATTGTCATAACAAGATTGAAAATTCAATAGATTAAATGGTTGTTCATGATAAAAGCACAGAATTGCTCAATTCCGAAAATCTAGCGAGCTGCCTGCAGATGCAGCATTTTAAGGGGTGTACCTAATGCAAATACTGTTTTAAAAAAGGTTTGCAACTTAATTATGCTGCCTTCTTTGTTTTAATTCTAATAAGGCAGAATCAGATAAATCCTCCACAAAGAAGGTAATCCCAGAATGCATTCTGATGAACACAATTTACATTTAATTTACTACTGAAAAGTATCAATACAAATTAAATGGTTTTTACTCAATTAATCATTTGGCTTTTTGTGTATTCTATCTATTTTAATGCTTATTGGACTACCCTTGTGTTAGCTTAGCAATTTGCTAACATCCGTTTCTATAGGCATAATTTGTGAGTGGGAGCTCAATTTGTGTAGCATGTGGATTTGCTGCACGCCATATCAATTCCAAATCAGTCATTTATGAGGTTTCAGGACAGAGTGCACATATAAATTCAGTGTACAAAGCAGTCCACTCTTTTGTCATGTTTTTGAATGCATTGCTATGGAATTGCCCGTTTTAGGGCTAAAATGCCTTTTTTATCATAATGAATTGGTTCATTCTTTCAGGTGTATGTCCCATTTGCCAAAAAGATTCTTAGCGTTTGATGGCGAGTTACAGTATTTTCTTTTTGGCTTTGAATGTGGTTTGCGTGTGTTTTTGCAGGGGCCCCTGATGTGTACCAGCCATGTGAGCCCAGCATGCAAGCCTGGAGTCCTGAATTTAACCTGTATGAGCCCAACATGACTACGCCATGCCCTCAGATTGAGGGCTGCCTGCTGGAATTGCACTTCCTTCACCCGGTTGTTCCTGACAGTTTGACCGCATGGATCACTTACACCTCAGCCAGTGAGTACTGTCTGAATATATCAAACACCTGACATTATTGGAATATACACTACTGTTTAGAAGTTTGGCATCACTAAGATTTTTATTTATTTTTATTTTTTGTTTTAGAAATAAATTAATACTTTTATTTAGCAAGGGCATAATAAATTGATCAAAAGTGAGAAAGACTTTTGCATTGTTATTTATGTTTCAGGTAAATGCTGCTGTCCTTTTGAAATTTCCAATCACAGTTTCCACAAAAATATCAAGCAGCACAACTGCTTTCAACATTTATTATAATAACGATTATTTCTTGAGCACCGTTTTAAATGATTGAGCAGCATATCAAAATTATTTCTAAAGGATCATTTGACATTGAAGACTGAAGTTATGGCTTCTCACAATTCAGCTCTGCCATCACAGGAATAAATTATATTTTAAAATATATTTAAAATAAAATGTACAGTAATAATATTTCACAAAATTACTTTTTTTTTTAATCAAATAAATGCAGATATAATGAGCATAAAAAGACTTACCAACCCCAAACTTATGAACAATGTGTAGGAATTTTTTATATGAATGAATTCTTCTGTTTTTTTTTTCTTCCACAGATCAAAAGGCAATTGCTAATATCATGTTCATAATGGAAAATGGCGAGAGGGTCCACACAGGTCCTAAGCATGCTTCCTGTGACATTCCTTTGACCCTTCATTTACATACTAGTAAGAAGGTCAAGGCTGTTAAAATCTCCACCTTTGATAAGAAGCTCGAGATCGATGCTGTTTTGCTGACCTCGCGGCCCCAAAGTCCTCTCTGCTCCAGCTGCCGCCACCTTCTCTACAGAGTGCTCCGAGAACCACCAATCAGAGAAGATCAGAGTCCTGTAATCATCAAACAGCCCACATACACTGACAGGTAAGAATATGTGTCTGTGTATTATTAACAATATCACTTTATTTTGTACGTAGACACTTTGAAAGACTATATTTTTAAATACTTACCGTATTTTCCGGACTATAAGTCGCACTTTTTTTTCATAGTTTGGCTGGTCCTGCGACTTATAGTCAGGTGCGACTTATTTATCAAAATTAATTTGACAAGAAACCGAGAGAAATGAACCAAGTGAAAACATTACCGTCTACAGCCTCAGTGCTCAGTGCTCAGTGCTCCTGTAGTCTACACTGAAGACATAGAGCGCCCTCTCGCGGCTGTAGAAGGTAATGTTTTCTCTTGGTTCTAAATAAATGTGACTTATAGTCCAGTGCGACTTATATATGTTTTTTTTCCTCATCATGACGTATTTTTGGACTGATGCGACTTATACTCAGGTGCGACTTATAGTCCGAAAAATACGGTATTTGAAATTGGTGAGTCATTAGTAATACTGTCAAGTGTTTTCAAATAATAATGTCTCTGTCATGTTTTTAATTATGTTTTAGTTGATTTACAGAATTTCTGAGAGTATTATTTTAAGTGTGGCTTGAGTATAAATGCTGAACATGTTGTGTTACTAAAACTGAAATTGAATTGTATCTTCAGCATATCACTATTCGAAGCGATGTCTGAAAAAATCATGGATTTGACATTGTCATTTCATTAGTCATTAATTTTACAAGCATAAAAAAGATCAACAACCAATTTCTGTTCTGTTCATGTCACTTTTTATTCTGTATGCTCCAATACAAATTCATCAACGGTCACTGGATTGTCGTCTTGCAATAGGTGAAAATGTCCAGAGATTAATAGTGTGGATCAGAGAATGTAGCATTTCCAGAAAAGTCCTGTAAGCTCAGAAAGATGGAAACTCTACTGAGAATTGGGCTATGTGGATAAGGAAAGGAAAGAAAGACAGATTAGATATGAGAGAGAGAGAGAGAGAGAGAGAGAGAGGTACAATGAAACCCTGAAATATAAACCAAATGTTACTCGTAGAAACAGTAAACACCCATGGCTGTTTGCAGCTCATCTGAAATTGTTTCCAATCTTTCGCTGAAGGGAGTTGTGTGCTTGATGTTGTTAGTGTCCAGTAAGTGAGAGACCTGTCATTTGGCATGGGAGACAAAAGACTGACAACAAGTATAGTGGAAAAAAGGGAGTTGGAGTGAAGATGGGTTTGTGGGAAAGTAGGCTACAGTGCCTCCGTGAGGTCTACAGCAAAAACAAAACACTTACCATGAAATGAGTGAGGTAACAAGAGGCCAGTGAAGGGAGGTACTTAACCTTCAGAAAATGTTGATCGTTAACCTTGGCAGGGCCCATACCAAATATTATATGAGCTGTTTTATGTTCTATGCATTTTATATGATGTTTGCGGCTTTTGCCAGCATTTATGGCACATTAATATTAAATCCCAATTTTGTATGATATTTGTGTGATTTTGTTATATTAAAGAAATAAATAAATAATACTTATAAAGTATATAAATATAAATTAATACAATTATAAAGATCAAAATTTTGTTTCATTGTTTTGAATACCATTCAAAAATTTGTGGATGGTTTTTGAAAAGTCTGTTATGCCCACCAAGACTGCATTTATTTTAGCAAAAATAGAGTAAAAACAGTATCATAGTGCAATATTACTACTTTAAAATGTAATTTAAAGTAACTTTTTTTATATATGTTTAATTTATTGAAAAGAACAACATATATAAATAAATAAATAAATAGAACTGCCAAATAAAATATGTTATATCTTACTAGAGGAGGTCTTGTGCTGGAAGTCCCTGCCTTTCTCTATACGCTATGAAGAAATAAATAAATGTATTATGTTACTAGCACAAAATCCTTCATTGGATCTCCCTTTGCTACCTCAGAACAATAGTTTTAAGTAGTCTCTCCCCCCTTTTCTGTCCCTGAAAGTAATCCATAATTAATAAGGGCAATATGTTGAGTAATAAGACCCACTGGAGAAAGTTAGCTAGGCATCATCTTACCACAGTACGGAAAAGGACTGAATTCAAACAAGCCTTGCCAATCATGGCAAGACTCTTTTTACAGAGTCATTCAATCAAGTCAGATCGATACCCCCGAGGTACATCTCAGTGTGACATGCAGTGATAGCCTTACTGGGATTAAATATAGATCAAGTAGGCTACAGTGGCATGCAAAAGTTTGGGAACCCCTGCAGAATCTGTGAAAATGTGAATAATTTGAACAAAAGAGAGATCATACAAAATGCCTGTTATTTTTTATTTATTGTCCTGAGTAAGATATTGTACATAAAATTGTACATTTTTTTTTTTTTTTTGTGATGGCTGTTCATGAGTCCCTTGTTTGTTCTGAACATTTAAACTGGGCAATGTTCTTCAAGACCGGGACATACCAAGCTGACTTTAAAGAACTAGCGGCGAAGAAAGCCGATGGTGTTGTTGCCTCATGTTGGCAGCGTCGGCCCAAAAAGCTGTGCCCGAACACACTGCACAGACTACTGCAAACTAACACGTTCGTTCTGCGCATGCGTAAGAGGAACGAGCTGTCCATATCAGCAGCTAACAATTGTATATATTCAACACTCAAAAGGAGAAACTGAAACAAAGATATACGAGATAAATGCAGATATACAAAAGGTAAACAAAGTTGCGCTTGCTTACCATTTTGAATATCAGTAACGTTGATAACTTTAATTTTAGTTATTTAATAATTTTAGGCAGCTCATGTTGTTATGAAAACATTTGCGTATAAGAATGATTTGGGAAAGAGCCTTCTCTCTGTACCGCCTTCATTTACATACATGTTTTCTTCACTTTTGCTTTAATTCTCGGCACTGACTCATTTGCTAAACTGAACATCCAATCAAAGCTCTCTCCCTCACTGATGGCCCCGACATCTCAATCGGGCAAACTGCCACCGATGTGAGCCAGACAAGAGCCGACGAGTCGAACACACCAAACAAACTAGCTGACCGTCACTTGCCGTCGTTGGTGTGTCCCGGTCTTCAGAAAAGTCCTTCAGGTCCTGCAGGTTCTTCAGTTTTCCATCTTTTGCATATTTGAACCCTTAAGTTTCCAGCAGTGACTGTATGAAGTTTGAGATCCATCTTTTCACACTGAGGACAATTGAGGGACTCAAACACAACAACAACAAAAAATGGTTCAAACGTTCACTGATGTTCCAGAAGGAAACATGATGCATTAAAGGGATCCCCGGGTATTAAGACATGTATAGCTTAATATAACTTAAATTATGTCTCTTATTGAAATATGTAACAGAAAACCTGTGATGTATGTTATTTTAAAATATTGACATCGTTTTTACACTGTGGGGGGCGCCATTATTTTGTGTGCACAGTACAATCTGCATTGCTGATGTCAAATGGTTGCACTCGTTGAGCTACTGGCACTTTTTACCGCGAAACAACTCAGAAAATAAACTCAAGAAAATTAAATACTGATACGATACCACATTGTCTGGCTTTTGGATGTAATTTTCAGTCAGAGTGCAACAAAAGAAGCAATATAGGACATCATTGATTTCCCTAGTGATAAGAAGAGGAGAAAAGAATGGGAAGATGCATGTGGACGAATAAAACGTCCTAAAGACCCGCTTTTTTTCTCCACTTTAGCCCTGATGCCTTTGAGGTTTTTAGTGGACAACAGCTATTGAAACAGCTTACAAATGACCATGACGAGAAGCGCTATGCCATCCTTTTGCCAACATGCCAACGCTAATCATGATGCTGGAGGAGTTTCTCAGTGCGGATTTCCCTCGAGATCCGGGGCATTTAGACTCCCTTGTTGGGAAAAATTGATGGTATAAAATGTATGGTATATTAAGCTATACATGTCTTAATACCTGGGGATCCCTTTAAGAGCTGGGGGGTGAAAACTTTTAAACAGGATGAAGAAGTCCAAATTTTTTTTGTTTTGTTTAAATATAATTTTTTACCATTTAGTACTGCCCTTTGGAAGCAACAGAGAGTAATTATTAAAGACGAATTAAGTACAATTTACCTTGATCTTCAAATTCGTAATGCATCGTGTTTCCTTCTGGAGCATCAGTGAATGTTGGAACCTTGTTAAATAGTTATATTTGAGACCCTCAATTGTCCTCAGTGTGAAAAGATGGATCTCAAAAGCTCACAGTCATTGCTGGAAAGGGTTCAAATATGCAAAAGATGCTGGAAAACTGAAGAATCTACTGGAACTAGATGATTTTTCTGAAGAACAGTGCTCAGTTGAACTATCTAGAACAAACAAGGGACTCATGAACAAGCATCACAAAACAGAAAGACAGTCGTGGATCATCCAGGTAATGACACACAGTACTAAGAACCAAGGCTTCCCAAACTTTTGAATGTTATTTTAATAATTTCAGCAATTATTTTGTCTTGTGGACTATATGTAAACATCTTTTATGAACAATATATTACTCAGGACAATACTAAATAAAAAAATAACATTCATTTATTATGATCTTTGTTATTTTTTTAAATTATTAACATTTTCAAATATTCTGCAAGAGGTTCCCAAACTTTCGCATGCCACTCTATTTCTGCAGTATATTTCAGATTCATATTGTGCATTTGAGCTGTTGTGCTGTATACCAGCATCTCTCATTCTTTAGTATGGTTTATGATTGCTTTTTAAGGAATAGTTCACCCCAAAATGAAAATTTGCATAAAATGTACTCATCCTCAGACCATCCAGGTTACCCAAGATGTAGATGAGTTTGTTTCTTCATCGGAACATGAAATTTAGCATTACATCACTTGCTCACCAATTGATCCACTGCAGTGAATGGGTGCCGTCGGAGTTCAAACACACAATTATCCACAATTAATCCACTCTAATCTTGAGAAGTGAAAAACCTCATGTTTGTAAGCAACAAATTCATCAAGACGTTTTTACTTGCTTCTGGCTAGACACACCTACATCTGTAATATTGCTTGACACAGTCAATATAATCATAAATAGTATGCATGATTACAGTTGGAAAAATGTTAACTTTATTACTAAATATAATATCAATTTACTACACTTGACATGTTTGTTTATTTAGAATGTATGAAATTATGTAAGATCTCAATAAACATAAAGTTTATACAGAGTAACTTTACATTTTCTAAATATTAAAACAATTTGGTGCTTAACCAAAAATAGTTTCAATCAAAGCCACAGCACAACCGTTGCAACACCGAGCTACACACAGTAGTGGTGTTTTGTACCTGAATGATTCTGTGTTTTGAACAGTTTTTTAATAAATTGTTTGAAGAAATAATCCAATGAGTTGCTCATAAAGACGGTCACATTTCACTCCTGGATGAATCAGTGTTTTTGAACAAAATGGTTGAATGAGTGATTCGATTACTTACCTGCACAAAAAGAATCACCACCACTTTTTCATTCATTCATTCATTCCAAATTCTTAGTGGTCTCACCACTTACTTTTTGCTTAGCTGTGTGTATTTGGATCTGAACGTGTTTGTGTGCTTAGTGATGTGCAGAGGGACGTTCAGTACCTGTACAGGATCCAGGTGGAGTCAGATGGTTTGTTCAGTGAACTGTCTCCAGGCCTGGTTTACATTCATGGAGAACATTTCTGTGGTGATGGCATACAACAGGGGTCAGTATAAACTTCAGGGTCCATCTGAGGGTTTGCATGTCATGTGCTTTAGTCATTTTTAAAGAATGTTTCATATTTTTGAGTATTTGTTTGAGTCTCTCTCTCTCTCTCTCTCTCTCTCTTTTCTTTGAGTGTTTTGAAACATAGCAAAAGACCTTCCACATATTTCATAAATATAACCCTTGGCACCCCCCCCCCCCCCCCCCCCCCACAGATCTGAGGATTGTGATGACGGGAATCTCTTAGATGGAGACGGCTGCTCAAAGAAATGCCAAGTTGAACCAGGTTTCAAATGTCACGGTGAGTCACACTCATAAAAACAAATAATCTGACTGTCCACTGAGAACTCTGGCCCTCAGACTGTAAACACCACAACAGAAGCACCAGGAAATTTCCACACAGGATAATAAACCCGGGTAATAATCATAACCAGCTCTCAAAACAAAACAATACAATATTGCTATGTCTTCTTTAGATTCGGATTCCTCTCCTACTGTTTTTCTCTCTCATATTGAGTTAGGCAGTCAGTTTATAATATTGAAGGAAATTTGGAAATCAACATATTGTATTTTAGGACCTATTGTAAAAGTCCCTAATACAGAGAATCAGAGAATTATTACTCCGGAGTTCAAATTCATTGCTGAAATTATCCTCTGTAATCTCCAGATGGGAAAATGTACAAACAGAAAAGTGAATTGCTGCATGTTAGATAGCAAAATACATACATAAATTAAAAATATATAAATTCTTAATAACTTTTCCCTTGTTGTTTAAAACAACTTTAGTTATTGTTGTTAGGGGGCATCATATAATAATCATTGTAGTGTATATAAATATATATATATATATATATATATATATATATATATGTGTGTGTGTGTATAAGTAAATGTTGCATAATATCAAGTTTATCTCATTAGTCCTTTTTACATTATTGTGTCTTTTACACTAAATGCTGTTTTTCATTTAAATTGCAGTTCTTTTTAACTTTCCGTTCATCAAAAAATCTTTTTCTAATGTTTCTTCAAAAATATTAAACAGCACATATATAATAATAAGAAATGTTTATTAGCACCAAATTAGCATATTAGAATGATTTCTGAAGGATCATGTGACAATGAACATTGGAGAAATTCAGCTTTGCCATCATAGGAATAATTTACATTTTTGAATTTGTTAAGAAATCATTTGTAGGTACGTGGGATGAAAGTACAATATAAACTAGAAAAAGTATAAATAAGGTCTGAGGAAGGCAGACTGACCGAAACTATGCTAATAAAAATATTTTTGTGATGATGCAAGTTATGCAGGATTTTTTTATTTTTTTATTTTTTGTGCATGATAGTTTTTTTTTCTATTTTAAAATATATTAAAACATTTTATATTAAATTAATATTATTCAATTATTAAATATTACATTCTAATATATGAATGTTATTACATATATTATTAAATTATAATAAAACTTCACAGTATTACTGTTTTTACTGTACTTTTGTAATAAACATATATACATCTTAATCATTACTTTCAGTCCTAATTCTTTTAGAACATGATACAGATAATGTACTATAAAATTCCACTTACTCCCGAAGTCCAGTAAACTGACAGTCAACATACTTATTCTCTTGTGTTGAGTTGTGGATCACCAGATCTTACTGTTGTTTTTATTTCTAGGCTGACCAGGGGGAAAAAATAAAAATAATCATGTTCCCCATTATGCATTATGAGTAATTTCCTTGACAGCAAAGTCTGTGATATCTGATAATTCGATCTGAATATTTGCGCAATACATATCCAGAGGTATACAAAGATTCAGTCCAGATTTCTACGTTTCCAGTCCAAACTGTGGATTTTAGGTCATTTACTGTAACACAGCCGGTGGTATTTCTTATAATCAAGATAATCTTATTCAATATTTTATGTCATCACTCTATTGGAAATGGTCCAAAGTATTGCATGTACAGTATGCGGTAAACTGCAATTGATCTTCTTAACAATCATAACAATCTAACTGTTCGTCATTGTTACATAATGTACTTGAGTGAGAGTATTGCAGTGCAGAAAGACTCACAGGAATTGTTTGGAGAAAAAAAAGCAAATAGTTCACCAATTTAGTCCAAGTTGTTTTCGTGACTGAGAGCACTACATTTTCTGTGAGCGTGATGCACGAGAAGTGTCTAATTCAAACAGAGGCATAGACAAAGCAGCGACTAACTCACATGCCTCAAACTTCCCAATGTTTTCATAGTAGCTTGTAACCGCATTTTTGTGGATTTAGGGCATTCAGGAATGGCTTTTTTGTGATATTTGCTCTAATGCCACATTAGGACCTCTCATATATTATCACCACGATCATATTTGGGGAGCAAAGATCAACAAAGCTTAGGAGAAAATCCTTTGGCACTGGCATGTGGGTTAGGTCAGCCGTTCTGCAGCAGAGACAGCCAATCAAATGCTTGTGTTTTTAAATTTGTTGTTAGAACACTTTTGAGCACCTTGCCTTTAATAAGCTGTTCCCACCAATGAGTCACTTTTCTCTTACCTTGCAAAATTCTCAGACAAGAACTCATACAAAACTCTGATGTCATTCACACGTGTCCCTCTCTAATGAATTCGCTTTAATGACAACCTAATTCTCCTTTAAACCCCACGTGCACTTATGTCATAACGCATTCATATGCCATGACATCATCCACATATTTGTGTGATTGTTTAATCCTCTCAGTGGAATCACATTCTTTTTATTTTCAATTCACACATAAGTGAAGCCTAGTCTCACATACTTGCTATAAAAACACAATTACATCTTGGCAGTGGAGTCATTACTTGTTATTTATGATGAGTTTGTGCGCACTCTCTCTTGCTTTTTCTGTCTCGCTCAGGTCGGCCAAGCCTGTGCTATATTTTTGAAGGGGACGGAGTGTGTGAGGAGTTCGAAGTACGGTCCAGCATCCAGGACTGTGGCTTTTTCACTCCCCAGGGCTTCACTGATCAGTGGGCATCCACTGCCTCAGGCTCACATCAGGACCAGAGGTGCCCTGCCTCGAAGGTCACCGGGAAGCCTGTGCTCACTCAGGTACACAAACACTGTAGAATCCATTAGCCGTTTTATCTGCCCCACTACTGAACATCATTTGAAATGAACCTCTCAAATGAATAATAAAAAAAATCTGTTAATGCTTGTTTTGAATGAAATTTCCTTTTTCTTTTTATATCCTCAACAGATGTGCAAGTCACAGTATTTTGATATAAATGAAGTAGTGGCTCAGGATGCATGGAGCCCCTGTACTGCCCATCTGAACAGTTACTATACTCAGGATCAGCCTGTCTGGCTAAAGGTACACACAAGCATTAGCTTCCCCCTCTGCTGACTGCCTTGAAAATAAATAATGCACATTTTGTGTTTTCAAATACATTTTGAACAATGGTTTGTTAAATAAAGGAAAATTTATATAATTTGATTTGAGCAGGTTTATGTACACAACTGGTAAAGTTCGGGTTCAGTAAGAATGTTTTTTTTGGAAACGGTTTCAAACTGTTTGAAACATTGATTATAATAATAAATAATTGTATATAATTTCGGCATATTAGTATGATTTCCGAAAGATAATTAAAAATATATATTTTATATTTTTATACTGTTTTTGCTGTTTTTTGACCAAATAAATTAAGGTTTGATGAGCATAAGAGGCTTTCAAAAACATAAAAAAAAACTTACCCAAACTTTTTAACAGTAGTTTATGTTCACATTTATTTAATATGATATATACATTTATTTGTGCCATCAGTGCTAATAATACTGATACATTGTTTTTGCAGGTAGGATTTGAGCGACCGGGTGTAGCAGCCTCTGTTATTATCTACCTTGCAAATGATGGTAGTTGGCATGGGGAAAATTGCAGGAAAACGGTGACCATTGAACTGTGTGACACCACTGGAAAAAAACACCTGCTTGGTAACACATAATATGCTTAATTTAATTGGGAAAGATTATAAACCTTGTATTATTAAGGAACTCATGTTGTATTTGTCTGTCCACAGGTTTGTACGAGCTCTCATGTCAGTATAACCCCCTAGTGGTGAATGTGACTCACAAACTGAGCGTGCCATTCTACCAGACTTCAGCAGTGCAGCTGAACTTCTCCTCCTCTCAAGTGGCGGTGTTGGCAGTTGCATTGCGTACATCTTGTCACTTCAGCGCCTTTGCCCTGACTGGGTGCGCTGAGGGTGGGGTCTCCCACGACTTACAAACACACACACACACACACACACACACACACACACACAGAAACCTTTGTATTAACACCTGATAAAAACACTAAAAGTTAGGTATCTGTACAATTTTTTTTTTTTTTTACATTTTTGAAAGATTTAAATAGGTTTTTCTTTCTTTTTTTATGTAATATGAATTTTCAGGAGTCATTATCCCATCTTCAGTGCTCAGAAAACTTCCCTTGTTATTATTATCAATTTTGACAACAGTTGTGCTGCTTTATTTTTTTGTGGAAACCATTATTATTATTATTAATTATTATTATTATCATCATCATAAATTTTTTTTTATAAATAAAACATTCAAAAAACAGCAATTATTTGTAAAATAAATAATTTGTAACATTATAAATCTCTTTACTCTCACTTTTAATCAATTTAACATCTTCTCGCTGAATAAATATAAATTCTTTCAAATAAATAAATAAATATAAAAAGTCTTACTTATCCCAAACTTTTGAATTGTAGTGTACAAATTAAAATATAAAATGGATCACACAAACTACAGTATATGGAGACTGTTTAACAAACTCTTACACAGAGAAAAAAAAAATCCATCATGTTTGACGATGGTTATAATGTCTATGTCTACAAATAATAATGAACATAATATGTGTTTTTCTCACTCAGATGTGTGCATAGGCTGTGCAGTGCTGAGTCATGCAGTCCTCTAAACATCGAACATGCTTCAGTCCATTGTACTCAAGTCATAGACTCTAAAAACTGCTCTGTTTCTTGTCATCGTGGCTATACACTTACTGTTCTCCATGGCCAGGGCCTTCCTTCTGATCAAGTGCGTACAAGTATTAACAGCCTGCTTCTCTATCTCTCTCTCTCTCTCTCTCTGCAATAACCCCTATAAGAAAGAAAATCACATCTCCTTGCTATCTAGTTTCTGCTAAATAGCAGTGAGATTAAATTAGAACAAATTACTTTTTCTGAAGATTTTCCTGAGAAGAGATCTCAAGAATGATTGTGTTCACATGCACAAAATTTTTCTGATATAAATCTAGTTAGAGTCTCAGGTAAACGTTTAAAAATAATAATAATAATAATAATAAAAACCTTGTGATTAATACAGCCATATATCAGACATTCAGATTTCTAGTGAAATTAGTCATGTAAACACCTTATTCAGAGGTGTCCACTGTAACGCTGTGACTTTATAAGTGGTTGTCTTTCTCTGTCTGTTTTGTCCTCTCCTCAGACGGAAGCAGAGCTGATTTGTGTGCATGGAGTGTGGGACCGTGTAGTGAGCTGTCAGCCAGTGGACTGTGGCCCACCTCCTCAGTCTCATGTCTACTTTGCCTCCTTCTCGTGTCCCTTGGGCACCATATTCGGCAAGCGGTGCACCTTTTCCTGTAACGCCGCTGCGGTCCTGCAAGGTGAGGAGAGGAACTGGCCTACAGTGTGAGACCTGAGGGTTTTTGGAATCTTTACACTCAGTGCATGTGTCTGTTTATTTGAGACATTAGCCTTCCATTATAAAATAATAACAGTGTATTTGTGGATGACACGAGCCCTTCTTGCATGTTTGTCTATTTACTCTGGAAAAACATCCAAAAAATAATTGTGCTTTTTGAGATTCCCCAAATTTACTATCAGATTGTAACTAAAATTAAAAACACATGTAAAATATTAATAAAAACAATAATAGTATCTCGATAATACTACAATATCTGATAATAATGGAATTGTTATTGTTATTATTACTACTTGTTGTTTAAATATGACATTTAATTTGATTATGAAATATGAAAATATGAAATTGATTTGATTTTAAATAATTGTATTATCTTATGTGTTACTGTTACCTTATATCATTATATCCGTTAGGAACAATCTTGCAAAAAGATAAACACTGCACGGATATCACTATATTATATTATGTCAGGTCATGTCATATTATAGTATAAAACGTCTTGGTTACGTATGGTAACCCTTGTTCCCTGAAGGAGGGAACAGAGAAGTCAATACGGATGTCCGAAAAATTGGTATAATAATTGGTACATATGAAAATCCATTTAGGTCTATATGGGAAATTGGAGGTGACTGTAACGCTCTTGGAAACGGCAGAAGTCTGCTAGGATGCTCCGCCACGTCTGGCTGCAGAGTTGAGAAAGGAGCTCGACAGGGTCTATGATATGGACTCTCTGGAGAGGTTTTAGCAAGCTGACACTAACAGTGTCACTACCCATTTGCCTCTCAGCATGCCTCTCAGTGCCACTACCCATTTGAGGTGAGAACACAGTAGGATACCAGCACCACACAAAGGCTATAGAATCTAGACGCCCAGCCCACAGCTCTACAAATATCTGTCAGCAAGGTGCCACGAGACAGCGCCCAGGGTGAAAAACTCCTAGTTGAGTGAGCTCACAACCTGAATGGGCAGGGCATACCCCGTGCCCGATAAGCCAGGGTTAACTCCCCTGAAGGGAGTTGTAGGAACCTTGGGCACAGTCAGCCGCCCCAAACTCTAGGCACGAATTGTCGACCGAAATGCGTGCAGGTCCCCTACCCTTTTGATGGAGGCCAATGCAAGCAGGAGCAGAGTTTTCAATGAAAGAATCTTTAGCTCGACTAAGGAACCAGACATTAAGTTTACAGAGGTCTGTACATGGGTGCCATTGGGTGCCCCGTCTCTGAGTCAGAAGATCCTTCCTCAGAGGAATCTGCCAGGGAGAGGCTGTTGTGAAGAGCACTAGTTCGAAGGACCAGGTCAGAGTGGGCCATTACAGTGCCACAATCAAGACCTGCTCCTCATCCTCCCTAAACTTGCACAGCGTTCTGTGCGAGAAGGCACACTGAGGGAAACATACACTTGTGCAGGCCCCGCAGCCAGCTGTGTGCCAGTACATCCATGCCGAGTGTTCCCTCGGACAGGGAGTAGAACAACTGGCAGTGAGAGGTCTCTGGTGAGGCAAACAGGTCTACCTGAGTGGCTCTAAAATTTCTCCAAATCAACTGGACCGTACGGGGATGGAGTCACCACTCTCCTGGGAGCATAGCTCGAGACAGCTCGTCGGCCATACAGTTGAGCAGGCCCAGAATGTGAATGGCATGAAGTGACCTCAGAGCCTTCTGACTCCAAAGGAGGAGGTGGCGGACGAGTTTCAACTTGCGACAGGAGCACAGACCACCTTGTCGGTTGATGTAGGCAAAAGTTGCTGTGTTGTCCATTCGGACCAGCACGTGCTTTCCTCATAAGTGACCTTTGAGATGGTACAAGGCAAGGTGCACTGCTAATAACTATGCAATTGATATGCCAGTGCAGATGGGGGCCTGTCCTTACCCCCGACACTGCGTGCCCATTGTACGTGGCCCCCAGCCAGTGGTGGAGGCATCTTTGTAAACCACAGCATGACTGGAGACCTGTTCCAGGGGCACTCCTGCCCAGAGAAACGTTAGATCTGACCACAGGGTGAAGGTTTGGAGACAAGCCGTTGTAACTTTGACCCAGTGAGGGCCGCACTTCCATGTCCCCACCTCGGGACTCGGCCATGAAGCCAGTGCTGAAGCTGCCATATGCCCCAGAAGCCTTTGAAATAGTTTCGGTGGGACCACCATCCTGCCCTTGAATGAATTCAAGCAGGCCAGCACCAACCGCACATGTTCCTCTGTGAGGCATGCTGTTTGTTTGACCAAATCCAACTCCATACTGAGAAAAGAGATCCTCTGCATCGGGGAGAGTTTGCTCTTTTCCCAGTTGACCTGAAGACACAACAGGCTGAGGTGCCGGAGCACCAGGTCCCTAAGCTCGCACAACTCATCCATAGACTGTGCTAGTATAAGTCAACCGTCGAGATAGTTGAGGATGGAAACACTCTTCTCTCTGAGGGTAACAAGATCTGCCTCTGTGACTTTTGTGAAGACACGGGGGGGGGGGGGCAGGGACAGCACAAAGGGCAGGACCTTGTACTGAAATGCCCGTCCTTTGAATGCAAACCACAGAAAAGGTCTGTGGCGTGGAAGGATCGGCACATGAAAGTATGCGTCCTTCAGGTCATTCACTGTAAACCAATTTCGGGGACAGACTCACCTAAAGATGTGTTTCTGCGTCAACATCTTGAACGGTAATCCATGAAGGGCCTGGTCCAAGATAGGCCATAATCCACCGCCTTTCTAGGGTACAATGAAGTAAGGGCTGTAAAACCCCATCCTCATATTGACTGGAGGGACTGGCTCTATCATGTCCTTCTCCAGTAGGACTGTGATCTACGCACACAAGACAGGAGCTGTCTACGCCTAGCCCCACTGCACTCCTTTAGTGCCTTGGCCTGGTGCACCTGCAGTAATGCCATAGTGTGTAAGGAGTTTTTTTTTCTTCTTTTTTTTTAGTATCTGGAACTTCTCAGGCATGTTGGAAAAATGCATTTTACAGCGATTTTTGGTATAGTTACATTTTAAGCACAGCTACAATTTTTGATATAGCTAAATTTAAGAACAGCTACAAAGTAGGCAGAAAACTTCAAACCGTAAAACTTTGCAAATAAATCATTATATTTTATTGACCAATAAAATTACTTTAGAACTTTAACAAAATATAATTAGATATGATACTATAATAGTACAATGAGAGTGTAGCAATAAAAACTTCATATTCATCGGGAAGAAGGAGGCGGGAACCCAGGCCTGGGCCTCTCTCGTCCGTCACTGTCGTCGTGCTGTTTTATATCCTTCCATCTCCTCCGTGGGACTCGAGACCGGTGGGTCGAGCAGGTGTCACTCATTTCCAATCACTCCACCGGCCTCGTCCCGTTCCCACGGGGAGAGTCCTACAGGGACCACTGAACCATGTGCACAAAAGGCATTTTATAAAGTGAGATTTTATGAAAACCAATGTGATACTTCTCTTCTTAGTTATTAGAAAAATAAAGTGTTTTTCATATTACTGGAAACCATTTATGCCTACACAAAGGTATGTGACACTTTGACAATTTATTTATTATTTGTCATATTTATTCATTTATTATGAATTATAATTATTTTCATGCATAAAATTACTTAAATACACCTCTTCTTTGATTAATGTTTTTAATCTATGTACTAAAATAAATTTTCATATTTTGGGGTACATAAAGTAAAAATGGTATGATATGATTATTTGATTATAGTCCTGATATGATAATAAAGTAAGAAAAATAAAACTTTAATAAAGAAATGACTGAAAAGAAAAATATTAGTTTGGCATAATCTTCTATTATAACATATAATATCTCTCTTTCTCTCTCTCTCTCTGTTTCTCTATTTAAAGACTTTTGTTTGTTTGTTGACTAAAGTGTGTACACCAATGAACTACTGATATAATCTTAGGCAAGCATTTATATTCCATTTTGATGCAGTTTTCTTGTTGGAATGTATTTTTCAGGTGAAAGTGACACATTGGTTTGTCTTGAGGATGGACTATGGTCATACCCAGAGGCTTACTGCAAGATTGAATGTTCGGATCCAACTTCTGTTCCCAATGCCACACTTCTAGTTCCTCAATGTCATGGAGGCGGGCATGATGTGGGCACTGTGTGCCGCTACAAATGCAACCCGGGATATTACGTCACAGGCACACTCAACAAAAAGCCAAGAAAGTGAGTTGCAGTCTGTATGGTTTGAACTGATTTCCAGACATTTTTTTACCGTGTTAACAAATTTTAAAGGAAAAATATGTAGACAAATGTGAAAAAATACACGTTTTTAAGGCAAAAAATCTGTTTCCATCATCTAGGTTGCTAACATGGTTTTCATAAGATCAAAATCTTGCTCCAGGTGTTTCCAAATAGCTTTCAGCAATGGAGTCAGCAATGTACTTTGATAAATGGTCCGATGGCATGTTGTTTTGTTATTCCATCCAATCAAGCTATAGCATATTTTAGCACATCTGAGGGGAGTAGCGTTTGCTTCTGCCTCATCTTTATGAGTTATTAAAATGGCTGGTAAAATACCTCAGTGTCTTTTATCTGCTTTTAATTGGGCATTCATACCAGAAGCTATTGCCAGAATGTCTCGTTAAGCCATTTAAATCATCCTGTTTATTAAGACCATTGGCATGTTTGTTCTGAAAGGCATTTGATTATGAAGGTTCGGTAAATGGTTTATGATGGTCTAAAGAGAGGTGTTATGCTATTATCAAGGTAGTTTTAGCCTGTGCTTCTGTATGATCTTTCTCAACGAACATTACACCCTAAACTAAAAAAAACTACAATTCAAACTACAATTTATTTCCTGAGGATTAATTGATTATTTAGTCATACCAGATGGTTTGTCACATGGCTTAGAGGAGAATAAATCCCCTGTGGCTGGAGGAGAATGCCATTCAAGAAATGTAGTCATTACTGCATTTATATTGTGCAACATTTCAGACCAGAAACAGATTGAGAACCTGCAATTAAATTTTAACACGTGTTTAATGTAACAGTTATATTAATTGTCTCAAAAAACTAGTGAGAAACCTATTGATACAGCTTTTTTATGCATTTCACTGATTCTAAACAACAAATATATAAGGCCATGATTGTTTAATCATGTTTTTATTCTGTATTAAAAGTATTAAAATAACAGTTCAGTTTATTTATAAAAAAAAAGCATTTCTAGTCTAGCAACATGCCAGCATCACAAGTCAGATTTTTGAGATTGAATCTTAGAAGTCTGACTATTTTTCCTCTCAATTCTGAGTTTACATCTTGTAATCCTGAGTTTATAACCTGCAAATCTGAGTTTGTATCTCACACTTCTTTTTGTTTCCACTACAGATTTATAAAAAATAAAATAAAATATATATGTGCATTCACCCCTGATGATTTAGTCCTCCTTCATGCTAATGACTTGTTTTTCTCAGGAAGTTTCTGAGGTTGGAGTGTTTGGAGGGTGGGACATGGCAAGAGGGAAGCTGTTCACCTGTCACATGCCCTCCTCTTCCGCTGATGTTTGAGGGCATGTACACTTGCACCAACAATTTGGACTTTGATAGTATCTGCACCCTACAATGTCCCGATCCAAGAGAAAGGGTATCATACCATTTTGTAAGCCAACTATTTCTGTGTTCCTAAATTCTGCAGTCATTACACACTCATCAACGTTTGTCCCTGCAGTCTAGCATTCGATGCACCAAAGATGGCAAATGGACTGAGGACTTTACTATGTGTAAGAAGATAGAGGGATTGTGCCAGCCTCCTCTTGACCTTAACCTGGTGGAATACAGCTGTGAGGATGGCTTTGACGTGGGTGAGTATTTAAACTGACAAGAAAATTACCTGGTTGTGAGATAAAAGTTGCCCATTTCAAATATGGAAATGATTAGTCAGTCGATTTCTAATAAAGCAATGATTATTGTCTCAATCATTGTCTGAACATGTATTAATATGCATCTTACTAATTTCTTCTGCGTTGTATTATTTGGCTATACAGTTAGGCCCTAGACATACTGTACTGTACCTGCCTAGGCTTTAAGACCACAGTCAGTTGCATGCAGTAGGATACCTTTGAGTGCCAATCTGCCAAGCTGTTCAACTATGGATGCCCAGTGCTCACATGAATAAATTCAACATATGCAAATGATGGTTAAAGCAAAGCTTGCTTTGTGTCATGACAGGTGCAGTTTGTTACCCAACATGCATTGTGGCCTTGAGTGACCCCGTGGTGTTTACCAATGGCTCTAGCGCTGACACAGTAGAACACTGGATGCTTCCCAGGAAGGTTCAGGTGAGGTTTGCCACAAATTTGATATCTTTGGCTGTTCAAGACTGTTTGCACTTTTTGTAAAGCCCTTTTTTCAGTTTTTACTATTTAACTATTAGAAATGCTTAGTGTAGAGTGATCTAACCAACAACGCTTTTTACAGCTTTTATTAATAAGATTTTTTAATTTACTGCAGAGCAGTCATTGGTAAGCAAGTGATGCAATGCTAAATATATTCAGATTTGTTCCGATAAAGAAACAAACTCATCTACATCTTGGATGGCCTGAGGGGGAGAGTACATTTTTAGCAAATTAAATTTTTTAAAAGTGATTTCTATATACTAATACATTTTACATTTAAATGCATTATACAAATAAATATTTATAAATGTAACATTAGCCTAGATAAATAAATGTTGTAAAAATGTTCCTTGTAAGTTTATAATGCTAACTGTTCTATCGTTATCTGCACTACACAGACAAGCACAGAACACTCTCTAGAGTCCCAGAGCAGTGGATCTATTTATTTATTTATTATGCTGCTGCCAGAAAGATAATATAAACATGCAATTTCTTTCCCAGCTGTTAACCTTCACAGACATAACCAACTGTTTTTGTAACTCGTGTTCTTAACAAACTTTTATTTAGGGTTGCACGATTAATCGAATCGTGATTGTCATGCACATTTTGTCCACAGAGCCGTAGTTCTCTGACTAGCTATGCATAATTGTGCTCATAATCACAGATGATATAATTGATATATAATCGAAAAATAAACTGTTTGCGTATCTTCTCAGTGATCTACGGCTGTGTAGTAAATGCTTCTCCATCTGAGAGAATGTGAAAATGTTTTTACTCCAACATTACTTCATAACGACAGTCAATGTTTGAAATAAAGCTCAGAAAAGTGAGTGATTTCACATTTGACAGATGTCAATGCACCTCATGTCATGATATGTGGAACAGGGAAAAACACATTTCATTTCAGTCTTAAAGTTAGCATAGTTAGGGGGGGGGGGGGGGGAGCCTTTTAGCCTTGATTTGGATTAATTGTGCAGCCCTGATTTTGAGTAGTTGACAGTTTAAGTACAATAAGACATGAAAGAGAACTCAGTTTAGTAATGTTAACTTACTCACATGCAAATTAATATTTGCATGTGAGAATGTAATGGTAAGGTGGGTTGAATCTGGTTTGCAGCAAGAAAACAGCGTGTTTCTGCTTCCACTCAAAATAGTGGTTTTTGGTAGTGACTCAGTGGTGCAGTCAATTAAGCCCCTGGTTCTGAGCTTCTGAGGTCATGGGTTCGAGTCCAGGGCAGTTAATGTTGTTTCTGTGTTCATGGGTTCGAATCAAGGGCAGTTAATGTTACTTCTGGTCAAGGCATTGGATTTGGGGAAGTCGTGGCCTAATGGTCAGAGAGTCGGACTCGCAATCGAAGGGTTGTGAGTTCGAGTCTCGGGCCGGCAGGAATTGTAGGTGGGGGGAGTGCATGTACAATGCTCTTTCCACCTTCAATACCACGACTTAGGTGTCCTTGAGCAAGGCACCGAACCCCCAACTGCTCCCCGGGTGCTGCAGCATAAATGGCTGCCCACTGCTCTGGGTGTGTGTTCACGGTGTGTGTGTGTTCACTGCTGTGTGTGTGCACTTTGGATGGGTTAAATGCAGAGCACGAATTCTGAGTATGGGTCACCATACTTGGCCGTATGTCACTTCACTTTTTTAGGCTTTTTAAAAAATTATATAACAAATGATCTGTGGGGTATTTTGAGCTGAAACTTCACAGACACATTCTGGGGACACTTGAGACTTATAATGCATATTGTAGAAAGGGGCATAATAGGTCACCTTTAAAGGGTATATAACATACACAGTTTCACCTGATCTCATGTTAATCTATAGGTACTCAAGATTAACATGAGATCAGGTGAAACTGTGTATGTTATATACCCTTTAAAGGTGACCTATTATGCCCCTTTTGTTTTTTGTTTTTGTTTTGTTTCCATTAACATATATTCACTTATGTGCTGATTTCCCAAAAAATACAGAAATCTAATGCAATTGTACTTACATGAATGGGGTCTTTTATTACAGGGACGGCTCCATGTTTTAATAGCAAACGATGTGCAAATCCAACGTCGACTTCGGCCTTGTTTATAAAACATTCGTCACTGAAATGACCAGAACACACAAAGGCACTTGATACACTCTGCTGCCCCGGAAAAACAAACTGCATCCACTGTTCATGTAACGCTGGGTTCTTGGGGAAACTGAACATGGTAAACTTTCCCTCACATCCAAAAACGCACTTATTTGGAGGCATTGTCTAACAAATCCTATGCAGCGCTGCCGGCGATTTTGAAATGCGTTGATGTACACGGTCTCGCTCTTCTCTGGTCAATGTGTGTGCGCGGGCGCGCTTTTCGGGGAGAAATGATCATATAAGGAGTTCCGTTCTCTTCTACGTCATTAGAACCACGATCGAAAAAAAAACAGCCGAAACTTGTATCAACCCGGAAGTAAGATTTTCGGCGCAGAAATTCTCAGTCATTCTTCTAAATTATTTTTTAAAACCTTGGCCATGTTTAGCATGAGAATCCATCTCTTTAACACTGTGAACAACTCTGAATCCACGAAACACCATTGTACCCCCCCCCCCCCCCCCCCCCCCTTAACTATGCTAACTTTAAGACTGAAATGAAATGTGTTTTTCCCTGTTCCACATATCATGACATGAGGTGCATTGACATCTGTCAAATGTGAAATCACTCACTTTTCTGAGCTTTGTTTGGCTCTATACCTGTTTTGGCTCTAGGCAGAGGAGCTTTGAGACTGAATACTTTGGAGGAAAAAAAATGGAATCACATTATTGGCACATCAGAGTTATAAGTTGGATTGGATTAACTTGATTCTCGCTGCAAACCAGGTTCAAATCACCTTACCATTGAAATCTTTCTGCCAAATTGTTGATTCTGTCTCTCATTGTCATATCAGCTCGTGAGAGTAATGATTACAGTGTGATGTTTTTATAAGAGACGCCTGAAATGCTGCATGTCAAGCATGACACCTCTGAAGGTGTCAGACTTCCATTGTTTATAATGATACATCAGCACCTCTAAGAACCGCCTGCTTTCCAGGAATGTTGTCCAAAGTATTGCAGACTGGGTAAGAATGATGGAGGAAAGGTCACAGTAGGAGGGAGATGAATAAGAGATAAGCAAGTTTCTTTCCAGAAATTCTGCTTTAGAAACAGGTTAGCTTTGCAAATATGAGAAAATGTCAAATCAGTGAAATATTTGTAAAAATTAAAAGTAACCCTTATAATAGGTCACTGTTATTGGATATTAATTTGCAATTTTATTTCTCAGTTTTTGTCTTTTACAATTAAGTTAGACAATTAGATTTCTGGAAAATAGATTTTATAAATAAAATAGAAATAAATAGAAACCCTTTTTTTCAAATTTCCTCTCAAGAAGATTTGTTACAATAACTTCATCAATCGTAATATGTCACATTTTTTGCTTAATGATGCCATCATTACAAAGCAGCAATTGACTCTCCTTCCCCTTCCCCTTTCCTCTCTTGCTCCTCTATTTCTCTTCCTTTGAAAGAGTATTGTCTGTACTGGCATGTTGAAGTGGCATCCGAATCCAGCACAGATCCACTGCATTCAGTCCTGTGAGGTGAGTGCCAATCATATGACGTGAAGTCTTTCTAAATAAATGATGAAGTAGAACATCACACAAGAGCCAAATAGTTTCTTAAAGCTAATAAAAAATTGTGAATAATGGAAATTATTATTTTAAATTCTCTCTAAATTCTATATGATTCTATCACCCTCATGTTGTTCGAAAACCATATGCTTTTCTTTTTTCAGTATTTTTATTCAGTATGTTTCAGTTTTTATTGGATGTTCATGCAGATCCTTTCCATAGAACGGTTTATGTTGACCAAAAACTTCAAAGAGTGGAAGAATACAAGCGAATAAGACAAACAATACATGCTCCCTAAAAGCAGCCCAAAAGACTTTAGTTTCTGAAGTCACGTGATAAACATTTGAAGCATAGAAGTGAAAATAGTGTTGAAAATAACAGTTGAGTGTTTGGGGCAAAAATAATGGATAACTGTTTATTGTATTTCTGCCTGGATTTTAGCGCTGTCAGTGATGCCAGGGGATATATCTTAAAAATGTGAAAGGTTGGAGAGGTGTTTAGTACATTATGTCATTCAAATTAATGAAGTGTGAGATTTGGATAAAAAAAAAAAAAAAAATCAGTACGATATTTGTCTTTTATTTAATGATTTATTTCTTGTGGTGGTGGGGGAATAATACTTTTAAATAGTAAAAAAAATATATATATTAAATTGATCAAAAGTGAAAGTAAAAATATAAATTTAGCAAATTATATAAAAAATTCAGAAGAAAAAAAATAAATTTAAAAATATTTATTTTTTTAAAAAGTATTTTGGTTTGGAACAATCATGGTGCATAAAAGATGAAAGAATTGTGTTACTGATTTTTAGTGTATGGAAGCAGTATTTTGGTACACACTGGAAGATGTAAAACTAAAGGCAGAGTTCAAATCTCTCTACTGTCAGATCTAGCAGAGAAAATCTGCTTTCTGATAGATAACCACCAGCAGAGCATTGAGGTGGTCCAGGAGGATCGGGGAGCACCATAATCAGTGTCAAATGATGACGGTGTTGATTTTTTACTTTTACGTTCCAATTATTGTGTAATGGAGCTTCATGTGTAGATGGGTAAATCTGTTTTGCTCTTCACTATCTCTGTAGTCATAACTCCATGTTCGTCTTATTAATTGGGCCATTTGACCAAAATGGAACTTCCAAATCAAATTCGTGATCCATTTTTTAAAAGCATGTATAAATAAAGCATGAAAGGTCAGGCTAGTAGCACATAATATGTCTCAAGAATTACTTTGAAGCGTTTACACATGCAGAAATTCCGAATGAACCCGATCCAAGGGGTCAAGAAATGTATTCATTTGGTTTTCTATTTTTATTTTGTCTGCATTTGATTTACACTTTCCCAAGTTTACATTTATGTCAGTAATGAAGCATTTTGTTGTCAAGGATGTCCGACACCATTCGCTCTCATATGGAGATATCTTCTACATTTCCCCTGGCCAAGAGAAACATTTAGTGCATTGGTTGATGGACTGTGTGCCACATCTTCCCACAGCATGCTGACAGATTGATTCTCACCAGTTCTCCTTTTATCACAAAAATAAAAGTGAATGAAAATATCATTGCCACTGTAAAATGTGATATATACGTGATCGTAAAACATATTATTCCAGTTTCTGTTCCTCCAGATTCCTTTCTGCAATTCACACAATCCTGTATAAATTCACCCCAAGCACTTACTCATCAGACGTTGTTGACAATTGTAGTGCTGAGGCGCCAAAGCAAATGAATGATCTTATCGGTGTGCGTGTGCAGGTCAGTTGGACAGAGGGAATTTAAAGGATGTTATGTAAACTGATGGATGCATTAAAGCAGTTGTAAAATAATCACAAATGATATGTGATGAAAGTAACATACCAGGCTATGCTAAAAGTCAACAGAAATATCGCAGCAGAGTCATGTGAAGCCTGGAATTGAAAATAGTGTTGAAATTAACAGTCGACTGTTTTGGAAATAATGGATGACTGTTTATTGTAATATCTTGCAAGTGAAAGGATGGTGTGGAGTTTAGTACAGTGTACCATTCAAATGCATGAGACTTAGATAAATTGTTTAGGATGTTTTTTTTTAATCCAACAAAAATTTTTCTCATTTTTTGTGTTTTTAATAAAATCTTTAATATTAAATGTATTTAATAAATAAAGGTAAATCAAATTGTTTATACAACCAACAAAATTGTAACCTTAACATTTTGATCATATAAAGAAAATGTATTTTTTTTTTTATTATCAGTAATTTTATCTTATTTTTCTGTGGATATCTGATTTTATTATTCTTAATATAATTTAGAGTAAAGCAAACAGGATTTATGATCTATTCATTGTACTTTGGAACACACCATTCCTGTAGAAGGATGTTTTATAATATTCAAATACCCCTCATATCTGCCACTCTGTCTCATCTTCTCTTGCCCTCATTTGTTATCAAGCAAAACAGTTACTTTTATATTGGAGACTCAATATAAATTAGACCGCAGCACATGTTCCAGTTGCACTGCAGCATGCCCAGAAGGTTTTTTCCATTAAAGGCTGATGTTAAGTGAAGAGGTCAGCTCCGGTTAAGCATTTGTTTATGTGTAATTTGTAATATTTTATTTTGAACCATGCACCAATGCCAAACAATAAGTAGACTTTAAGTCTGCTTTTCTAATCCATGGTTCTTAAATTTTGAAATTAGAATTTTCTTTACGACCTTCTGAGCTTTAGACTATTGGGGTAGTTTGTTTTTGTTTTTCCTCTGCTACTGTGTAGTACAATTTATTTGACTGCTTCAAACCAGCTTTTGAGTCAACTTTTTTCCCTTTTTGTGTGGCTCCATTTGAGAAAACCTTACAGATGATGCCACTGGTTTATGAATTACCACTGTTCACATTCCTTGCTGAAAATATGTTTGGAAGAATGGTCATCTGATTCCTCTCAGGGCATGCGCTGGGTTTCTTCATCTTAACATCATGGAAAAAGTTGACAAGACACAAACACAAAAAATCTGGAAACACTTCATTTGGCCTTTCACTGTTTTGATCTGTTACCTAAAATTAATTTTTCCGCATTTAAAGACAAAAGAGAAAATTTTACATTAGATATGAAATGGAGGGGAACATAATAAGTAGTCTTTTGGGAAATCTGGAGAGAGCCAATCAAGGGCCACATACTGCGGTGAAGTGAAATGCCAGCACTAACATGGGGCCTCGAAACAAAGTTGTCCATGAAAACGTTGTTTCCAAGGAGATTTGTTTATTCTATCTTTCGCTTAACATTAGTTCTGGTCGGTCAGGCAACCTGTGTACTCCCTCGCTCCTGTAGCAGGTTTAGGGATTTCTCCAGACGTCAGGTACCGTAAGGTGAAAAGACACCTTTATTGTTTGCTTCAGATAAGATTTCGGTTTGATGATCTACGGTATCTCAGATTGCAAACGTTCATCGCAGAAACTGTTGCTAGGGGTTAATTGTGTTTTTAAAAAAATGCACATTTTTTAAGTGACTCATAGAGGGATTCATTTTCAATAAATTCATGTAATCTAAATCAAGCTTTGGATACTGCCCAAAAACATAGCAGGGTTGCCTACTAAAAGCCCTCTTTGAGAGGAGGCCAAGAAAATTAATTTTAGGATATACCTCAAAGTTGACAGCCTGAACTGACACTGAGCAATCTGAAGAGGTATTTATATTTATCATCGAATCACAGTAAGGTCATGGTGTCTTTCCTCTTAGGTCTCGAAATATTGATGAAATCACCTTATTAATTGCACTGCAGCTGCTTATGATGAGAGAGAAAAAAAATCTATTGATTTACTAGTTCAGTCAATTCAGGTTAAATGGATTTTGTTCTGCATATGGAAGGCTATAGTTTGGCTATTAGATTTAGATTTATGATGTTTCAACTTTCTTTCATTAGATTTTATTTTATTATTTACATTTTATAAATTAATTTTATCACTGACAACTGAAAATAAAGACATTGAAATCTTATACTATTTTTTCTAATAAATTGAAAATATTACTGAAAACTGAAAAAAAAAATATATATATGTATATATATATTATATATATATATATATATATATATATATATATATATATGTTGAAATCATATACTATCTCTAAATAAATTGAAAATAAACCAACCTTCCATCAAAACATTACTTCAGCTCCTTATGCTTAAAATAAATCTGTTTATTTTAATTTAAGAATGTTTAACATTCACTGGCAGTTTTCTTCTGCTGGCTGGAGCAGATGCATTCCACACATCCTTCCCATTTACTGTTACATGACTCTTTAGTTTAGGCAATAGGTCATTTTGCTTTTTTCAGCCTTTTCTAAAACAACATTAATAATGCATGTGTTTTAGATTCAGATATTTGACTTGCAACATGTAACACATCAGTTTAAACAAAAAACTGGTAATATTGTTTTTTGAAATTGTTATTGCCAAAAAATCGCAGTGTGCTTAAGGTAATAAAACGGATGGAGAGCAAGAATAAAGAAATAAAAGATATATATATATATATATATATAAAAATTATATTGCTTATGACTTGGAGAATGAGACCACGGCAGGAAAAACATTTTCGATTGGGTGTAGGTTAAGCAGGGATACATTCTACAGAGATCTCCTCGCCAGTTGCTCTTGCACAGGGATGTGGAATCAGGTAGAACCTGGACTCTCAAAGGACTCCACATGCACAAGAGAGCCAAAAGTATCTTTGGCAGACCGCACTTGTTTTCCTATTATTGGCATCAGATCCTTTAGGTTAGGTAAAATCTTTTAGATAGGAATTATAACACATTTAAAGTGTTTATGCATATTAAATTTGATAATTGTAGTCCACTCATTTCCCATTGCAAAACAGGTAACTGTGAATTGTACATAATACATAATTAGTAATAATGTTATAAGTAATTCATGCTTGAACCTTTAAAATACTTTAAGGGCACATTTAATAGTTCCCTGAGCTCAGGTTGTTTGGATGTATAATAAAATGTTCCTGCATATGGAAGGCTATAATTTGCATAATAATGTTATATAATAATAATGCAAAATAGTTTGTATAATAATGCTTTTGAAGCTACAATAAGGTCCCTTAAAGGAGCATTGTGTAGGTTCTGAAATTTCTAACCGTTACTGACACCAGTGGCCGTTAGAGGAACTGCAGCCAGTCTCATGCTCGTTCTCAGTGTGCACGCTCTTTTTTTTTTTTTTTTTTTTAACTTACGAGGAGTGTCCGTGGGTGTCTGAATTGTGCTGGAGGCTTGTCGCTTCTTTCCATCCGCAGAGTCCATTTGAAAACACTATTGCCGCTGCTTACTATAATGGCTGGCGTGCCGTACGGTTGTAAGCCCAAGTAGACGAGAACGCGCATGACGTCACATTTTGTGAATTTTCACGCCAATTCGGGCCCGACTCCTCCACACACAATTGAGCCTACAGCCTGATAGAGGCAACCGTGGTGGACAGTCGAGGTGTCATTCTTTTTTTTTTACATCAAGGTTGGCTCATACATGTACAAATGAAAACTCTATCTTAAAGATTTTTTCTAAGTAAAAACCTCCACATAGCTCCTTTAACATTAGTTAATCATTAACAAATATTAACTAACAGTCAGTATTACATTTGTTACAGAGTTTATTAATCTTTGTTAAGGTTAGTTAATAAAAATACAATTGTTCGTTGTTAATTCATGCAAATAATAATATGACATCATAATTGATATAGAACCAATATTTTTTTGCATTTCAAATTTTAATTGTATTAACATGAACACTATTTTAATTATACAATCAATTATGTTCTCTGTACAGTAAATATACATTATAAACATTGTTCTGTATGTATTACTCTGATGTCAGCTGTTTTTCTTTTAAATGAGATTTGAATACATCACAACTGTCTCTTTGCAGCCATTCGGAGGAGATGGTTGGTGTGACACCATTAATAACAGAGCGTACTGCCAATATGACGGCGGAGACTGCTGTCCATCCACTCTGTCATCTGGAAAGGTAAATCTCATTTGAAAGACGATTCCTCTCATCCACATTCATCCTACGATGCCTTCACATTCCTCTCTCACAGTGCCATTTTCTGTCTCGCATGGTGCCGCCACATTGTCAACCCTTTCCATGAATCTTGCCCACTTCATTGTGGGGGGGGGGGGGGGGGGGGGGTGACTTGATAAAATAACTTTTATTAGCAGAGGGCCAGGTGTCAGCGGTCACGGTCAACTGTAAAACTCTGAGAAAGTGAAATAAACGGTGAGGAACAGGATCCTGCCACCGTAGGCCCGCAGAGCTGCCAAGCTTCAGTTTACACAGGCCATGGAAAAGTCTGAGTACGTTGGTGGGTCAGTAATAGCGTCTAAGATGAGAGACAGAGACAAGAACAAATTCCCTCATCCCTCCTTCTGTGGCTCCTTTTCTAGCATCCTGCCATATGCAAAGGAAACGTTCCAAGTTACGTATGTAACCATGGTTCCCCGAAGGGAATGAGACGCTACGTCCAAAAACGCCATGGGAACGCCTTTCAGCGTGACCAGCTCTGAATAATAGGTAAAATCAGTCTCATGAATGGGCGTGACGTCATAGGCGGGTGACGTAGCGACCAGGAAGCTTTAAAAGCACGTAAGGTGGAATGAGCGTCAGCTTCTAGGAATGAAGCGAACTGGTGGAAGTATGGCTTTGAGACGCAGCGTCTCATTCCCTTCGGGGAACCATGGTTACATATGTAACCTGGGACGTTCCCCTTCAGGAACTCGAGCTGTGTCCGAAAACGCTACAGGAACGAGAATGCCCACGCCGCCAGACTTGCAAGTCCATGCCTAGTGTGTTTACAAGGAGCACAGCTAAGGCAAGAGAAAGAAGATGCGCGAGTGGCTTGCAGATCTAAACCATAAAATCTGATGAATGTGAGGGGCGTGGACCATCTAGCTGCGTTGCAGATGTCCTGTATAGACACACCTGACAAGAAGGCCTTGGAGCCTGCCATACTTCGGTTCAAGTGAGCCTTGACTCCCAATGGTGAGGAGAGATCATAGGACTCAAGGTTTTAGGATAGCATCCTGATCAACCACTTAGCATAAGCTTCTTCTGCCTGGAGGCCTCAGCCTCAGTGCACCACAGAGGAAACATGTAACCAGAGGGTGTCTGCCCACTGAATGGCCACCAAGAGGGGCGTGGAAGGCTGTAATGGCTGCCACGTAGACCCTCAGGGTGGAGTGGGTCAACCCTGCAGAGAGAAGGGCCTGCAGGAACTCTAGAACTGTCCCAACTGGCCAAATAACTGGGTCGAGCTGGCAGTCTTCGTATCAGGAGGTGAAAGCTTTCCACCTCACAGTTTCCTCATGGAGGTAGTTATGGATTGGAGGATGATCTAAAAAAAAGTGTACAGACGAAGCCTCTGCCAAGTCTGCACCATGTCATCCAGCCCCAGTGGAGCCGGACGAGTCAGAGAAAACCAAAGGGGACAGTGCGATGTCATCTGAGTCGCAAACAGATCCACCTGACTAAATATTATCCAAATCTGCTTCACCACCTCTGGGTGAAGCTTCCATTCCCCGGGCCTCGGCCCCTGCCTCAACAGGATATCTGCTCTCATAATCAGATGCCCAGGAATGTGAACTGCTCACAGCAAGAGGAGTTTGCCCTGGGACCACACAAAGATCTGGTAACAGATAAGTGGTTCTCTGTACTGGAGAAAGCACACCTTTCTTGGCATTAAGTCTTAACCCCAGGTCTTCTGGCGAGAACGACATCTCGATGCCGAAACGCCATCCAGTCTGATTGAGCTAATATCAACCAATCATCGCACCATGTGCTTAAATTGTGAAAGTGGGGTGAGAATGCAAGGCCAAAGGAAGAATCTGTTAGTAGGCTTTTGCCCCCAAAAACCAACTTCAGGAACTTCCTATAATGGGGAAGGATGGAGATTGCATCTTTCTAGATCGATTGTGACACCAGTCCTCAGACTTGATTGTCTGCTTTTAGTGCAAGTGTGCTGAACTTCAGTCCCCTGACTGAGCGGTTCAGAAGACGCAGATCTAAAATAGGATGCAACCCTTTATCCTTCCTTGGAATGGTGAAGTACTGGCTGTATGACCGGGACACCATTACGCTAGGAGGGACCACCTCGATGGCCTCCGTCCTCAGAGGGTGTCTACTTCTGTTCCATTACCAGAGCCTGCTTGTTGGGGGCCCACCAAGGTGGAAAAAGCCCCGTTGAATTGAGGCAGAGGAGAACCGAACTGGATTCTGTGGCCTCTCATTACAGTGTGCAGGACCCATTGAGACATGTTTGGCAGAAGTTTCCACTCTGCTAAATAGTCTATTAAGGGAACCAGTCTCTCGAGACTGACCTCTGGTGTAAGAGCTGCTGGTTTGGTGCCCTGAAGCGGCGAACCAGCAGGGGAGAGCTGGACTAGCTGCTTAAGAGACCTCTGTGGAGTTCACGAGCCTCTGAGAACCGCTACGTTTCCGGGCAGTAACAGAGAAGCACTCGGAGACCGCTGTGCCCAGAAACATGGGCAGGGTTGGCAGATCGATCCCCTGAGGGCACTGAGGAGAGACGGGCACCGTTTAATGCGGTGTACCCCGCTCTTCCCCAGAGGTGCCTGCCCTCCGAGGTCCTGAGCCACAGCATCAGGACTCTCAAAGCTGAAGTCTCCTAATAAAAATGACGGCCCTCAGAGCCACGTTGTCTGCTAGGAAGACTTGATTGATCAGAGCCTGCTCGGGGCAGGACCCAATGAAGCACACTTGGCAGGATGCAGGTTCAGAACCGCTTGAAGCCTTCAGCTTGGGAGCGCCACTCTGACTCTGGACTCTGCGGAGCACGAGAAGTGATACTCCCAGTAAGAGGAGCTAGAACACGATAGGTTTGGGCTGCTCCGCCCAGCAGCCCCCGCTGACCGTCTCAACCTCCTCAGAGGAAGAGAGGTAAACACGTGCTCTTATTTAAATTCTATATCCCATGAGCTCCTGTATTTCTGACTTTTCAAAGTGAGATAAATGTCATTATATTCCTCAGAATTAAATGCCATCAAACAATCAGACGAGTAAACACGGTCTGGCTTGTGATACAATTCATATCGAAGTGATATATCTAACTTCTCATGTTCAGATTAATACTGATTTTAATTCCTCAGAATTAAGTGCAGATAAACAACCAGACGAGTAGACACGGTCTGGCTTGTGATACAATTCATATCGAAGTGATATATCTAACTTCTCATATTCAGATTAATACTGATTTTAATTCCTCAGAATTAAATGCAGACAAACAACCAGACGAGTAGACACGGTCTGGCTTGTGATACAATTCATATCGAAGTGATATATCTATCAAGAATAAAAAATGATATATCTAATTTCTCGTAGTTAGATAAATGACTCATTTAATTCCTCATTATTAAATGGAGCCAAACAACCAAACGAGTAAACACGGTCTGGTGAAATTCATATCAATACTGAAAATGATTTAATACATGCGTTGCCTCGACAGCGCGCGAGCCGCTTAGTCACACAGTATAAACAATGATAATCTCCTCGGAGATGATTAGCTGCAGCAGCGAGTTCAAGTCAGAGGTAGAAACCACCTTCATCTAGCGCGGGCTTCTGAGCCTCGAAAATGAGCTTTAGATCTAGGGAATGCGGGTGGAGAACCGTCTCCAACCCGTCCGCCAGATCTCGTGCAATCCCCACGAACTTAGTCCCGCCTGCCTCAGCAATAGCAGGACCGGAATCGCAAGATTATAATCATGGACACACTTCTCGGAGCGTGCCCGGCGAGAGCGGAGAAGCATAATCAGCCCCCTTATTTTTCTCCGAGAGCCGACTGCGCGAGTTATGTTCCTCATTAATGCTGCTCGTTATAATATTTAGTTGCTTGTGTAACTGACGTTCATGCAACTGATGCTTGTGCAACTGATGTTTATGGAACTGATGTTTGTGCAACTGCGAGCTCATCGACACCCTCCGTGTCAATCTCCTTGGAGAAAGACAGGAGAAGCGCAAAAGCGAAACCTGCGAGCACAGCCACCACTCCGCCTCGGCAAAAAGAGGGACAGGCACTGCGAGAAACGCTAGTGAAGGCTCCCTCCTCAAAGAGAGCCTTCTGAGAGTGAAACAAAAAGTAACAAATGGTCACATCGCGGGCCGTCAACTCCCTCGAGAGCTGATTCTGCGTGCTTCACTCTCAAGCAGACAACACACTGCGTGTGTCTCTACCCCAATATATTATCAAGGGCAGAGAAAACACATTCTGAACACTATCTGCTTTAGCCCAAAACCTCTCTTGACTGAGGTTTGATATAATGGAGCTTATCAGTGGACAAACAACACTAAATAAGACTCACAAAACAAATAGCGACTGACACACACACACAGTAAATTTTAAATCCGGAAAACAACACCATAGGAGTTATTTTCAACACTTTGAAAGTGTATATATGAGAACCACCCACAAAGTGTTAATTTAACACTTTCAAAAGTGTTGCTTCATGCAACACCAATACAGTGTTAAAATGTGAACACTAAGAGAGTGAAATATTAACACCGATGCAGATAAAAACAACACTGTTACAGAGCTGGGTGTAGCTTTGAAACACTGTCAGAGTTAAAATTCTACACTATTCCGGTATTGACATGACACTTTGAAAAAATGAAAAATCACAATATACTCAATGTATAAGAGAGTCAAAATTAACACCATCCTGGTGTTGATAGAACACTTTTTTGGGAGTTATTTATGGTTCTGCATTACCTACTAAAAAAAAAACTAAAATAAACTAGAAATTCACTATGAAGAAAACATCACTGTCAAGGTTTCAAAACTTTATTTCAGCACAGAGCAAGAAACCATAAATGCCATGAAATTATTACAAATAACAGTCCACGACAATGTAAAAAAGATGGTCATTGCCATAGGACATTTGTAAATCAAATGGCTTGTAGTACATCAATTCCTCAGGTTTTTTGTTTTTTTCATTCTTAAAAATTGTAACAATCTTTCCAAAAACAGGTGCATCATCAACAAACTCTAAGAAAAGAACAAGACCACTGCGATACTCAGTACCATGACACTTTACCCACGGTGTGACCATTACCTCGCTAGAGATATCAATCTGGAGCTGCTCTGAAATAAAATCAAAGAGTTTTCAAGGTCAGACAACAGCTCATTTGAAACAGGGCCAGACTCAATACCCCTGGTAGTACAGGACTCCCAGTGATAGGCAATGGCTAGCTGGTGTTTTTTTGCAAGTGATTTGGTCAGGTTTTTGAAATTTTTTAGATTTTTCTTAAAAAAACCTGTGTTTTGCCTCATACCTCATGGTCCATACATGAATCAATGGGCCAATTTGTCTGATGCATTCAGGGTAGTGAATCATAAGGTGGTGTTTTGGAATTAGATTCCTAGGATACAAATCCTTAAACAACTGATGATGCTCTTTTATCAGATGCTTCAAAAATATTATCATTCCTTCAGAGATGCAAGGAGAAAAGATAATATTAACAATATGTAAGAGCAGCAACATCAAATGCCAGTGCTTATCTCCCACTGGGACTACATCTCCAAATATGAGAGGGATGTTCTTAATGAGACACCACGTCTGACTTGCATTGAGACCAATGTTGTTTCCTGCTTGTTGAAGGTTGACCTTGGTTGGGCGGTTATTTCTTTCTAAAAAGCCATAGTTGAAGGCATACAATCTTTGAGGAATGGAATCGCCAGAAATTAGATTGCAACTCATATATTCAAAAAGCAGTTTCACTTCATACTGTGCAACTCCCTCCAGGATATCATGCATAATATCCAGCACAAAGTTCTCAGATACATTAAAGTAAGTCAAGGTATTGAGTACAGAATTTCTTTTAACACCATAACAGGAGTTTTCATTGGGGTTGTCAGCAAGATACTTGTAATGCTCCTCATTTAGATTTCTATTACGCAATATCATCCGTGGGTCATCCTCATTAAATACTTCCTGTGCTAACACCTTGTCAGTGAGACAGAGTCTGCAGTAATGTTTTGCAGAAAAAGATTCAACATAACCAAGAATACTATTTAGACCAAGGTTATCACCAGTAATATGCGAAATAGTACCAAAGATGGGCTCCTCAGAAAATGACACCATCATTCCCTTCTTCTCAAGTACTTTCACATCATCAACCAATGGACCAAGTATTTTGTCCATGCCATACTTTTTTCCATCTTCAGAATGGAATAAAGAAATTAGATGCATGTTCATTAAGGAAGAGTTAATGTGTGCTGGCAGGTTACGAAGTACAAAATATAAACAGCCAAGTTTATGAACTCCTGCTTTAGAACCTAATGGGTTCGCTGTTTCAAAATCATCATAGTAAATTTGGATCTGAAGTGCATTGCTGTGGATGGACAGTATTACAAAAAACATCCTTTGTACTCCATCACAAAAATCACAATACATGTCACTTTGCCGTTCCTCTTGGATAAGATTACACACTTTATCATTCCTAAAAATGAACTCAAGAGTCTTCAGAAGAGGGATATATACGAAAGTTTCATTAACTGTTGTCTGTTCATACATCCCAGAGATTTTATTTCTTCTTGAATCGTATCTGACACCTAAGTGTATTTCAATAGGTTCAACAACCCCCCATTTCTCACTGAAATATTTTCTCCATTTTGTATCAGTATTAAAAATCAGAGAATGGATTATTAAAACCATTAAAAACTTCTTCAACTGAACTTCTACTTGTGCTGTCAACAGGCACAACATTTAAAACATTTTCCCTTAAACTTGTATGGAAATCATTAACAAAATCCTCCATGCTTTCAACAACTGACATTACACTGTTTGCAACACCATTGCCCTGTAATTTGGCTATTATTGATGCACACCTTTCCCTCGAACTATCCCTTGAAAGAGAAGAACATTGAAGCAAACTCGCATCATTATGTAATCTTTGCTCTGTGTCAGACACAACAAGTGATACTGCTTCATTGAGATCTGGAGCTTGTTGATTTTGTAAAGATACAATTCCACTGCTTGATGCTACAGCCCTCAAATGAAATCTAGTTAAATGTTTTCTAAACCCTTCATAACTTTTAAATTGCAAGGAACAACCATCCTGATCACAAACTAGACCAAATTTCTTACCAGGATATAAAGCATGTACAAGTTTTAGGTGCCGAATTAATTTAGCTATTGTAGCAAACAGTGATTTACAGACATAGCATCTAAACATCATTCAAAAACTTAGCTCTAAGCTCCTTTACTCTCGGGCTCTCACTTGTGGTGCCAACATCAATTTTGTACACTGTAGTCTGGAGAAAAGTGTACAAATTTTTGAGTGGAGGATCATAACTGAGAATGGAAACAAAATGAACCTTGAAGAGTTCATCCATGGCAGCCAGTGAAGAGGATTCTTGACAGGGGATGAGCTTTTTATCCACCACAATGAAGTAGTGACTGATGGCTTCCTTGCTGCTCCCTGAGGCAAGAATGTATGGCTGACGATTCTCTTCCAGCTCAAGGTGTTCCTGTATACTCCTGCATGCCTAAATGGGGAAAAATTAAGTCTATGAATAATAATGATAAATTAATAAGCACAGCTTTATCAGTTAAAATTTATTTGCGACTTTTTAGCTTAATTGCACATCATAAAGACCGGGAAGCACTCCAAATCAAAACAGTACATGCACGAACAACTGTTAATTTTAGTTTAGATTTAGATCAGATTTAGATTAATTTTACATTTATCATTTTACAGTTTATCTAATAGTAAAAAATAAGATGAAGAAATTACTGAATCAATTCCAAGTGTAACACTTATAGCCCTTGTATTTTGGCACCAGTGTACCAGATACCTACTTTGTGAAACACCACCAGATGGTCAATAGCCTGTGAAATACTGATCCTTTGGATTTTCTTTCTTCCTGAAGCCTGGGGTGATAGGAGATGCAAAAGTAGAAGGAAGGATGATACATCACTGTCCCACTCTGAAGAAAAAAATAAATAACTTTGTTAAATATCTACACAAAAATGAGTATATATAGTATAATTTCACTGCAAAGTCATTGGAAGTTTCACCTGGGGAATCCTGTGCCTCGCTGCTTTCTTTGCTCTGTTTGGCAGATGACAGTAATCTTTTCAGCAGTGGAGTGGAAGTCAAGGTTTCTCCTAGTTTGATAACCTTTGCTTTGAAAACTGTCGGCCACCTTTCCAAAAGTCTGGAAGCAGTTTCTGACCCAAAGAGTGTGAAGTCCTGAAGAATCTGAAGCAGTTTGAAGAAAACACAAAGAAATTACAATATATTGTGATTACAATAATGTGGTCAGTTTCAACAATGCAGACCATTTGACAGTTCTCTGATGCTAACATTTCAATTTTAGTAAAAAATGAAAGAAAATCCATACCAATCCTTTAGTGTCCAGGAATCGAGGAAAAACAGAGAGAATGGTGGTGGATCCCTCTGGATCATGGACAAGGCGCTGTCTGTATTCAAACGTTGCCTTCATCTTCTGCATGATGACCTCACGTTCACTTGTATGATTCATCAAAGAGATGGCCTCTACACTTTGATCATTATCTAGCTCATGTTCTTGGTAACATAGCTGTCTGTCAAGCAAAGGACCTCCCTTTTCTTCTGTTTTTGGATCGTCCTTATTTCCAGAAGGTCTTGTCCCCCTTTGTACTGTCTTGAGGCGCCATGACAAGAATCCAGTGTTTTTTTGGCCATCATAGAAATGTTCCTGTTGAAATGACACAAATTCTTAATTTAACCCTTAATTAAAAATGAAAACATTTTTAGACATTTCCAACTGAGCACAAAATATTGAATGTCCGATCAGTGATAATGACTTACATATCCAGTCCTTCCTTGGGGATCTCTGAGTGAGGGGAAACAAGGTGATAATTCCCAATCCATACTTCTGTTTGGTAAGTCGATGTGGGACCCTTCTGAAGAATTGGAACACTCATTGTTACTTTACGCTGATAGGAAATGTTTAAGAACATTTAATTAAACTAACTTTTAGGGAAAAAAAAGAAAAGAAAAATTTGGACAATTTGCACAAATTTGTATCACCCAACTACATTTATCTACTTCACAATCTATAGAGCATCAAAATCACTAACAAACTGAATAATGCATGAACCGAATTATATTTTTATAATTACCCTTCGGTCTCCATCATGTGTGCAACTAAGATGTTCACCATCACTTTTCTCGTGTCATCACTAATTGTGCCTGTATCTTCAAACTCCTTAAGAACATTTCCTCCACCTGGTCTTGTCTGTAGAATTTGTTTTATCAGCTTTAAAAAAAGGAGAGGATTATTAACCGATACTATTATGAGAGAAGATAGTGCAGTAATATCTAAATTACCATTAAACATGACCCTGATCTAAAAAATATTACCATTATATATGGGGATAAAAAAAAAAAAACCTTAATGAAACTGAATATCATGATGAGTAAAACACCCAGTGTCTGTGTAAGGCTACTGGGACTCACATCTCTGGCCTGTGCTCGTTGTGATGCCACATCATCATCCTTTCTGAATCGTTTTGGACTAAACCAGTCACTCTCTTCACTGCTTTTTGAAGTTAGACACAGTGTATCTGTATCCAAGCTGACTGAGGTGTGGAAGATCCTGTTAACGTTAAAACTGGGGTTAATAGATGTCATGTTAGTATATATAAATACAGAATTAAAAAATAAAAATGAGAATTTTTAAATCCAGGACATTGGTTGTTGAAATAAAAAGACTGAATATGACCCTTGCCATTTGTTTACTTTTTAGAAATACATTGTTGTACACCTACAATATTTTGAACACTGAACATATTAAAACACTACCAGTACTCATTCATAAATTGGGATACAGATCATTCAGCAGGTCCTGTTTTCACTCACCAATGTCAGTCAACTCATTTATGACTAAAACCAACCCACTGGTGGACATTAGATCAGGAAACACATCTTTATCCACCTCTGTACCAGTTTCATCTGTAACTGTAACAGGAAGGTCGTCTGGAATTGAGAACTTCTCTTTCACTGCAAAACAAAACATTTACCAATTTTAGTCAAGTTTTATTCATAATTTGACAAAGATATAAAAAAACATATAGATTTAATTATTATGATATTAAATATCACTCACCCTCTGCTAGAAATAAATCAAAGCACGCCTCTGAGATTTTTATGAATTTCTTCCTATTCCGAAATTGTGCTTTGACAATCATTGTGATTAAGCACCTGAACTCCTGGCTTGTAGAGGAAAAAACACATCTTACTGGTTTGCTAAAAACACAGACTCAATTTGAAACAATAAAAATATCAAAACAACTTTCATAATTTATCAAAACGGCAAAGATACCAATTAAATCGAAATAGGTTAACTTTTTATCTGTTATAACCCCTCATTTACAAGACAAAACGGGAACTTTTGAGAAATGATACCATTTTCGTCTCCGTGTAAACTTTCACACTCTCCTCCTCCCGCAGTCTAAAGCGCGTGGTTTCTTCATCTATTGTATCCGGAAAGACTTGCAATACAGTTTTACGCTACGTACAGCGCCCCAATGGTCAAACTTCGTTATTGCCGATACATTTTACATAAAAATATTTGTAAATTGGTTTTAATTGTCGAAGTTGTCCACTTTTCTCAAATGAGACTTCCCCGATGACGTATGCAGCCTTCAAATGCGATCTCCGGGGGACGCAGCCTCCGAAATGAGACAGCAATATATTCCACGACTTTGTTAATACAAAAACACATATTACATTTTTTTTTTGCTCCTTAATGTAATAGAGTACTTTAATTCACTAAAATAATTAAACTAACGTTAATCACGTCTGACCATAGACTGTATAAAAACACAAATCATATAATTCTGCTCAAACATTAAAACGTATCATTAAGTTACCACAGTTCAAAACCATGAAGGTCCCAGAAGCATGGTCAACGATCAGCAGAAATCCAAGCCGAATCTTAAAAACAAAATCTGAACAATCTTTTTTAGGCCAATAACCATATTTATATATACATTTTCTGTTAACGTTAGAAGACTGCAGAAATTGCACGTGCCAGTTCACCTGTAAAATCAAGTAGGGCTCGCTGTAAAATGGCGCGCGCGCGTGACTTTAGACTCATTTTGAAAAGAACACGATTAGACTTTAATCAATAAAAATGACTGCTGTGTGCGACACGCGAGATGACAGACGAAACTACTAACGTTAAGTTACATTCAAAGCTTTAATTCGTTGATAAAGGGGCATGACACAGGATGAATTTACAAAAAGCAAATGTCAGAGCTCGTTGGCTTTCTCAATCATTATTATAATTATCTGTGATTGAATTATAATGATTATATACAAATTATGAATTAGAATAAATTTACAGTCTGTATCTGTATTATAATATTAAATTTAAAGACTTACCACGACTCTTCCAGCGAAGTAAAATGGCGTCCGCATGTGGTCTGTTTCGATTAAAAAAAATGACGTCTGTCTGCACGTTAATGGAGGTGTGGCTTGATTAACTCTGAATGAGAGTTGACGTTTGCAACTATGTAAAATAACACCAACTCTTATTTGAAACCTGACACTTCTGGTGTTAGACCCATTCTGTTCAGTGTTGATCCAACACTTGATTTTAACACTTTATTGTAACACTGGAAAATCAACACTGGTAAATTTACTGTGCAGAGCTTCGCTGAATGACAACTCGTTCCACCTCACGTGCTTTTATAGCTTCCTGGTCGCTACGTCACCCGCCTATGACGTCACGCCCATGCATTAGACTGATCTCACATATTATTCAGAGCTGGTCACGCTGAAGGGCGTTCCCATAGCGTTTTCGGACGCAGCTCGAGTTCCTGAAGGGGAACTAAATTATATGCACAGAAACAACTGCGGTTGATCCGAAAAGCAAATATTTAGAATATTTTTGGATACTTTGAAAAGCACCTATCATGATTATTTAGCATGAAACCAAAGCTAAACTTCCGTCTTCCAAAGAAATGCAATATAAATGAGTGAATACTCTGAAATGTACCACAGTGAGAAAATTGCATATCGTTAACATCAGGTTAAATAAGAGCTTATGTTGTAGATTCATGTTTACTTTTCCTGCAGCAGGTCGCTTAGCTGGGATTTGGGTTTATTTTGCAACCTGTGGTGATGGCATGAATCCTTGAGGAGTAGTGAAGTGAAGTGACATTCAGCCAAGTATGGTGACCCATACTCAGAATTTGTGCTCTGCATTTAACCCATCCGAAATGCACACACACAGAGCAGTGAACACACAAACACACACTGTGAGCACACACCCGGAGCAGTGGGCAGCCATTTATGCTGCAGCGCCCGGGGAGCAGTTGGGGGTTCGATGCCTTGCTCAAGGGCACCTAAGTCATGGTATTGAAGGTGGAGAGAGAACTGTACATGCACTCCCCCCACCCACAATTCCTGCCGGCCCGGGACTCGAACCCACAACCTTTCGATTGGGAGTCCGACTCTCTAACCATTAGGCCACGACTTCCCCACAAGTACCTCCTCCTGTTGATTCTTAACGTGTGTTCACCTCCTTTACTCATCTTCTCACAGTCCGGCTTTCTCTCTCTCTTTTTGTTCCCTTCAGTACTGAATGGGATTGTCCTGTTCTTATCAATCTTAGAAATCCTTCTAGTGCAAAAATTCCAATCTGACTCACCAGTTAGGAAAATGAACACCCAGACAAGTTTTTTTTATTTATTTTTTTATCAATGGACTATTCTATAATCCAATATTCTATTGGTTATATTGAGTATTCTATTGGTATTCTGAGTAATTTGGTACTGGAATAAAACAGTTGATGTGAATCATATACCTGGAAAAAGGCAGTGCTCATTGTTTTGATCTACTGTGATGCCTTAAAGTATTTTTGAGCTGAATTATCCAAACCACAATGTCGGTGGCCTAATGTTTTCTGGATGCTATTTGTAAAAGTGTGTCCGGTTGATTGACAGGTCATTCAGTTCGGGGTGTACTGCGATCACGATGAGTGCACCTGCCGTGACCCCGAAGCCGAGGAGAACAAGGGCACAGCCAAGCGAAAGGAGCCAGGACGGCTGTGAGTGATAGCGTGGCGGAGAACGTGCAGAAAGCTTTCAGACTGGCTTGAAAAGAAAATGTCAAACAATAAATTGAATATTTCTCACTCCACATGAGTGCCAGGCTGATCAAAGGCAGAGTAAATCTAAGCATATAAGTGCATAAAAACAATCCTTTTCAATATTAATCTATAAAATAATACCTAATATATTTTAAAGATCTCTAACAAAGATGTAGATATGACCCATATTTTATCCCACAAGCAGTTGTGTACACCAACACACACACACACACACACACAGTTTAATGTGTAGCTGATTTTTATGAATATTTTATACAAATAGGTCTTGCTTGTTGTGAGCCACATTCTCAATATTATTTCCACCTATGTCATTAATAAAGGTATACAAAGTGCTTATCTCAGACTGTCAGGTCTTTAAAAATTTGAGATTTTTTTTTATACCCTGTACATGTACATGCAAAACCTGTGAAATGCATGTGACAGTTCATTTATAGAAATTGTAAGGGAAATATATGATACTATTTTTGTATTCTCTTTTGTCTGTTAATGTGTAGGTTCACTGTCATATCAATAAAGTATAAACACACACCGTTAATTGGTTGGTAAAAAAAAAAAAAGATTTATATATCAATGTCAAGATTTAAGATATCTTTTAATATTAGATTATTTTTAACCATCAAATGGTACAAGATGCAGACTTAAATTACAATATGAAATCATATGAATAAGTTTGAAAATTTCACAACTACATTTTTTGAAAATCACAGACAACTTTGTTGATTAACGCTGACCAGTCATTTGGTCTGCTTAAGTGACACCTCTTTTTACAATCAACCTTAAAATATGCTTCCAACCAATCAACAAATGGTGAACTGGACGGAAATATTTTTCCAGCTTTCATTTTTTTCCCCCAATAACTGTTTTCACTAAGATTTATGTGGATGTGTAATAAAAGAGCTGTTGCTATACTTAAGTTCCATAACAACTTTAAAGACTTTAAAAACAGTGCAGCCCTCATTACTTTTGTTCAAAATTCAGTTGAACAATTAAATAATCAGTGAATTAATGATTTTATTTGAAATAGGAAATAAAACATAAACAAGACATGTTATTGTACACAACTTTAAAATGGTTATTTTCATAATACCGCTTATACTTAAAAAAAAAAAAAAAAACCTCTCATACCTTAGTTTAAATACTACATTCAGCACATTAGTAGTGTTTTAATAATTAACTAACATTTACATTTGCTATAGCTCTTCCCATATCGTATATATGCCCTACAGAGACAGATATTTTCAGCACATACAGTTTTCAGATCATACAGTTTTAGTTCTAGTGGAAAAAGTCCTACCTACACAAGCTGGTGTATGCACTATTTGACAAAATACACCACGTCTAAATGACACCTTAATGCAACTTTCCTTTGACTGTACACTGTACATTTTTATGTGCAAGCCCAAAGACAAGCCACTTGAATGCTTCTTGGAAAAGTTGTGAGAAAAAGTTCTCACAAAATATTATCCTCTTCTTCATTAAATATCCAATTAATGTTAAAACTGATGGACCAGATTCACTAGAGAGAAGCCCTAAAGGGGAGGCTGCATTTAGGTTCAGCCCCTGACTGGTCCTCTTGTTGTCCAAGTTGGCTTAAAGTTCCTTGGGTTCTCCATAATCATTGTACATAACGGATAGCATCTGATCTTCACATGCCTTACGTAAGTCATGGCCGAGATTCATCCAGCTAAGCCCGAATGCTTTGGTATCTGTATAACGACAAGACAGATACTTTAGGGATGCTCTGCGCAAGCCAATTTTTGGTTCCTGGAGGAGACCCCGGCACCAACCACTGAGTTCATCCAGCTGAGACAGGATCAATCCTGCTTTCCTGCAGAAGCAAAAACAAAGATGAAACTTGGTTAGTGATGTGTGCTAATGTTAATATATTACAGATTGTATGGGTCAAATGCATATGGAACAAATGCAACTATACAATATTATTTTGAAATAAATACAATCCTGCATGGATGTTATAAATTGGTTAAAATGACTCTAAAATGTTAAACTGTTACTTAGTATAGAAAGAATAGAACAGTTTTCAAAGAATAGAAAGGACTTTCTATTCATCAAAGAAAAAAAATTGTTTCCACAGAAATATATAAAAAAAAAACGTGATTCAAGTAAGTATTTTCTGCTAACATCCATTGTGATAACTCATACTGCATACTTTTTAGAATATTGTTAAAACGTAATGCTCATTGCACTGGTTTGATTTTTTTCTTTCTCCGGTGGTTTAAACATTTAGCATTCCATTCCGTTTATCCATTCTGAGAATGTCCACCTCACAAGCTGCTCCAGGGCATGACACTGAAAGATTAATGGGAGACTCCAATAAAACAAATATAAAAATCCTGGCGATGGCCATATTCAGCTAATGCACAGGTCTTCTGTCTGCACCCCTTAAACGATGCTCTTCCAAATCTGGACTGAGGAGTTTGACCATAAATCAAGCCTGTGGTGTTTTTAAATCAAACTGTAATTGCAAAGCCTTTAAAGAGACATTTTACTGTCAAGAAGGTTCTCAGGTAACACAGGACTGATTAGATGATGGCAGCTAAGGTTAAGTACAGTACCTTTGAATTCTATTAGCTACGGTGACTTGAGAGGGGCATTTATTGAGTATGTGTGAATGCGCTGAAGAGCCAATATCCTTCAGAAAAGACAAGAAGCTGAAATGCGATACCAAGAGTACAGAAAGAGTGCTCCATTCCTAAATCATAGATTCATTTCAAACCCCTGCCAAACCAGAAGTTCAGCACTCTACCGCATATATACCAAAAAACAAATCTAGGTGGGCCAACAGGCTTCGAGGTAGCTAAGTGCATTTTTAAGTGTTTACAATTATAATGTGGCATAAACCGATTCAAATGAATGCACAATGTCTTGTTTGACTGCTTTTGCAATTTACTGAGGTTTCAAGCAACAACATATAAATTAATTATTTACTTTGAAATTCCGTTATTATACTTTGTAAATTAATTGGAAGCCAATGTAAAAAATCACTAGCATATTAAATAAAAAATAGTCCTGTCTGCTGTGGAGATGCTGCCATTTACATCATTCTTTTGAGTGTATTTATGTTTTTAATGTTTTGCCACATTTCAGTGGTTGTAGGAGTTTGGCTGTTCATTTGCTTAAAACAAAACGCAGTGTTTTTTTATCCTTACATTTTTCACGAAAGTCCGTTTTGGTCTCTGAATAGCAATGGTTGTAACCATAAATCTCAGCATGTATGGAAGTGGAAAATGGCCTTTTATTTCCAAGGTACATTTTCAACCTTTAGGGTCTGCCAGTGCCTCTATCTCTTGCAGTAGTCTGAGAGGAAATGATCGGCTGCATTGTACCAACATCTACAGTAACACACCAACCCACCTCACTCTTTATCCATCCATTTAAAATGGCCTTATGATCCTGAGACAGCAACAATGTGGTTCCTTATAGTAACTGTACAGCATTAATGTCCAACGAAAATAGCAAAAGATATTTGACCAAACACACCGAATTCCACCTATTAAAGCGTGAGTCAGTCCAACCAATAGTAGCACCAATTAAGAATGAGTCAGTAGTATTTCTGTTGATAATCTCAAAACAAAAGAAAACCCAGGGAATAGTCTCTTTTTTTAATCTATTTTGTTCAAAGTCTGAATTGGTTTATATTCTGAGAGGAGCCAGTTTAATTACAATTATCTTGTATTGTGACAATTCAATGAAATCGTATTATAGTTCATAAAAATTGCATTTAAAGGCTGCAGATGAGGAAACTCTAGTGCACATTGTGACTTGTATTAGAAAGAAACAAATTCTCTTTGTTTATATTTTCATCCTATCCTATGCCGAAAAAAAAAAAAAATGCTGTATGGATGCAATGAGACTGGAAATGACGCATTCAAGTTGTTTGGAAGACAGATGCTGGGCCCATCTCCCCAGACCTCCACTAGAACAGCTTATCTGAAGGCTAAAATCTTGCGCAATATTTCATGGAACTGGGTCGATCATAGGGGCATGATCACACGCACCCTTCATCATGCAAATATCTGGATGAATTAATTATAAATGAATGTTGTTTTTGGGTTATTTTGATGCATTTGTCGTAGAAGACAATTAATACTGATTAACCTAATCATTTCAACTCAGTTCTCAGATCTCACTGATGGCCAATGACAGTTTTGATGACATCACTTGACTCAACATCAAACCAACAAACCTTTTACCATTTAGGACTCATATGGTCCTCCTTATGGAAAGGTTATTATTAAATAAATATTTACTCTAGAAAAAAAAAAAAACTGAATAAAACTTCTAAATAAAATGTAATAAAAAATAACTGCGCTTATTAACATCAAAGGTATGGAGAAATTTAACAAAGTTAAATCTACAATTAAATGAAAAAAAAACATTATCTTGCAAAAAAAAAAAAAGAAAAGAATGATTAAATGAAAGTATAAATTAATTAATCAATGAATAAATGTGTAGATATAATACAAATTCAAATGAAAAATTAACTGAAAGGAACACCTTGAAATAAAATGCGTCAGACAACATAAAGAAAGCCAATATATACTGAAATTGAATACATCATGAAATGTTGCAATCAATAAATTAAAGCAAAATGAAAAGGGAATACAAATAAATAATGAAAAATGTATTTATGTAAAATTAAAAGTGATTTGAAATAAGAAATCATTTACATTTCATTGTACTTTTCTTTATTTGTACCATTATTCTTTTATTGACCGAGTGAATAATATATTTGCTATATAAATGTTGCTTATTAATATTAATTTCTTCAGGATATAAAGCATAAAGGATGAAGATACTACACACTCTCAAATAGATAGATAGACAGACTTTTAAATAAATAAATGTACAAAAGCTTTCACTGATTTAATACCCTTGCAAAACATTAGATATTACATTAGATACTAAAATGTACTTTAAGGTACTGATACCCTTTAAGAGTAAATAACTAAAACATGCTAACTAGCCAAACCTTGACTCCTTAGGTATGTCTGAGAAATCCATGAACTGTTTTAAAAGTACCTATTGTTAAAGTCTTCACAGTGGTTCCCTCTCATCAGTCACACTGGGTGGGATAGTGTTTGATACAAGTGTGTTTTGATGCAGTAACTCAGAAGTAAGAAAGGAAAATCTTGGAACATGGAGACAATTAAATACAACCTTTTAATCTGAACCGAGGCCTCAGGTATGGTTGTCCAAATTGCCATAATTAAACTCACCTGCGTCTACTTTGCATCAGCGTGGAAGTGTTCAAACTTTAGATCGAACACATAGCTGTGTTTAGAAAGCTTTTCAGTGCAATTCATAAATCCAGACCTTATTTGTCTTTAGTTTGTTTTGGAGGGTGTATAAAGATCACCACCCTGTTTTGTGGTCAGCGTGATGCTTTAGTGATCCCATTAAATGTACTGTAATCAGTTGCTTGTGTTCAATTTAAACCTAATTAGCACAAATACCCTAATCACAAATCTGACTTTAGGATCCGTAATAAAATAATCTGACTTTACTATGTAGTTTAGAGAGCAATGAAAAAATAAATAAATAATAAAACCTTCCAAAATCTTGCAAAACGAGATATCGGATTTAATTGCAATCAATAAAAATTAATATGCCCCCCTAAAATTCCCACATACATTCCAAGGCAGCATCCCATAAAGTATCCTGCCAAACTCAATGAAAAAAAATTAACATTTTAAAAATAAACCCAAGATTGTATCCAAAATGGGTGAATTGTGCATCATAAATATACTTAATTGAAAATGATATAGTTTATATATACATACATAAATATATATTTACATAAATATATATATATATATACATACATAAATATAATATATATATATATATATATATATATATATATATATATATATATATAAATATAATATATATATATATATATATATATATATATATATATATATATATATATATATATATATATATATATATATATATAAACAGCTAATATAATTAGCAGTAAAACATTTAAACATTCATGCAACAGAATTGAAATAAATTAAACACGATAAATAAATCACAAATTGATCATTATATTTAATCTATGTATAGGTTTAATTGCTGCAGAATATTGTGCTGTTAGCACAATAACATCAAACTTTACTAAAATCAACTGCAAGTCAAGTCTGCAAGGTGGAGTGCAATTTGGAACCAAATTTTCTATGTAGGGCGCCACGTCCAACAATTTTAGCATACATCCAAGTATGATTTATCCCAGTTATAAGTAAATATAATTGTTTTACCAAGTTCAAGATTTTGTTAAGTTTAGGATGATTCTCACAAAACTATATTTTCTTCAAGAATATTCAAGATAAATTTAAACTTTTTTTTTTTTCATAATTCACAATTTATGAAAAACAGAGCAGAGCAGAGCAACAGCAAAAATTCTGAGGAAAAAAAGAAATGCCACATTTGTTTAGAGCGTTTTCTATAACAATGCCAAACACGACCACACAGAGATGCCACAAGACAACTACAGTATACCAGTCGCCTTAACCTGACTGCATATATATTTATACAGATCCATTCAGAATTATTAAACGAAGCAAACACAGATTTAAAAAAGCAAATAAAAACATTCTGAATTTTTCAAATGTGGTGATCTGAAGGCATCCATTAAAATTTCACTGGTGAGATACTGTTTTGCTTTATTCAGTCCATATAGACTGGTCCTGACTTCATCTTAAAAACAATTAATAGAGATAAATTAAATGTTTGTTCTCACCCATCGTTGCACAAGTTAAGTTTATGGTTAAGAGGCAGAGAAAGAAGTCTAGGACAGTGGCAGCGAGCGTAACGCTGTTGTTGAATGTGAAAGACAATAATCCCTACCTTTCTAACTCACTAATTTGGGACACTCTACAGAATTTCTGCTAACATAGAAAGTTCCAATCTGGTCACTTATGAAGTCCCATTATAGTCTTATAAGGCATCTAGGTTTTTTGTAATAAAGCTTTATCAGAAAATCATCTTACAAACCTGGGCCCCAGTTCGTCTTCACAGCGCCAAGTAAACTCTCCAAAGCTCTCGTATCGCTGGTTGTAGTGGTAAAGAACTCGGTGGAGGGTTGGTGAGCCGAGGTCCATGAGCGTATTGTAGGCTGTCTGCTGTTCCTTCCCGCTGGTGTAGCCATTGAACAGATTATAAATCTTGTCTGCTATTTCTGAGGGGACACCAAATCTGATTACTTAATCTTATGAATACTTTCCAAACCTAGGAAGCTTATTCTAGAAGAATGCAAGCAATTCTCTACCTTGAGCCTTGACATCATCCACGGCGGGACAGGGAGTTTTGATCGTCACCTCACTCGGACTGGACCGCCGACCTGTGTTGTCCACCGCCCACAGCCGAAACCTGCCGTTTCACATTTAGACATTTGTGACTTTTTTGATTCTCATGTACGAAATACAGTATTTTGTACAGTAATATGATTGGGATTTGTTGCAAGTCAAATTTGAACCACATCTCCAATATAAGCACCACAGCACAAAATGTTTAGAGGCTAAATATTATATTCAAAATTATAATTAATATTATCATCATTATTTAGTACTTTTATTAATTAGAAAAAGTACTTAATAATTATGTGTTATTTTTAGGATTATTATTGTTATTTAATAAATTATTTAAATATTTTTTAAGATGCATGTGTCAAAATATTAATAATAGTTGTTAGAATGATTACTTGTAGAAGTGGTAGTATTTAAAAATCAATATAATAATAATAATAATAATAATAATAATACCTCCATTAAAATCTAAATTCATAACTGCACCACTCCCATTACATTAGCACGAGTTTAGCTTCTGCTCATGGCTTTGATTTGAGGATCCCTTTAGTGCAGACAAGTGAACTTGAACAAGCACCTGTGGCAGTGTAACCACTCACTTCCAACACATCACTGCAATTACTCTATCACTGATGATATATGCCCCGGGTTCTAAAGATCATGTTGAATGATATCCCCATCTAGTGGAAGATATTATAAACAGCTACCACCCGCAGTATGGCAGCAGTGAGATCCTTCAAAGTGGCAAGTTGAGAGTGCGTGTTATGTGGAAAAATCTGATGCAATCTTGTATGTGTGATTTATGAATGAAGAGGTATTCATGCAGTCTAATCTGCTCTATATGGGGTTTTTATAGTCTTTATGTATATACTATCACCAAAACAGTTATAATACACAGTATATACACCCACACACACACCCACACACACACACACACACACACACACACACACACACACACACACACACACATCTGGTTCACTATCCTTGTGGGGACTCCCTATAGGCATAATGTTTTTTTAAACTGTAGAAGCGCCCTACACCAAAACCTACCTCTCACACAAAACTTTGTGCATTTTACAATCTCAGAAAAACTCATTCTGTATGACTTATACGCTTCTGTACTCATGGGGACCTCAATTTAGGTCCCCACGGTGACAAGTCCCCATGAGTTCAGGTTTAAGTCCCCAACAACATACACACACACGCACACATGCACACATGCACGCACTCACGCACGCACACACAAACCACAACTAAACAATGTTTAGATTCCATACACCTGTTTTGGTGACAATGAAAATAAAGTGTAATATCACAACAAATAAATAAATACATAAATACATAAAAAAAAAAAAAAAAAAAACTAAACTAAAATGATGCTAAACAGAATCATTTCAACTACCAGTTGCAGACTTTTGGACCCACTGTATTTTTTCTTGAAACCTATAAATGAAATGAACCTGACAATAACACTGAACAGATCCATGAATCATATAAAGACAACCAGTGCTTCTTTGAACAATGGTCAAATATCAAAAACATTTGGAGAAAGGTAGAGCAAGGAGGACCCATACCTCCCTGTGGGCTGGGCTGCGTGTGTGTGCTAACTGCCTGCATATGTGCAGCACATGTAACACAGGAAATCAGAAGGAAAGGTAGCCGGGAGTTTAAATTCAAACACCTACATGATTGAATACCCACATGAAAGCTGCACGAACACAGACCCATGCCAGAAATGCTGCAAATGCTTTTATGGGGTGTTTATTATTAATAAATATTTGTATTTATGATGATAATGGCAAATTTTTAATCACAACCTACCAGTGAGAACCATGGATAATATAATATAATATAATATAATATAATATAATATAATATAATATAATATAATATAATATAATATAATATAATATAATATAATATAATATAATATAATATAATATAATATAATTATTTTTATTACTATTAACCTTATTAGACAATTTTTGCTCACAACTCTACAGCGAGAGCCACTAATTTATATCATAATTTACATTTTTATTAAGCTTCCTTTGAGCATCGTTATTCATCGTATATTGTGGTTCCTGTTTTGCCATCTTCTCTCACAATATACTACTAATGTCAAACGTTTGCTTGAAACTTTTCTAGCTGTATACAGCTCAGTTCAACACATCAATCTTTCTATTGCTGCTTCTGCTATTACAACAGAGTGCACCCTTTGACGCACTTCGAACCATTCCAGAGTATGAAATGTTTCCCCAGCTGTCTCTGAAGCATGTAAAACTCGCTCAAATTGAGTCTGTCTTACTGGGCTCGCAGACCATGTTCTTCCCTGTGGCATAAAAATGAACGTTCCTGAGAAAAGGATGTAGTCATGAAACAACTATCCAAGAGAGTCTAAATAAACAGAGGCCCCCAATGCAATTACCACATCCAATAGAAGACGTTGGGCTGATGTCACCAGCTTTAATTCAAAAGTGATGATTGGACCAATTATACTTTCCAAGAGGGTTCCTTCTTACCTAGTGAAAAGCACATTCAAAATCAACTACTGATATTGGAAAACTGGTAAGAAATAATCCAGACATATTTTAAACAAAACATTATCAGGTTTTCACAGCCTTACGTGGATGTAATTGCTTAGACTCACGCAGATATTAAAATCCCTCATCTGACTAAAGACATGCAACTCAATGTCAGTTCAAAGTCCAAGTGAATCATCCAGCCAAAAGTGGGCCCTTTATGTTTTGTTTCTTACTGAACTCTCAATGAATGTGCCACATGATGAGGAAAAGGCAAAGGAAACAGGTGTTCCATGCTGACAAAACCTGGCACAAAAACACAGTGAACATGATGCCTGAGTGACTAACTCTAGATGCGCATCTGAAAAGTCTCCCATTTGATGTGGTCGTGAAGATGTTATGTGTCTAAATAAACTGAGTTAGTTGTGAATTATTATTATTCCAACATGCATGAAAAACAGAATTTTATATCAAAATAGAATTATGATAAGAGAGGTGGTTTTAAGAGTAGTGGGTGCTAATGTAATATTTAAAAAAAAAATCAAATGAAATTATACATTTAAAATCATTCTAATGATTAATTCACTGATTTATTTCAAAATGCAAATGCTGCTATTTTGTGGAAAAAAGTAATGTATATAACAGAAGAAACTCACATGTATGTGATGTCTGGCTCCAAGCAGCGTATTATCAAGGAGATAGTTGAGAGGGGATCAGGGATGTCCCCCAGCATCACACACGGAGATTTGGCCCCTGACATGATGTCATCCACAAAACTCAACATGGTCTCTGTGAAGAGAAGACTTTGTTTAGCACACACACATAAATATACTCAAGATAACAGGACGCTGTTTTGCAGAAGAATTTCCCTTACCCTGAAAACCCTGTCTGATTCTGACCCAATGCTATGGAAATAAGTTTTCCCTACTTCCTCTGTTCAGTGGAACAGGCTAGAACCTTCCAGGGATGGAGACACTCTGTTTTAAACATTTCGACCGGAGAAGATGTCAGTGGTTTGATTTCACACGAGACGCGTGATCAAGGTATGAGTGTCAGCGATCTAAAACCCAAATAAAGAGCTATACAGAAGTTACCTGAGGAGCTGATGTGATTTGACTTTCCTATTAAGAAGTGGACAAGAAGACTGTTTGCCCAGCTGGCCTGCAAGCATCACAGCACATGAGCGTGGGGGCCTCGAGTGCTTTTCATAGCAAAGAGATACCTCCCGTCCGTGGATGTTGAACCTTTTAAAAGCAGTGGTCACCCTGCTTGTATTCCTGGAGGCCTCCTCTTCAAAAATATCAGGGTTCTGAGAACATGATGCCAGGATAAACGCAGAGGGGATACGACTGTGTGTATGATTATGTGCATTCTGTCACCAGAAAGTATGTACAGTGCTTGTGGGGTAAAGAGTTGAGGAACATGTGCTCTGACGTAAATGAAAAGTGACACTGTGTGGGACTGCAGCAGTTTATTCAATCAAAAAAAGGTTGCAAAAAGGCAATAAAACCTTAATGTGTGTGGAAAATTGCACAAGTGTGTTTTTAGGAGTTATAAATTGTGTGCCATTTATGAACTGGGGAACACATGATATCTTAAAACTGCTAATGGCGGACTTCTCCTCTGGGAACACTGAATGGGAACAGTGGTTTAGGAAGCGCCTTAACTGCTCATTATTTTTTAACCATGTTAAAGAATATAATTACATTAATATGGAAGCCTGTTTCTGCCACAGGATAAAATAATTGACAAAAATCTCGCAATTCTAAGGTTATATCTTTTAATTCTGTTTTAATCATCAAATAAACAATACAAAATTTAATTGTGACTGTTCTTCTCAGGATTGCGAGTTACATCTTGCAGTTCTGCCTTTATTTTTTGGGAATTCTCACTTTATATCTTGTATTTCTAACCATTTCTCACAATTCTGACTTTATGCAATTCTAAGAAAGTCTGAACTGTGAGATTAAAAAGTTAAATTTACCCTTTTAATACATTCAATTAAATTAATTAGTTAATAAATAAAGGAATAGTTTATTTAAATAATAGTATGGGGACCAATTCTTACTTTTAACTAGTTGCTTATTAGCATGCATTCTGCTGGCATATTGGCTGCATCTTAGTACCTATAAAGCATATATTCTGCATGACCATATTCTACATTCACTACCCAACACCTAAACTGGATGGATGGATGTTGCTGTAGTTCTTAAAAACCAACATAGATGGGGGAAATTTTGGACTTGAAATTTATGATTTGACTTTTTTTATGAAAGATGATAAAGACAATTTATTTGGAAAGGAAGGTAAACCATACATTAAGAGAATAAGATTATGGTCACCAAACTAATATTGCCAGTGTAATTAAAGTATCCTTACCTTTTTACTTAAGCTTAACACTTGTCTTTTATTTTTATTTTGACTCATGTTCATTCTCTCCATTTTAAGTGTCATCATGCATTTGCATGGAAACTTCCAATCTAGTTCCCAACACCAACAGGTCTGAAGGAAAAAAGGTCTCCAAATAAAATGTCCACATAACTAAAGCCATCAGTATCAACTGTGCGCAGTGTTTCCATAAGGCAGTACAAGAAATGTGTTCCATGATGCTTTAACTCTCTTTGACAAATGGTGATATGAAAATAATAATAAGCTTATATATATATACACATACCTATCAAGATATCCCCACCTCTTTATCAATCTAAAGCTTTATCTGACAATCGTTACTAGTACAGGTGTCTGGCAAATGCGGCGGAACTTATACTCTTTCATCATGTTCCATTCTCATGCCTCAATCCCATTTTTTAACGGGAAAGACCTGGGCTGACATGACCACACTACGATGCCTGGCTGCCCTCTTTTAAACTTTCATGGGCTTTGACCAAAAAACATCTCTGATTCTCATTATTTTGTTAAAACATCAAGGCCCAGCCAGGTAAAGGGAATCCAAGAGAATTTGCAAGACATTTTGGAGGAGATTCACCCATAATGTTGAAGAAAGGATACACATAAGTTCAAAAGTTCAAAACTGCTATATATGCAACATTTAATAAAAGAAAAAAGAAAACACAAACAAAAGAACAATTATTTGCTAAAGGGTACAGGGACCGCCAAGTGAATCAAAATTTGAAAATGCAGAACATGACCGTCCACAGCAGACTCAGACTGGAAAGCACTGAAGATGACACCTGGCTTGCTGAATTATTTTGCAGAAGGACATTTTTCAATTCTATAAAGTCACGTCAGATAATGGTAAGCTAATTAGTTCAAACATGTGAAAGCACTTTGACTTGGTCTTGTGCTGCCTGCTTCTTTGTATACATAAAATAATATATTTTGTGGTTGAACATTTATTTGGGAATACCCTATCCTAGTATGACCTCAGTCAAGGACTGAACATCATGCCAATTAATATCCCTCTGATTTATCCGGAATTAAAGAAAAAATAAAAGGCATAGTTAAATTTACGGGAAAACACTCAGCTAAAGCATTTATTGTTTTAAACAGATGTTGGTAGTGAAAGAAAAAAAATATAAAAAATCTGGCATCTTATATGTTAAAACCAGCCAACCAACCGGACGACTAAAAGATGTTGTCGTACAGAGAGTGCATAACATTTTCAACAGTTCAAAGCAAGACCCTTCTCTCAACATCTGAATCAAAGACAACATTCCTCAAACAACTCCTACGTTCAACCTGAGAAACATCAATACCTTGATGTAAGTATCAGATTTGTGCATTACTGAAACAAGATAAATCAACTGTGGATAAAAAGAGAACATAAACCTTGATTGAAATACATGTGTCTATGGTAAACATCGAGCCATTGTGTACCAAAATATTTATTTTGCCTATGAAATTCAGTGGATGGCTTTAAAAAACATAAATAGGCAACAGCTGTGAATTGGATTCATGTGAGCTTCCAGTGTTTTGAGCCTAAAGCTTTTCCACAATGTTTGCCATATGTCTCCTCTAAACTGATTTGTTGCTACTTAGACACATAGACATTACTGTCTCTTCCCTGCGGTGAACCAAGAAGCTGAATGTGTATAACAAACTAAACTGTAGCAGAGGACAGAGAGCAAGTTTAGGAAAAGAGACAGAGAGAAAAAAAAGCAAGAGAGGAAGAATGAAGAAAATGAAGGAATTTTCTGAAATGTAACCTATAATGACAATTAGCAACTGAAACTGATTTAGGAAGTCATTTGTTGCCATGACTTTTTGATCATATTATTTTATTGATCATATTATTGTACTGCAACATGTCTATGCTGTACCCAAATCAATCATTTCTGACGATTTCTACAGCCATTGCAAATATACAAGATCGAGTGCGTCTATTTACCTCAGCAGCAACCGATCTCGCATTCTCGCATTTAGCTTTAACATTAGCTCTTTCTTATTCTTGGAACAAAGTAGCTTATATTTAACATAAAACTTTTATTAACAGAACGTATAAGACATGTTGTAACAAATAAATAAAAGTTTTTCCCCTTACTTCAAACGAATGTTTAGTTTGTTGCTCAATATTATTATTAATAATAACAATAAAACCATACAATGGCAAATTCAAACTTTGAATGTTTATTAACAAAATGAATAAGGAAAATATGTTTACCCGTATATACATAAATAAATAAACAGTCTTTGGATTTCCCCTTTCTTCAAAACGATCGTAGTTTCTGGTTCATTATGTGCCTATTAATTAAAACACACCAGCCACATAATAGTACAATGGCAAATTTGCATAAGCTGTATATTAAACATCTAACTTTTATTAACAAAATGAATAAGACGGATAGGCTATAGCCTACTTGCGTAATCCAAATAAATAAGGTATTTCCCCTCTTTTAAAACAAATGCTTAGTTTATGGTTCATTGTTTATATATATATATAGATAAAGGTTTATATAATAGAATTGGGGAAGTGATAAAAAAGATGCAAGGAAGGGAGGAAGTGAAGCAAAAAAGTAAAAAAAAAAAAAAAAAAAAAGAAAGAATAAGAAAAAGAGAGGAAGTAAATTTCTGATGCTCTTTGCAAGACATATAGAGGGGACTTTGTTTCTACCAACTCACTATGTACAAGTAAATATATAATTACAAAAACTCCAAAATCTAAAAAGAAAGCAAGAAAGAATAAAAAGCTTGTATTAGACTTAGGCAACAGCCTGAGCCTGACTACACATATAGAGGATCTTTTGTTTCTGTTGAATAGGTAAACATTTCAATTAAACAACTCAAAATCCATCACAGGAGCAACTCAGTATCCAAAGAGCTGGACGTTTTACCACTTCCACTAAAAGGAAAAGCTCTGGTACCAAACACATGTGGCAGCCCGGCAAAACACTCCTCAAACAACATCTGGCCTTCGTTGTCTACTTTGATGAACAGAGAGAGAGCGATGGATAACAATGGTTTGTAATCCATCAATTCTTGGCATTTCCTTCACAAAAATGATCAACAGACTCAATCTCCCACATGGAACATATTGTCTTCTTCGACAAAAAAAGAGGATATAAAAGGTTAATTGTTGCAGAGGAAAGGGGGTTAAGCGCAAAGCAGAGTTTACTTGGATGGGAGTGAAAATGAAAACTCTTTAATCTGTTTTCATTTTTATGCAAAGAGCTTTTGATATAAATGTTGCACTTGTCATGTACGTCATAGCGCCGCTAAGAGCTTAGCTGCCGCTCAGCTTCGATTAAATTGTAATTCATGCTCTTTCCTACATTTTGATAAACTCCCACATTTGACAGCAACCAACAGGTGATAACACTTAGCCTTCATGGGTTGTAAAGGTAAGAAAAAAGCCTGGAAGACTGTATATCTACTGAACGTGACTAAAGGCCGACCACTCCAAAGAAAGCCGGCATAGAATGAGAAAATACACAGAACACATTTGAAAACAAGAGCTGGTCCAAAAGCAGATACAGCAATCAGCCCTATTTAACAGATTATAAAACATATATCAATCATAACTACTATTAATAAAAACCTCTGAAGTATTCACAAAATCACAACACACAATCAAAGACCAAATGTTCAAAACTGTAGGGGAACCAAATGTAAGTTTGATTCTGATATTGAAAAATGAAACTATCACAAACATCAATCAGAATAATAAAAAAATACATCTTATTTGAATACTATTTTATAAGACTAAATGTTGCTATTGACCAATCAGAGTCAAATATTCCAAAAACGTTATACTACAACCCCAATTCCATTAAAGTTGGGACATTTTGTAAAATGCTATAAAATCAATAATCTGTGATTGTGGTAATAACGATCTCTAAACTTTTCACTGACCAAATTAAATACCTTTGTTAAATATAAACACATTTTGATGGCTGCAACACACTCCAAAAAAAAAAAAAAAAAAAAAAAAAAAAAAAGGTTGGGACAAATGCAAATTAATGTAAACATTTTAAAGAATATCCAAATTATACTGTTTTGAAATGAGCAGGTGAATTAGTAATAGGTAAGGGTATCATGTTTGGGTATAAAAGGAGCATCTCAGCAAGCAAAGCTGGATCATGGCTCATCACTTTGTGGCAAATTACATGAAATAAATAAACATATTAATAATAAACATATATATATATATATATATATATATATATATATATATATATATATATATATATATATATATATATATATATATATATATATATATATATAATTAAAATAACATTTATCAAAGCAAAATCATATATATATATATATATATAATTAAAATAACATTTATCAAAGTAAAATCACAAAAAAATTTGGTCTTTCACCAACAACCACTGACGGACTGGGAGAAAAATACAACCCAGGATTTTCTTCCAAGTAGGCCAACCACAAAAGAAGAAGAATTCTAATGATTTCCACTACAAATACCATCAAAACATGACAGAAAATCTAGTTTTAATCATTAAAACCATTAAATAAGAAGGTGACCGATTACCAAACCTTTGCAAATGATGTGATGGTTTCCATTTTATTTATTTATTTATTTTTTCAAACGAGGACTGAAATAAATGTATTATTGTTTGAACTATCTTGGATGGTCTGAGTGCAAATATATTTTCAGCACAAATTCACAATATTTTTTTGGGTGAACTGTTCTTTAAATATTCAGTAATGTATAATTTCATGTCAATGATAAACAGAGGCTGTATGGTTGTTGGGTGGAGACATGCCTGTCCGGCAGCACATGTTGATTGCTCTTGAGCAAATGTCCATTTGAAATACATGGAGGTGGGGGTCTTTAGCACAGCTCAAGCCACCTTCATTTCTGTTAAATCTTCTGTAAAATCAGAGCAGCAACTGTATATCATAAAATCATCTGTCTGGATAGAAAACTTGAGGCCCTATAATGGGCAGAGACAAAATGTTGTCGTGATTTGGAACTGCAATTATTAATGGATGATAATGTGATCCTCTTGGTGTTCATTGGATATTATGTCTAGCACTTTCCACAAGTGCAAAATTATCACACAGTGGAGTCACAATGGAAATTAGCATTTCAAAATCTAATTAAAACTTGGAAATAAATAGATTGTTTCAGGAGGATTGGGGTCAGTAAGATTTTTAAATAAAGAAAAATAATGCATTAAAATGATCAAAAGTAACAGTAATTATATATTATGCAAAGAGTTTCTATTTAAAATAAAAGCTTTTCTATTCCTCAAAGAAATCTGAAAAAAAAACACCTGGCTTCCACAAAAAAAAATATTAAGCAGCACAACTGGTTTCAACGCTGATAATAGTAAGACATATTGAGCACCAAATCAGCAGTTTTAATGATTTTTCGACAATTAAGACTGGAGTAATGGAATAAACATTCTCAGACACACACATACATTACATGTGCAAATATAAAAGCACCCACCCAAATGAAAACAACTTAAATGCTTGTCCAAAAGTATGTGCACGGACAGACACACAGATTTGTGGGAGTATGAGTGAATCAGTGCCAGCTTCAGCAGTGCACCTGCTCAGGCTCCAGAACCTGACCCCACTCACAGACATAGAATGAGATCATCCTCCAGGAGCAGTGCTATGGAAACATTCCTCAGGAGTGAAACTGTGTCTTCCACCTATTCTGGAAAAACATTGCCTTTATTTATTTTTGTCAGAAGCCCTTGTTTTGCCTGCTGCTATCATCCCTCTACTTCACTAGGGGAAGTGGGGCACCTTATTCTTTATGCCACCCGTGGGAGGGAGCGTGTCTGTTTATGGGTAGGATGTTATGTCCCTATGACCCTTGAGCGAACCCAGCTGTTATTGTGTGATCAAAGTTCTGACATCAGTCTGGCGAGGGAAGCTGTTTGTTTTCACAGCGTGTCGGGTCAGGGAGAGATGACTAAAGACAGACTTCCCATTTACACGGTTCCCACACCATGAGAGAGAAAAGCAAATGCAATGATGTCACGTTGTGTGCCTGATTCCAATTAAGTGCTCTATTAGCGTGCAAAGCTGGCAAAGACTCACGGTGTGTGCTATTATTATATTATCAATGGGCTAACTCTCCACTCACACACTAACATTTTTTTAACTCCTTACATGTCCAGTAAACACTTTAAAATCCAAGTCAAGTCTAACTTTACAGGAATAGTTCATCCACAATGAAAATTCAGTTATTATTTGTTCAACCTCAGAAAAAAGTAAATCAGCCACAAGGTAAGATGAGATCTTGTTTCTAGGCAACCATACACAATATAAAGCACTCAACATCATTTTCAGGAAGAGAAAATAATTTCATTGTAAAGGTGGTGAAGGAAATCATTTAATTTATGTGCAAAATTAGATTTTTCTCTTTCCAAGTGAAGTCCCTGCATGTCCATAGTTACAGCAATTTACAGAAAACTGACACAGGAGTATTTTTAGACACTTTCGGGTTTAGTTTTTGCTCTGTACTAAACAAATAAACAGTTGGAAATCAAAAATAAATCAATAAAAAAACATCATAAGAAAAAGCCATAGCGAATGTCACTTCTCACTAGAGCTTATGCTACGCCTACAACCTACGTTATCCGCTGGAACCCCACTCTCTCGTGGACACGAGTACAACAGTTAGCAGAAGCTAGAAATTACGAGCCGTGCAGAGCACTTTTTATGATGGATGGACTTTGATTATTGCACTTCTATTCTTTATATAAATATAGCCAGGGGCGTAGTTTATGGGGGGGATGGGGGGGAGGTAACCCCCCCAATATTCAAATCCATCAGTTACAACCCCCCCATTATTTCAACATGAAAATCACAGTAGATCAAATGAAAAATATAATATGAAAAAATAGAATTCATTTATTTTGTAAAAATAATTTTGTTCCTAATCAAATATGAGTATGTCATAATAAATCAGACAAAAAATACTCCCCCTCCATTGAACCGATTGGTAACGCCCAACCAATGAGTCGCACTTTCACCAAAACAAGCGAGTGGTGTTTGAATGGGAGAGCACACGGTTAATGTTAACGCCAAAAATGAAGAGAAGCGCTGCACAGCGGACTATATTCAACTGCTGGTCAGAGAGGGATGCAATAAAAATAAAGCATACTGAGAATGAGGTATGAGAATATTGTGTAATAGTTAGTACACACCACATATATTTTAGCTAGCTAATCTATTGCAATGTATTTAGCTATAACTATCAGTATAACAAGTTACCAAAGCAGCTGTCTGTTTTGCTAGTATATTTTTCAATAGTGTCTGTAATTATCAACGACAAAAGTATTCACATCGGTGTTTGTTTTCTTACTAAATTAATCTGACTTTTGAACGAATTGGATGAATTAACGATTTAAGTGGCTAACTCATTAAAACAGTGAAACGCTGCCGCCTACTGGCGGTTTCCATACTTAATTTCTTTCTTTTGATAATCTCTACTATGTTAGAATTTTATGAATGATGATTATACACAAATTTCATAACGTTATGAGGTGTATAATCTCTTAACATGTTTTTATAACAGATTCGAGGTAAATATAGCTGCAGGGTAGAAAAGTCAGCAGAGGGAGAGGAGGAGCAGGTGATCAGGTAAAGAAGATGCCATTCAATCAATAAAATAAAATAAAATAAAAATAAATAAAAATAAAATAAATGTCTAAATGTTGTCTCTTTCATATTTGTATATGTTGAATTTGTAATCAGTTAAAGCATGTTGCCAGATAGGTAGATAGATAGATAGGTAGATAGATAGATAGGACGAAATAAATTATCCAATAACAATACACATAAAAAAAAATTTTTTGAAAAAAATAACGGGGAAGCATACAACGTTCAACCCCCCCCAATGTTCAAACCAAATCTACGCCCTTGAATATAGCTCTGATTGCATTTCTGTGAAACAAGTAAATCATATACACCTAGGTTGACTTGAGTGTGGGTAATCATTGGGTAATTAAATTTTTGGGTGAACTATCCCTTTAAGGCAGAGAAATGAAATGGTCACTTGTTAACAAAAATGTATGTTTTGCGCAGTTACTGTATTAGCACAGATGTGTCAAACGAATGCTGGTAAAATATGAACAGGAGATTGCAATGACATGCAAAGTGGGAAGCAAGTTACATGATTTATTAAATTTTTTTGCAGCAAATGAAGGACAGCCATGTCACAGCTTAAAAATCAGATAAGGTAATAAGTTTTCTGCCCTGTGGAGTACATTCAGAACCTTTAATAAAATGCTCAAACATTGCTTGTTCTGGTCACCTTTTAATCGGAAGCTTGTAAAGAACAAGATGTTACTTCTGTTGCTAAAGAGGAAAAAACAGAAACAACCATACGTATCTGGCTTGGAGTAAGACCTCTATGATCATCTCCTCATCAATCTCATTTTCACAATTCCACATTTGGACTTGATATAACATGATGTTCTTTTTTGCTTTAACAGTCACAACGTGTCTGAAGTCTAACTTGGACAGGACAACATAAGAGGTAGTGGTGGACAGGCAATGGGCATGCTTTTAAAGTGATAGAAGGGAATGGATGAAGATAGAGGAAAATATAACGGGGAAGCCAAAGGCTGTCATGGTGCAAACATAGTTTGAGACTCCGCACTATATTTGGTAAAAGTACCCCTAAAGTTGGAGGACATGTGTTCTGCATCAGTTTTTTTATAGAGCTAATGATACAAGTGTAAGCCTGAAATCATTTACATATAAACAAGGGCATAGCAACCATTATAACGTGGGATAGGATCATTATATTTCAGGAGTTTCATTTTGCTTTGCCGCAGTTCCAGAGTATAGCCTGGCAGATAAAACGACTTCAATAACAAACAGAAGTATTATCCAAAAGATTGCACTGTCAAAGCACAAGGAGCTGAGTGTTTGATTCCCTTGCAATCTTTCACTTTCTCTCTCTCTCAATCTCTAATATACATGTATAATACAGTATTTAAGATTCAAGATGGTATGATGTTTCAATAGACTTTTTTTAAAATATTATTAATCTTTCTTTTTCTCAGTATTTCATGATGAACCGAATGTAAAAAAATAAATAAACAAATAAACCTTTTGTAACTGTAAATGTAATACTGAAATTGTTTTATCAATTTAATTTATAGAATTAATTTACTTCATTCAAAGAATTAATCTTACTAACCACAATCTTTTGAACAATGCATGTGCTTTTGTACTATACAAAAATAGCCTTAGTAAGTTAGTTAGTTTATTTAAATAAATGTAAAAAAAGAAGAAGACATTTCTAGCAAAAGTTTCTGATGTTCATCCAAGGTTATTTAACATATGATAATTCTTGCTTCATCCTGAATTCAATCTAATTATTACAAGAAACAACTTTTGCTCTGCCCTTCCCCAACTTCAAGGTGGTCTTTCTCATTGTATTTACAACACTTCACAGTTTAAGCTGTGAGCGGATCAATCAATCATCGGCTATATCTGACACACACACAAAACGGAGCATTTTCAGGGAGCTAAATGTGTGTGTCTTCAGTTCTTATGGAGCACAGCAAGTCCAGTATCAAGACCTGCTTTCTGAAGAACCATTGATCATCTCTGTGAAAAATCGATTCACATCTCTGGCGCTGGTATATAGCACAGTATGTGCCTACGTACAAAGATCAGGGGGACTTGAGAGGTGATGAAAAGCACAACTTTAAAGATAGAGGCCCTGGGCAGAGCGCTTAAGTGTGTCTGAGGTGGGCTCCTATTTGGCATGCCAGAAACTTTCAGGTTAGGACATATTCATTCCACTCAGCAAACCCTGGCAGAACATTAACACAGACTTCATCCAGGATCACACTGTCTGATAAATGAGGATTAGAATGAACATACATTCACCCTGATTGGGGTGATAGTTTCTGACGTATATTCGTAATATTTGTAATATTCACCTCAAACGGTTTCATTCTTTCAAAATTACACAAATGCATCAATGTCTAGAATCTAATCTAATAGGGTAAATGTACAACATGGAGGTTATTTCAGATCATGTTGCAGATTATTAATGATTTAGAGGCCAAATGGGATGCTTTATCCAGAACTTTTCAACACAATAAAGCAGAAAATACAGGCAATATGTCACAATTATCACAGGCCAGAACAAATGAACTATAAACTATAAATGGTTGAGAGTAAGAGGTGGGCATTCACACTGAATTCAGACTAAAATGCTCCATCGTGGTCTCATCTGACTGCAATCTGATCCCATGAAACAAATAAGCTGTTTTATGTTTTTTGGCTTCCACAGACGATCTCTAGATGTGTGTTGTTCTTTTTAGGAAAGCGTCTTGCATGCTTTCCTCACACATGATCCAGTTGACTAGTTCACCTTCATCTGCTTTCTGCTACTGAACTGTGATGCTTAATCAAAGTGATCTTTGGCTTCTCTTGTGGTTTTGTCTTGAATGATCACCCTGTCAAGGGAGTTTCTTTGCCTTCTTTGCCATTCCACGATAATAGGACCAATGGTGTCAACTGGAACATCCAAGCACTTGGGTAATTCTCTAAATTTAAGCATTTGTTTTACTTTATCTCTGGAATGGTCCTTAATCTTCATTTTAACAGCCGTCCCTCAGATTTACTGCACTTAACTGCAGGGCTTTTAGCCATAAATTGTAGTGGCTATTTATAATTCACAGGTGGAGAAAAAAATGCATTTTTATAGCATTGTTTCATTATTTTCAACATAAAATACAGCTACATTATTTCATTTTGCCGTTCAGTCTTAGTGCTGGTAAATTCTATTAAAATTAATTTAGATTTCATATATTCATGTGCAGTTTTCCATTATCACAAAATAAACCTTAGCAGGATGATCAGGACCCCAGTGTGAGGCAGAGGGATCTTGTTTCACCCTGAAGGGGTTTAATTTGTGATAATGACTGGCTGAATGTATATAATCACACGTATTACACAGCTACTTCCCAAATAAATGGGCATTGAGTATATTTTCTCTTTTTGGTATTTTAGCCTTTATTATGTAATACAGCAGAGGCAGACAGATATATGTGGGTAATCATATACAGTATCAAATGTTTTGTATAAGCTAATCTCATAATTTGCCTACCTGTCTCAACTTTGGAGTGATCAGTCCGCTCTGTCACCTTCTCTTGACTGATTAGGTAATCAACAATTCTCACTCCGATTGGCGGCTCTGCATGATTCCATTCTATAATGACCAATGAACTGCTGGGCTCGTATGAATGGGATAGCTTGAGCCTGGAGTACAGTATAAAAACAAGATTGATCATTTAAGACTTAATGTTTGACCAAGATCAGAACTTTTTCTTTAAAACCTCACTTGTATGATGATATTCAGGTTATAAATTCCCTGAACTCACATGGGTTGAGGCAGAGGAGCGCAGGTCGGGAGTCCATCTGTGCCAAAGGCATTGGAGTCACATCGACACCAGTCATCAATAACATCACCTTTAGCAGAGCACCACAGTACACTCATCATAGCCTCCTGCAGAGCCTGCATTAAAAGATAAAGATGAAGAGCATGTTATAATAATATTATTCTTAATTATAAAGAGCTATATTAATCACATTTATATAACACTATTTCCACACACAGTGATATTTACAGAATAAGTGTGGAAATGTACTCTACCACCACTAGAGTGCAGCATCTACCTGGATGATGAATATTCGTATACACCACAAATGTTTTAGAGATGAGGATTGTGATTTATTTTTTATAGAATTTAATTATATAATATATATATATATATATATATATATATATATATATATATATATATATATATATATATATATATATTTTTTTTTTTTTTTTACATCTAGCTATTTTTGATGAAAAGCACAGTATTGTGTCCCCATCACTATACTGGTGCAATAGTTCCTGCTCAGACTACCTGCCAAGTTCAACTTCAGTAATACATTGTCCATCTGCAATCTTTGTTTTCCCCAGGACGTGTCCCAGCCTGGCTCATCACTGCTTAGCTTCAGTGGGTAACCTGGCAAGAGCTGCGGAGTGAGAGTATAACATTATGAGTCACAGATACCTGGTAGGTCTCGTTGCTGTTGACCAGCTCATAGACTGGCGTGGCTTTAGTGATGTTGAGCAGCACAGGTTCTGCAGGACGTGCAGGCCCAGGGCTCATGTGGCAGAGGTGACAGGACAGAGGGCACTGGCCCTGGCTGCTGCAGTCCATGCGCACCCCTGCCGCCATGCGCTTGGCACCCGAGTCCAGCAGGCTGGCAATGTATGCTGGGTAAGTAAGCGTGCGTGGCTCTTTGTCCCGTTCCTCCGACTCATCTGACGGAGAGTTTCCTGAAAAACAAAATTCCAAATGATTTAGATTTTAAATAATTATATTAAGAATCATTCAGTCTTTAGAATCGGGCTGTTTATGTGATAAGATTTCAATTAGGATTATTGGTAATAATTATGATATTACAATAAACTTATGTATGACTATTATTATAATAATATAAATAATGCATATTTATGAATGAATAATATTATTAACAATACATTAATTAATAATTAAATTAGATAAAATTAGATTGTAAAACTTCAGACACTAAACCATCATTTGAGTCTAAAATGAAACTGTATTGAGTAAAGCTTTGCCTCTCTTTTATGCCCATCTCAAAAGTATATTAACTAACACTTGCCTACTCTGCAGACCTTCAAACACACAAAAGCTATCAGGAAGCTCAACAGCCAATTAGGGAATACCCTTTCACTTCAGCACACTTTAATAAAACACACACACAGAGAATTTATGAGCCAACAGTGTGAACAGAAAATGCAGTGTGAGAACCCATTATTCCTTCAGCGTTTCAGAATATCAAAATTTTGCATAAGAGACACATGAGGAAATGAAAACGCAGTACCCCATAGTGCACTTAATAAAGCAACAAAAGCACTGTGCAAAATGCTAACATATCAGTCAGTCCTACCAAACCAAGTTTTGCTTTAATCTCAGTGAGATCTGATTGCAAATTTGACTTATATAATTTAAGATTTAATTTGTTTAGGGAGAATCAGAGCAGGTCTTTCTTTCTCATTCAATATCTAAATGTGTTCTGGTATGCAGGAGAAGTGCAAATAGTTATGCAGTTGACCTTTTGGGATGTGATGGGAGCAAACCAGCCCTCAAGTCATTCTATCCACTCTCAAGCTCTTTACAAAATAAAACACTTTCTTAAGTATTCATAGAAATCTAAATGATCTAAATTGTATCTTCCACTGTATTTCTTAGAGACAAAGCGCTGTAGCTGTGCCAAGGAAAACATAAAAGCTCTTAAAAAAGGTTCCTCCAAGTAAATGGATTAAAAAGCCTGTAAATTGCCAAATTTGGATGCCAATCAGAAAGCTTGAGCTCCTCAGAAGATACTAATGTGTTAAAAGTGTTTCATCAAATGTGATGCCAGCTGTAGATTAAGAAGGCATTACCAATATTATGCTTAGCTGGTGCTTTAATTAGACAGAGTGAGAGAATGAAAAAGAACAAGAAGAAGTGGGGAAGAAGAAATAGGGAAGGATGGAAGAATCGAGCAAGAGAGAGAGAGAGAGAGAGAGAGACAGTGGGAGAGCTGCATACTCTACAGTGTGCCAATTTGCTATGACATATTTTCTCTACAGCTCTGGGTTTTGACAGTTATGAAAGCAGCATGATGCATTGCAGGCCAAATTAAAACAGGAGAGTGAAGGAAAACATCTCATTAGATAACTTTCATTTTAGTCAGTTGATTTGCATGGAAAAGCACAGAAAATCTTATCATCTGAAGTGTCTCTTTAAGCTCAGAGCTATTCTCGGTGAAGAAAAAACCCTTTGATATTCTCAGTGGTTTGAGGGATTAGTATTTATAATTGCATGCAAATTGTCAGTTGTGACAAAGGTGAGCATTTGGAAATTGCTCGGTACCACAAACCAGCATATCTTCACCACCAACTATACGTAGATATTCCCTAAAATAAGACCTGTGCCAAACAGCCAAAACACTAGATGGCACAAGAGCTCTAGGAGGGGATGCAAAACGCACTTGAAAGCAGAAGGGAGGGGGTGACCTAACAAACTGCATTATCATGTCTGCAGGGATCCGAAAACACAATCTGCACGATAAAGCACAAAGATAATGAACATTGCTTCCCCTTTTCTCATGTTTCTGACAAGTATGGAAAAGGATGAAACATCAAAATCGAAAGTCATGAATTGCTCTGCATGTAACTAAAATCTTGAACTTTCAGTCAATAATCAGGACATTTAAGCACCCCAGTCAAGCGATTTAGATGTGTTGCAATGCATCTAGGCTCAGGATGTATTTGAACATTTTAGCAAAGCCTTGACAAGCTAATCTCACAAGAAAGATGTTGCATGATGATTATCACACAGTCCTTATTCAAGCACCTGCTTTGTTTGGAGTGTATGTGGATTGAGTTTTAAAATATCCAATCACAGGGAGTTCAATGCTAGTCCACAATAACAGGTAAATACTCTTCCAGCCTCTTTCCTCTTTCTCTTTCCATCTCACTTCTCTCACCTCTCCCGACCAGCTTTTCAATCTTCCTTGTGTTTATTTCATTCAACCGGTTTACACATGCAGCTTCTGGTCTTCAGTGACATGCCCCTCTGTCTCTTAATAAAAGATGCCAGTGTGGTACAGGTGAGAGTGACTGGGTTTATTTACCTGTGATTGGACTTGCCTGCAGACACAAAGAGCAGTGACATCTTGTTTGTGAGGTCCGAGGGCTAAACTAATTCATCTGTTGGCACGGTGTAGCTGGTAACAATCCCCGGGACCTCGCTCTGCAATCCTACCTGACCTGCTAGGCTGAGGGACTTGGATCTGAAGCAATTTGCAACAGATTCCAAAATGCCTCAGATAGAACCGACTGGTGGCTTTATTTTTATTCTCATACAAGAACGATGAGGCTTACTGTACATATTCCACGGTAATTGTCACAATGTGCAATACAGGACACTGTTTTGAGCTGTAACTGCAAGGAGGAGAGACTGACAGGCAACAATTAAGGGGTTGTTTTTGGCGATAAAACTAGGTGAGAATGAGTCACATCAAAACAGGTGGTGATTGTGCAAATATTGTTAATAGGAACTAAGTACCAGTAATGTAATTTGTTTTGTGCACTACACAACATAAACTTATTTAAGGAGTTTTTTTCCTTTTTTTTTTTTTTGTTTTTTTTTTTTTTTACTATTTTTGTCATAGCTGGATGTCTTTAAATGTAGTCAATATTTTGTCATGTCATTAATTTCAGAATGATATGAGTGCAAAATGGCTTTTGTTTTTCTTTCTAGATTTTTCCTTCCTCAGAAAACAAGTGCATGGATAATATCTTGCAGTGCTATTTTTCCTTATATTTTCAAAAAAAAAAATTATAATAATAATAATAATGTATCAACATTTAACCACACATGAAAACTGTCCTTGATGTGACCAATAATATTATTTTCAAAAACAAAAGAGCATTGTTAATATCTTGCAGGTTTTTTTCTAATTATATTTTCATCAACATGTTTTATTTAAATTCTGTAATAATAATAATAATAATAATAATACACATTTCTCAACTTCTCAACTTTTTTAACAGCAATTTAATTAATGAGATTAACACTCCATTTCAGTTTCTAGTTGTAGCTGCAGGTTTAAGAGAGCGGACCACTGGAACCCCTGCAGCCACAGTGCAATAATCAAATATTTGCAGTCTGCTGTAAGTATCCCTTGGAGTTAGAGGACGATCTCAGCAACAGGGATTCTGTGCCAGCCAGATGCAGTTTCCCAGGTCTTATCTGTCTGTGAACGGCAAGCAGCTGGCATGCTTTTCACGAGCGGATTACTTGCTTACGGTGCTGTTCGCTCATACTATCATTTCCGCTTTTCGTGGGACATGCCGACCTTCAAGTGCAGCTCAGAACTTTCACCCCTTTTAATTGATGGATGATTTAGAGGGTGTGTGAAAGACTTCTGAAAGACGACGAAGACACAAGATTAAATGCGAAACGACATATGCATTAATCTGAGATTAGAGTTATTAGCCTGGGGAGCATTAGATTGTATAGTGAGGGGAACTCTGAGACAGAGATGGACTCTGCCATTTGCTTATTTCACTTCTCTGTCCAAGGCTAAACTATTGTCTTTATACAAAAAATTGTCAAGAGTGTTGAAATATGAATTATACCTTTTATCCTCACAGTGTAGAAAGATTCAAGCTATCTCTGATAAAGAAAAGGTGTAAAAATATTTTTAATGTGAAAGAAAATTTAATTTCACAGAAAGATTGAATTTTGCAGTTCGGATAAGAAACAGAGTGGTTTTCTCTATGCGTTTGTTACAGATAATGTTTGAAAGACAGGTTGTTTCCAGAGGGTTTATTTATTTATTTTTGTACATTTAAACATATTATAACCATTAAATGTGACCCTGGATCACAAAACCATTCTTAAGTCGCTGGGATATATTTGTAGCAATAGCCAAAAACACATTATGTCAACATTATCGATTCTGAATCTTCCAAAAGAATCTTCTTTTATGTCAAAAATCATTAGAATATTAAGTAAAGATCATGTTCCATGTAGATATATTTTATTTTATTTCCTACCATACAGTACATATATAAAAACTTCATTTTTTATTAGTAATATGCATTGCTAAGAACTTAATTTAGACCGCTTTAAAGACAGTTTTCTCAATATTTAAAATCTTTTTTCTTGCACCCTCAGATTCCAGATTTTCAAGTAGTTGTATCTTGCCAAATATTGTCCTATCTTAATAAACCATACATCAATGGAAAGCTTATTTATTTAGCTTTCATATGGTGTATACATCTACATTTAGTAAAATTGACACTTAAAGGAACACTCCACTATTTTTGAAAAAAAAAGACTCATTTTCCAACTCCAGTAGAGTTAAACAGAATGTGTTTTACCGTTTTTGAATCCATTCAACCAATCTCCATGTTTGGCGGTAGCACTTTTAGCTTAGCTTAGCATAGATCATTCAATCTAATTAGACCATTAGCATCTCACTCAAAAATGACCAAAGAGTTTGGATATTTTTCCTTTTTAAAACTTGGCTCTTCTGTAGTTACATCGTGTACTAAGACCGACAGAAAAATTAAAAGTTGCGATTTTCTAGGCTGATCTGGTTTTTGAGGGAGATGCTTACAGTCAATAGTAATCAGATTCAATGATCTATGCTAAGCTAAGCTAACAGTGCTACCGCTAGACCCGGAGATCGGCTAAATGGTTCAAAAACGGTAAAACACAACTGTTTAACTCTAAGGGGAGTTGAAAAAATTAGCCTATTTTCAAAAATAGTGGATTGTTCCTTTAAGACTGGTTTTGTGGTCCAGGGTCACAAATGTTTAAAGAGACACTTGGACATCGTTTACAGACTAGAAGTCAATGGGTCCAAAAAAGGAAGTCATAAAAAAAATGTCTCCAAAATTAAACTTCTGTTATCACTTACTAACCTTCAAGTCAATGGGCCTCATGAAACTTATGAAAAAAATAATAAAAAAAAAGTCATACAAGTTTGGAACAAGATAATGGCGAGTAGCCTAAAAAATGACAGAATGCAGACAGTCATCCACCAACTGGTAAGGATAAAGACATCAACTACAGTATCAACCAACAGCAAAGAGACTACGGTGAGCTCCAGAAATGCAGGTCATTCTGTTGTTTGATTTTAGCACTTTCCCTGTCAACTAAAAATTTCAAATATTTTCCTCAATACATTTTAAATTCTACTTGGTGCGTCCATCAAAATTGAAGCATGCACTAACCCAGCACACACAGTGCAGCAGAGGCCAGTATTATTCAAGTGTGTCTGTGTTGCCGGTGTGACCACAGTGACTGGTCGAAAGATTCATTAAGAAGAGAAGACACTGAGGTCCGGTTTGTCCTGACCTCTAAAATGAGTAATCAGGGCCAGGAGATGACTTCTCCAGCAGGTTCCTGTTTCAAGCCCTCATTCTGTCAGACAAACACATATACGAACAGGTCACCCCGTGTTGACACCATTGTACTGGCTACATTCAGCTCCCTTGGCTTCAGGTGTCAGAGACACTGAGACCATATAAAATGAATGTCATAGATGAAGTTTTAACTCAATAAAAACCTTGACATGATTAAAAACCTACACAATTAGAAAAAAATACATAAATAATAGAAATAGCTTTGGGCTTTGCAAAGAAAAGCGTAGTTAAGATTTGAAGGAATCCAGACCTTTTGCTGAACCCAGCATAGTGGTATGACACTGATGACCTGGACTCATATATAATACAGAACAATAACATGCTGAAAGCATACATAATATATGCAGCATAGCTAAGGAAAGTATTTTTAAGGTGGACTGTGTCAGTAACACAAAGTCAGCATGTTTATTTACTTTGTTAATACACAATCCTCATCATATTGAGTTATTCACAATACTATAGTTCAGAGGCAACTATCTATCACGCTGAAATGTATTACATATCAGAAGTAAAATGAGTTTTAAATAGACGAAATTAAGACTTTAATTGCTGTCCAGCAAGTGCTTTGTTAAGATGTGAAGGAGAACACAACAGCAACGACAGATTAATGTGTACCAGCAGAAAGTGAGGATGTGCTAAATGAAGTGGCACCGTTAGTGTGAAGCTGGAATGATACATCCATCATGGACAATACCAATGAAGCCTGCATATGGTTTGAGTTCTACACCAGTGGTCTTTGAGCAAGAGAACAAGACAAATGGGTTGTATTATCGGGTTTTAATTGTCATTACTGCACAATGATTAACCTAGTTGTCAGATGTCCAGCCAGGTATAATTAAGAAATTATTCACCTGTAATATAAACATGATTATCAAATTCCATTGTATTATTGTGCATACTACTCTACTGTAACTATAAAGTGTGATTTGACTGGACCATGGCATAGTTATCATAGGCATATTTTAACATGGAAATAATTTCTGTGAGCATACTGATTAGATGAAAGTAATAAAGCCAAGGTCATGGGTTCAATTATCACAATGCAAAATTACTAAATACTGCTGGATAAAGCAAAGTTTCACACGTGTATTTTTGTGGTGACCCTGAATTGCGGTTCTAAAGGTATAGAGTGCGAAATAATGTTGTTTAGCAACAGACAACCAATCATGCTTGCTTAATTAAATAGATGAGCTCATGAGCTCTGTTCAGCAAAATACTGTAAAACAAGGGTCATGTTTTACTGTGTGAGAGAGACAAATGAAATGAACAATGTTAACCTTGGGTTTGCAATACTACAGTGTTAAAGCAGGGTAAAATGAACAGTGTAAAAAAATAAACCGGGGTTTAGAATGGTGAAAAGCCTAAATGTACACCTTAAATGAATTTGATAATTTCAGGCATTTAAATTTTGGATGCTTTCATTATATATATATTTTTTTTTCAAAGAAGCATACAGTATGCAAATAAGACTCTTAATATGGAGATAATTTGAAATAATTTTAGAATCATAATTTAAACGTTTCAAACTCTCCCTAAACAACCACCCATTTGTTCTGAGAATTAATGATGCTGGTGTACTTTCATTATTCACTATGCACACCCACCATAAATCAGTCTCTCTGCAGCATCTGTAAGTACGTACAACTAATCAAGCTGAAAAATACCACTGTCATGCTCCAGTAATTGCTTTGTGTCTGTTAGGGATGTTATACTTCAATTTTCATTACAGGGCTCCACTTAGTAACAATGTTTTTACTGAAGAACATTGTTGTTAGGATTGTTTGGATCCAAACATTATTTGGATTAAAATACACCTTTACAGTTTGTATCCTGGCAAAAGCATTATATATAAACTCCTAATGGGAGACTGATATGTCAAAAAAAATTCACAAGCATCCACAAGGAAAGCTGTTCAAAGTCATTCCTCCATCCGACAGCTTCAGCTGTGATGAACAGCAAAATTTCAGACTTTAAATGCAGCCATATCCACAAATGCTAATTTACTCATGCATCTGGTAGGTGTTTGTGTTTAAAACGGACACTGGCATTGTAAGCATCACCAGTTGAGCTACAGAAACACCTTTCTTTGCAATAATTATAAATAATAAGAATAAATTATACAATAACTATTAATTCAATAAATAATAAAATGAAAATGTATAGTGTATTAAATAATTATTAATAAAAATAAATATATCTTTAAATTAATAAAATAAAATTCAAAATAATAATAATAATAATATTAATAAATAATGCATTTTATTCCGACACTAGCAATGCCAATGTCATGGATTTGATTCCTAGGGAATAAACAAACTGTTAAAATGTATACTTTAATTACAATATTTGATAAAATATCTGCCAAATAAATAAATGTTAATGTTAAATCCTACTACTACTACTACTAATAATAATGTTAAAAATAATAACAACAAAGAGCACTAGGACAGCTTAAAGTCAATAGCTGTCATCAGAGAGCTCAGCATCTGTTCAGTAGTCATGTTAGGAACGGCAAGGTTATTTTGCCATTTAATTTCTAGTTCCACAGGAGGCAAACTGAAAAAAAAGAATAAATAAATAATACAAATAAATAAATACTGCAGTTTCCTGATGAGTCAGGCAACAGCGTCTTTTATGTTGCACAATTTAAATCTCAAATTGATCAGCACAAAACAGCACCCTGAACAGTTCACACATAGATGTCTTATTTGATCCTAAAATACTTTCTCTGGATTCCTCCTGGAGTCTCCTGCAGTGAGAGTTGGTTTATGTTGGTTGCTGTCTGATTTCTATGTTCAGTATCTACTCTCATCTCCCACACATCAGATCACTGCCTAATGTGTGCCTGTCCTTCATGAGGATGCCTTTGCATTTTGATGGTTTGCATCACATTATGCCCCTTGTGTGTGTAAGCATACTTGGCAATAAAGCTCTTTCGGGGTCCTTTTTTTTTTTTTTTTTTTTAAATAAATACAAGCATTCATGTACTGTAGCTCCCAGAAAACACATGAAATTATAAAATGTATATACCTTGAATTCAATGTTAGTCACTTTGGATAAATGCATAAATGTAAAAAATGCTTGATCAATGATGTCCTCCTCACTGTTGAGCTCATCAATGTCTTTTTGCAAGTAGATATGCAATGCTTTAGATATGCAAGTAGCCATTATTATGGAGAATAGAACTGAGCCTGAATAAAGTATTTCTTTCAATAAAGAGTCCCAGCAGCAGTCATAATTCAAGATGTGTCATTATGTGGAGTTATAATAGAAGGTTCTGGAAGTCTCCACTGACCTGCTGCATTCCTCTGAAATTAAGTTTCAGTCTTTATTACACCTCTGCTTGTTGATATTGAAAAAAAAAATGCAGTTGCATATTTTATAAAAAAAAAAAAAAACATCTATTTTACAAGCAGTACCTTGAACATTTCAAAATACAACTATATATTTGGGGTGCTCAAAAGTGGGATGCATGTGCGCATGTGCAACCAAAATAAAAAATCCACCGCTCATTTGCATACCGACATTGTTGACAGATTTTAATGCACAAGATTTAGATAGACTAACTGTAATACTGTTGTCACAGTTTGCTACTGTGAGGAGCACAGAGATGAAGGAGCGAGGAGAATGGAATTCAAACATATAGTTTTTAATCATATCCAGGGAACAAGGAAAACATACGTAGCAAGGGTAGACATATACAATTCCTGACCAGGAAGAACAGAACGGGCTAGAACTCAAACGAGGGGCAAATAGAACTAAATGGGGACATGAACTGAAAGGACCAAAAAAAAGGGCAAGGAAGGCACATGGGGAGCAAAACACAAACAAAACAAGAAACAGAGTATGACAACTGTATAAGATTTCCACTCAAACCGACAGCATAAATCTAATCTATGTGCTGCCGTATTCAGAGCAAAATGAAAAACTGACATTTCATCCACTGATGCGCTTCACTCGGCAGCGCTAAACCCGGTAGTGCATGTACTTCAACTCACAAAAATAAACATTTGCTGATTTTAGGTTTGAAAAATATGTAAATTCATGATGATTTTTGAATGAATATAAAGTTCAAAAGATTAGAAATAAAGATATTTTGTAATAATATAAATGGCTTATTGTCACATTAAATAAATTGAATGTGACCTTTCCCAGTAGAATTAATAATAATAATAATAATAATATTATATATATATATATATATATATATATATATATATATATAAGAAATCATTTTAATATGCTGTTTTGGTGCTCAAGAAGTATTTCTTAATATTATCAATGTTGAAGACAGTTATTGCTACTTAATATTTTGTGTAGAAATCATCAAAAAAAAAAAAAAAAAATATATATATATATATAGTTTTTTTTTTTTTTTTTTTTTAAATCTTAACTACCCAAAACTTTTGAATGGTATTGCATCATGATTTCTACAAAAAATATTAAGTAGCAATAACTGTCTTCAACATTGATAATATTAAGAAATGCTTCTTGAGCACCAAAACAGCATATTAAAATGATTTCTGAAGGATCACGTTGCACTATAAGGCTGGAGTAATGGCTGCTGAAACTTCAGCTTTGCATCACAGGAATAATAGACATTTTACAATATATTAAAATAGCTAAAAGTTATTTTAAATTGAAACAATATTTCACAAGATGACTATTTTACTGCATTTATGATCAATTAAATGTAGCTTTGTTGCGCATTTGCTTTTTGAAAGCAAGAGACTTTCAAAAAAATTCTATTAATCTTACCGACACGAAAGCTCTGAATGGTAGTGTAAGCAAATATAAACTTCATTACTTTATGATTGTCCCTAGGAAACTGTAGCTAATAGGGATAGAAACTGGTTAAATAACAGTCATCTGTATTCCTCCTGAACCAGAGAAGCTCTCAGCGTTACAGCAGAGTATGATGTGTGCAGGCTTTCTACTCATGTCTGGAGCTGGTGTGCGCTGCAGTGTTGTGCCGTGTTGTTGTTGCAGTCATATTTCCCTCAGTTTATGTGAGAGGAATGTGTTGGTGGTCATGCAGAAAAGCAGCCACTAGGGTTCAGTCATGGGTCGGTGCACCCTTGAGACATCCAAGACTCTGGCCCTGCTTGATACCAGCCAGGTCTTGATGTCAGATAAAATAGATTGGCTTTCCCTAACCCTTTCCCTATTTCCTGCAACAGCTGCAGTGACCCCATCTTTATAGAAATCCCTCTAAAATTATGCATACATGTGCTGAAACTTCCTTTAGCAACACAGCCCAAAAGTCAGAGACCACTGGGAAATCTGGGATTTTTATTTTATTTTATATATTTATTATATTATATTATATTATATTATATTATATTATATTATATTATATTACATTATATTATATCATATCATATTATATCATATTATATCATATTATATCATATTATATTTATTTATTTATTTACTTTTAATGTAAACCTAGAAATAAACAGAAACGCTGTTGTTTAAAGCTATGCATGTATTTACCATTTAATAATAATAATCTTCTCTGGATTTCTTCTCTTTACTAATGCTTGCTTTCAAATCTAGTTGTCTGATAAAACTGGCATTATGTATTATAAAATTATGACTATTGTTGGCTCTTTAACAACTTGCTCTTTTCCTCTTTTGTACATTGCTTTGGATAACAGTGTCTGCTAAATGCACACACACACACACACACACACACACACACTTGAGCACTTGAGCTCCGCCATCTTGGATTTCCGGTCTTGCGAGTGTGTGCGAGGATATTTCCGGTTGTGCTAAACGTCAGTGCAGACAAACGGAAAAGTCCAAATATTACTTTCTATATGTTTACAGAATTTATAATATCACTTCAAATGCAAATAAGATATACACTGCTATAATTACTATACTATAAATGTTAACCGAGCCAGTGGATTTGAAACTTGTGTATGTTTGGGTCTGGTGAATGAATTAAATACACTAATGTTCACTACTATTCACGAGATGAAAGTTGAACTCATGGTGTGTATACACAGCTACAAAATGTATTTTTATCTTACCAAATATGTAAATGTACAAATTACTTATTTCTCGAAAATGTTTGCATTATTTTTTTTTTTATGAAATATTTACCTCGTGAGACGTGGGCTGCAATGTATCTTCAGAAGTATCCATTTCTCAATTGTACACATACATCAGTCTGTTTCATCGTTATTTTCACAACATATTTTATTTACACAGTAAAAAATACATGACTAATTTTTAATATGTGTTTAATCTGATAATTAATGCAAAAGAATAACAATATACATGGCTGCTCATAGACAGATAATGATTTATGCTGCAGATCTTTCACAAAACAAATAAACGTAGATGAAAATACACATGAATGCAAACAGCGATCTTTTTTTTAATGCAAACCTACCATAATTATATTACGTTTAACTGTACAGTTAGTTATAAATTGTTAACAAATAAAGTTAATAAAACATGCTTTATCAGAAATCTCTGTGCGTCTTGTTTGACAGTCTGAAACATTGATCTTACATAACAGTCAGAACAAAACCAGCTCTTAGAAAATGAAAATTATTGCATATTTGAGTGGTTTGTCTTTGAAAGAAGAAATCCCTGTGGACTTATTAACCTGACACTGACGCTGATCGCATAATCAACAGAAGAATAAAGCAATCTACGCGTTGTATCTTGAAGAATTTCCACACAGAGGTACGCAAAATGTAGGGAGGATGTTTCCCCATGTTTTTGATATACCACTATCCGCTGTTAAATTTGAAAAACATTAATTATATACATCTAGCCAAGTTTCGTATGTAAGTTTCCCTTACAGTCAATGCGAGCGTCGCAAGACCGGAAGTAAGTATGCACACACTCGAGTCGCTGAAGCTCACCTGCGCCATATTGTGCACCAAGCCCATTGCCGGAACATTGCCGGGTCGCCTTCTGTGTGACAGCAAACACGTCCCGGGATTGATTCCGGCATTGAACCGGGGTCGGGGACCTAGTAACATTGCCGGGTTCAATCCCGGGGACGAGTGCTGTGTGAACAAAAGCCAGATCTAATGCCGTGTCGTAGTGATGACGCACGTTATCGTGTGACTCTTTTACCGGCGGTTTTGAAGGAAGATCAACGTTCGCGACAAAAAAATATGTGCAAACTGTAATGAAGCAGAGATCAGTTAGTTCCTCACTTTCAGTTAGTTCCTCACTTTGGATTCCACTTCACTTTAAATGATAGACAATAAACTCCCAGCACTTCCACTGCTGGAAGTTGAGAGTGTTTACAGATTACCAGTCCATTCAAGTGATAAATCAGAGTGGAGAGTGTCTGCTGAGATGAGCCTGATAAGTGAGTATGTGTGTGTCCTCAAAAGTGGGGCAAAGGAATGAAGAGTCACAGCATGGAAGATGGCTTGAGGATATATGAGTGCCACAGTGGGGGAGGTCGTTACTGCAGAGACTCACACCTTCTGTACTGAAAGCAGACTAGTGTATAAGTGTTCCAGTTTAGCAACCGTATAACCCCCTCACCCTCCTCTGTTAAACCCACACTGGCACACACTGCCCTCAGCGTTTGCGAGCCTCTTTCTTCCATCCGCTCCTCCCATGAGATGTAATTAACAAAGAAATTACAGTGAAACACACTGCCGATGGGTCTCTCTGTCTCCAGCAAGGCTAAAATGTGTTAATCCCTTTAGCCTGTTATGAGCAACGGAGAAAACCAGTGACTGTGCCAAAATGTGTGACATTTCCCCCCTAAAATTAAGTGAAAATTAGATAATAATTGTATTGTAAACGAAAGTCTGCAGCATGCTCAGGTAGTTTATTGTTCCCCCACAACATGAACCCTCTGAAGTCCTCATTAGTCTTTATTAAAATGCATTTTTAATTTAGCCAGACCCATTTCACTAATGCATCTCAATGACAAGGATAATTTTGAAACATGGCAGCATGGGATACTGGCACTCGTGTGTCTGTTTCAACCCTTGGACAAAACTAATATGTGAAAAACACTGTGATGTAGAGGGACATCATACATTTTTTTTTTTTTTTTGCTGTTTTTGAAAGACGTCTCTTATGCTCAACAAAGGCTGTATTTATTTGATCAAAAATATAATAAAAACAACAATATTCTGAAAAATTATTACAATTTACAATACCTTATATTATATTGTAACTTTTATTATTCTGTTTTAATATATTTTTTATAAAAAATACCTCTCTCAAGCATTAAAATTTTGTGGAATTAAATTGACACTTCAGTATGAAGTAGGTAATTAAAATTAATTTATTTTTACAACAGGATTTGACACAAAGCCATGTTATTAAGTCAGAAATCAAACTGATTGCATTGCAAATGCATTTTAGCACTTAAGTCAGTTAAGCAGTTACTTTTTTATACACATACTTGTGCTTCATGCATACACTGACTGTCTAGGTGTTTTTTTGTTTTTTTTTTACTCTGTGCAGTCAACTGTCATCTGCACCAATGGTTTACTGAAATCTCAAATGACTTATGTTGCAATAAGAATAGGAGAGTGACACTTATTTTCCTAAAGTTGGCAACCACACACAGTTCATCCAGATGGCACACGAGGCAGTGGGATGGATGTAACACTTCTATTCCTAGGTTTTCTTTTATCAGAGCACAGTTCAAATCCACATCTCTGCAACATAAGTGTTGTGTTGCTGGCAGATGGAAGCTGAAGGCTACGTGATCGGATGTACGCTGAGGCAACAGAGTTTGACTGAACACCTGAGGGACTAAAGGCAGGGTAGAAATCTCTTCCTGCACAGAATTAAATTTGGTTTCCTACCCAGGACAAACAAACCTTGCCCTCTGGTAAGTGGCTGTCCTTGACCGTGCCGGCACTGGATGGCGAGAAAATAAAAATCGTAAGCCAAGTCTGAGAAGACTGAATAATGTTTACTAAGTAGCTCTGCTTTCCTCAAACTCCTCTCTTGATTTCGCTGTGTTCAGATTGGCACTTTACTGCCAATTCCTCATTCATCATCAATTCATCTCCACTTATGTAGCTGCTAATTTAGATTGAGTTTTCAGTACAAAGAATCGACGACATTTATGGCTGAGTCGAAATTTCTGATTAATATGCGTCACCCTAACAAACTGTAGAGTGCAAAAATGTCAAATGACAAACAGTTAAAATGCAGCTAGAGAGAAAATCTGTTTAATGCCTCTGCTTAGCAGCTGATACCTACTGCACACGTCATGAGTGCTCTCCGGGGAGATAAGCGATAACACAGCATTATAACATTAGTGCATAGCATGGTGGTTTAACAAAATGCTTCCGTGAAAATATTTTAGAAGCTGGTATGTTCACTCCAGCAACCAATTTCAGGTATGTCTGCTAGGAAATCTTCTGAGGCTGATGGGAAATTATACAATTATACAGTTGAACCAAAGTTCTGGTCAAAGTTTGACTTTGTACAATTGGTTTCTAAGTGTGTTCATGTGTCAGGCCTAGTCAAAAAAAAAAACACCAGGATTGGCAAAGATGGATTCTGGGGATTGAGTAAGAATATAGTACTATCATTGATCAACCATTAAAGAGCATTTACGAAACACTCTTGACAGGTGACTTTGTAGAACAATCTGTATAGCAAGAAAGCAAAACACCACACAGATAGAAGACTAGAAAAGAACAAATCTGTGAACAGCTGTAGTCTAAAGTGTAAAAGGAACTGGAGCATCATGCATAAAATCTGAATCGGAAATGAATTCTGAAGCACATGCAATAAATAAAGAAATAAATAAACCATATGTTCTGTTAGAATTGACCAATATATCCCAGTGACGTACATTAAATTAAATGTTAATTACATTTTCCATGTTTAATATCTGGAGTATCTGGACCTTAAAACTCCCAGCATAGGAGATGCATAAGGATGTATGAAGCATGTTATCAAACAGAACATGGAGGAATAAAAAATAAAAAAGATATAGAGTCTGTAAAATCTGGACCTCAAATACATGTTTTTAGATAAACAAAAATTTAACACACAAGGGCTTTGATCTTTATTATGGGACTTGTATCATATCCAAACCATACTATAACATTCAGTGTAAAAAAAAAAGATTGTACATGACACATATACACAAATAAATAAATCAAATAAACCCTTTTAGAATTTATATAGAAGAGCTTGATATACTTCCACGCAAACACATCTCCTACTCTTATATCTTAAAAAAAGATATTTATTTTTTCATGTTTTTTATTTATTTATATTTATTTTTTATTTTTTTACAAAAGTACTAAGCAGCACATCTGTTTTCCACATTGATAACAATAGGAAATGTTTGTTTAGCACCAAATAGCATATTTGAATGATTTCTAACCTAGAATAATGGCTTCTGAAAATTCAGCTTAGAGAAATAAATAGCATTTTTAAATACAGTATATTAACATATAAACCTGTTATTTACATTAGAATATTATTTTACAATATTACTGCTTTTATTGTATTTTTCACCAAAAAAATAAACAAATAATAATAATAATAATAAATATTGCATATTTTAACTACCGCAAGCTCAGAATTAAAAAAATTGTCACCCCAACAATACAAAGTTACTATGCCCTGAAATGTTTTCGAAGACAAAATATGAAACCATCCACTTAAGGAATAGATGATGGCAGTGAGTGTCTCATTATATTACCATTGCAGTCCCTCCATGCCCATCTCTCCTTCCTCAGCATTAGCTCTCTGGTATCATTAAGCTAATCTGATGCCCATGATAGAAGCAGCTGGGTGGTGTGTGTGCCCCTGCAGTCGGGTGTGGACCAGCACAGTTTGAATTCGTTCGACAGCAAGAAATGGGCTCCTGAGCAGTGGGCCATAACATGTCATAGCACACTTCCCTCTTCCTGTCGATTACCTCCCCATGATTTCCTCACATGCTGCCCATCAAACTGAATATTGTATGTGTTCTGCATACTATCCATTACAAAAATAAACACCAGAGGGATGAGCTATAAGAGCACGGATGACATAATGTAGAGATGGAACTAGCTAAAAGCACTGGATCATCTGCAGAAACCCCTAATTCCCAACTTCCTACTTGGGGACAAAGCATGTGAACATCATTTGAAGGAGAACTAACTTGGAAAATATGCACAGAGTTCTTGAGAAGCAAAATGCAGAAGTATTTCACATCTTTGCATGACTCTGAATGAAATGCAACATAATTCAGAAACAGTTTCTCCTGAAATATGGGTGCATATAAGATTTACTGCTTGGTTTGATGCCCCTTGTGTGGTGGAATGGGAGAACGAAATTCATTATTAGAGGAGATAGACAATTTCCTTTAGGTGATTAGACGTAAACTGATGGAAATCCCAGGTGAAAATGAGAGATAGGAGTGGCAACGTGCTGCTTGTTGAAAACTGATTATCTTGTGGAGAGTGTAAACAGGGAGAAGTGTCTTCCTTACTTGTTTGTGAATCTGTTTGTCTCTGCGTTGCTGCTTGTAATGTGACCATACAAGCAATTTCTCTCTAATGGGCTTCTGTATATGACTCAGTAATTGTGGGACTGACAATATGCATCCAATTACTGTCATTATGCTATTAGTAAGTCATGCATTCATCTTGCCATACTTGATTTATTACCCTGTAGTCCTTCCAGTCCTTCCCAAGAGTCCTAATGACCCACATATCCTTTAAAGACACGATTATAACTTAGATTAGGGTTTCAATTAAGCATTATTAGTTCCTCACATGAATAAAACGCATTTACTAAATGTATCTTTTCAATCCACCATCAACTTTGTGCATGATCATTAAGCTGAAAAGATGGGAAACGAAAATAGAAAAATTAGTACACTTGAAAAAAAAATAGTATTTCCAGTAAAAATTGGCGACATATGAAAATCAGACTTTTCCAGGTTTTAAGTGCTTTAACCCTTTGACGCATACGATCACACCGGTGTGATCAGTCTCGGCAGGTCCCTGAAGCGTACAATTACACCGGTGTGATTAGAAATTTCAGTGCGTCACGTCATCAACTGCTGAATTTAAATCCGGTTTCGCGCTTTGACTGGCACAGAGCCAGATCGGACGCGCTGAGCACTTGTCATATTATCACACATATTCGGTATTTTCAACCATTTAATGCTTATTTAAAGTTTCAGACATTTAAATACACATGAGTACTAGCAAAAACATACATTTACAGTTTGTAAAATATACGCTGATGTCTGTGGAAACGGCAATATAATCCTTACAGATATAGTCTGACGACATGTTTTTATTGATATCATATACAGATTGTGTAGGTAACTAAAATTTCCTCTGCTCTTCTCCCAGTTTACCGGAGACTTACTTTTATGTGTTTTCGGGAGGAGAATGAATGTGCTTGTTGTAAATCCCACAGCTCGGATTCAGCGTGAACTAACATAGTGGCGCCCATCACCTGGTACAGATCAACTAACACGGTCGATATAAAAGTGTTTAAGTTACCAAATATATTTACTTGCACATATTTAGAATCAGAATATCAGATATTTCATGATATATTGAGCATGTTTTGGGAACATTTTGAATAAAACAGGAAAAACGAAATAAAAGTGATCCATGTGTCATACAGATCTATTGTGGCTGTGTTGTGTCACATGACAAGCATGACGTGTCACCATGGAAACAATAAGGCGATACATTCTAAAATAACGGTCGTCTAAAACAACTCACGCCGGTGTCTCAGATAGAATATTTTAAACTCACGTGCAAAAGGGTTAATCAGGTCCCCAGTGCATCTACTAACTAAAAAAACGTAAAAAAGATTAACCCAGTAACTTTGTTTTGGTAAGCCTTTTTCTGCAATCATCTAAGAAAATGAGCGCATCTAATTTCGCTCCCTTGGTGGCATGGCAAAGGGATCTCAATGTAATATTAGCGCCCTTATACTGTAAGTTTATACAAACCCGATTCCAAAAAAATTGGGAGACTGTACAAATTGTGAGTAAAAAAGGAATGGAATAATTTACAAATCTCATAAACTTATATTAAGGGTCAAGGCCGGAAAACGTGATCTTCGGGCCCTTAGAGGGCACTGCATCACATACAGGCATGCTACTGTAATGGAAATCACAACATGGGCTCAGGAATACTTCCAGAAAACATTGTCGGTGAACACAATCCACCTTGCCATTCGCCGTTGCCGGCTAAAACTCTATAGGTCAAAAAAGAAGCCATATCTAAACATGATCCAGAAGTGTAGGCGTTTTCTCTGGACCTAGGCTCATTTAAAATGGACTGTGGCAAAGTGTAAAACTGTTCTGAGGTCAGACGAATCAAAATTTGAAGTTCTTTTTGGAAAACTGGGATGCCGTCTCATCCGGACTAAAGAGGACAAGGACAACACAAGTTGTTATCAGCGCTCAGTTCAGAAGCCTGCATCTCTGATGGTATGGGGTTGCATGAGTGCGTGTGGCATGGGCAGCTTACACATCTGGAAAGGCATCAATGCTGAAAGGTATATCCAAGTTCCACAACAACATATGCTCCCATCCAGACGTCGTCTCTTTCAGGGAAGACCTTGCAAACATGACATTTTCCAACATGACAATGCCAGACCACATACTGCATCAATTAAAACATCATTGCTGCATAGGAGGAGGATCCGGGTACTGAAATGGCCAGCCTGCAGTCCAGATCTTTCACCCAAAGAAAACATTTGGCGCATCATAAAGAGGAAGATGCGACAAAGAAGACCTAAGACTGTATTAGACAAGAATGGGACAACATTCCTATTCCTAAACTTGAGCAACTTGTCTCCTCAGTCCCCAGACATTTGCAGACTGTTATAAAAACAAGAGGGGATGCCACACAGTGGTAAACATGGCCTTGTCCCAACTTATTTGAGATGTCTTGATGCCATGAAATTTAAAATCAGCTTATTGTTCCCTTGAAATGATACATTTTCTCAGTTTAAACATTTGATATGTCATCTATGTTGTATTCTGAATAAAATATTGAAATTTGAAACTTCCACATTGCATTCTGTTCTTATTCACAATTTGTACAGTGTCCCAACTTTTTTGGAATCGGGTTTGTACCCACGATGCCATCATTTTGATCAACTGTGATCAGCGACAATGGTGTACCAGCTCTAATTCCATGGCAAAAGTTTGAGCAAAACATGTTAACTGTTCTGTCTTTGGCTGCACAGATTGGAACAGAACACTATTTAGAGTCCCAGCCTCAAAGGAGACAAGGGAGCAGTGGAATTATTGATTTATTTACTGTATATTGCTGCTGCCAAACAGATCTAAAATAAACATGCAATTTTTTTCTCCCCAGCAGTTTACCTTCACAGACATAACCGACTGTTTTTGAAAATCATGTGTGTTTTTAACGTAAAATTCTGTGTGAAAGAGAACTTAGTTTAGTACTCACATGTTTTCTGTCCGTGTGCTTCGTATGTGTGCTCTCAGATAACCGTATATCAAACTCTTATGGTTTAAAACGCATGATTTCAGTGCTATAAACATGATAATCAGATCCAAAACAGATTGTGACGAGTGGGGCAGGGCCGAGAGCCAGGAGAACGGGGTGAGGCCTGTGGAGTGATTGAGAAATGAGCGACACCTGCTCGACCCACCGGTCTCGAGTCCCACGGAGGAGATGGAAGGATATAAAACAGGAGCGACGACCGTGAAGGACGAGAGAGGACCAGGCCTGGGCTTTATTATATGTTTTGATTTTGTTTGTGTGCGGCAGTCGTCCGTGAGGGGCTGCCGCGCTGTTTTGTGTTTATTTTATTATTAAAGCTTTCATTTGATTGTCCGCCAGTACCCGCCTCCTTCTTCCCGTGAATATGAAGTTTTTAATGCGTTACACAGATGTTTTTAGCAGGCAGGCAATGGCATTAGGGAATGCATTTTAACCCATCACTGTTCTCTAAATCAACTTACAATGCATCCTAGAGACTGTCCCCTTAAAGGATCCTAGAGTAAATGGTTTACAGATCACCTCTTTTTGGATTTGCTCGTACAATCTATCAGTTACCAGTCCAGATCTTAAGTGACTACTCTATCCCACCACCTGACTATGTCTACGTACTGTGGAGCATTAAATGGGTCCTATTATGTTCTTTTACAAAGTCTTTATTTTGTTTTGGGGATGTACTAGTATAGGCTCTCATACTAGGTTGTTCGAAAAACACATTATTTTTCACATATTTTACATTATTACAACACATCTCTGCCCATTGAGCATAAACGGTTCAAATAGGTCCTGTATCAAATGAAGGCCCATCTACTAAAATATGAAACGTGCTGTGATTGGTTAGCTGGGCCAGTGTGTGTTGTGATTGGCAGCACTCTGCGCCAGATCAGTAAATGTCATGCCCCTTACCATTCCCCTTGATGCATTTTGCAGCCGTGTCAGCACTCGCGGCGGTAGAAAGCACATTCTTGTTGGCCACCTACTGTAGCTGCCGCCTGCCAGCTTTAGTGTAAATATTGCGTCAAAATCAAATCAATGTGAGTGCCATTTAAACCCAGATGATTGTAAATCTAAGTTCTTCTGCCCTGGGAAATCTAGCGTGTCTCCGACACAGTGATAACACTCAATGCCTTCTCTAGTGCAGCTCAACCAGGGCTCGTCCCATTCGTTGATATTTGTGATATCACAAATCCCGGAAAAATATGTTGTTCAATTTAGTTTTTAAAAAACTGATTTCTGTTAAATAAAATATCTCCTTTTGAATTGGACTTTGAGCTTTGTAACTTTGCAGATCTTTTTTATGCCCAAACAGCAACATTACAGACTAACTAAAGTTAAAAGTGTTAAAGTGAAAAAGCATAATAGGGCCCCTTTTAGAATTCTGAGGTGGGTATTAATGAGAAGAGCTCCTGAATAGATGCTGGTGTTCATTCCTCAACTGTATTGCACACAGGTCATCTAATCAATCCAGGGACAGGCCCAGGGGATGAGAAGAGGAAAGAAAAATATCTCAGGGCAAGGTCAGCATGTTCTTGCCCAGTGGAAAGCCCAGTATCCTGGGCTAGTACAGCACCATGCATGCTGCCTCTGGAGGAGCTGCTGGATATGTTAGTGCTGACCCTCCACTACTGTTCCCAAAGGGACTGGACTTTCCATCCAAAACACAGCATGAACAACCAACTGCTAAATATTAATTTGTCTCCCTGCTTGTTTTCTCACATACCATCAATTTCTGAAATTGCTCAAGTTATACATTTCCTCCATGGTCGTGCACTTTTCACACACACGTATGCACACGCACGCACAAACAAGCACATACAGTATACTACTACCTATACGTATTTCGCTAGTGCTTTCTCCTTTGGTACAGATCACACCAGGCTTACTGTTTGAATTGCTATCCAGAGAATGATCCCTAATGGTTATCAGACAAAAGTAGAGAGCAAAGAAGGTTGAGGAATCCAGAGGAAGATCAATACTCTTGGATAGTGAGTTATCCTATGGTAAAGGCCAAGTCCTTCTCAGACTCCCGAGGGTCATATATGAGATGTTTACAAGGACAGAACATCATTGGTATCTAAGCATAAAGGGAAAACAATTATGCTTTCACTGAACCAAATGTACCTTAACACAGTCAAATTCAGACTAACCTCAATGTGTCAATGCTAAAAAAAGAAGCAGTTATAAAATGTATTCATAAAAAGAGTTAAACAAACAGGGCTGCAGGAAGATGTTTTAGGTTGGGGGTGCTGTATGCATGGTGGTGATGTGTGTGTGGGGGTTGGGGTGCTATATATTCTATTTATACTATGAACCATGAACCAAATAGCTATAGATTCTATTTATACAATGTTAAAATAGCAGTATGTTCTGCTAATTACTAATTGCAATTATCTGCACCTCAGCATTGTAATACATTATAAACAATATGCAATAATAACTTAAGTGTAAATTATAATTTTTTTTATTCAAATTATTAAATGGATAAAAAAAGGATACATCCCTCCCTACACCTAACCCTACCAGATACTTTATTTACAACTTTTTGATTATTTCTATTGTTATTAAAAATAAATACTTTTCTGATGTGATTTGAAAAGGGTGAAAAAAGTTTGCCAAAAGGCAGATCGATTGCGTCAAAAGTAGTATGACACATTCTTTACCATCTATGCCTCTGAATCCGATTACTGATGATCATCTTTTGTAATGTTGACTATCCCAATCACACGTTGATGGAGTTAATGTAAATAGCCTCTGCCAACAAGACGGGCTATTTACACTTAGTGTAAACAAACACTGTTTTTTTTTTTTATTCCCATCAGTTGGCCAAAAAAAACAAAAAAGGTAGCACCCCCACTTCCCACGCCTATGTAAACAAATAGTTTGGAGAAAAAAACAACTGTATCAGTACATCGTAGTATAAAATCGCTACATAACGTAAAAGATTTAAATGAATTTTGCCATCATCTAACATTTAATCTTTAAAAAGAGTAGTACATTTAATAATATAATAAATGTTATCTTCAGCAAATCAAATTATACTGTAAATAAGGCATGGGAATCTTTAGGCACTTCACGACCCGATCCATTTCTGATTCTGGGAGTCACTATCCGATTCCAAAACAATTCTTGATCTACATTTTTTCCTAATTAATTCTTCCTCTGTGCAAATACATCTATACAACTTTACATTTGAACCAGAATCGCAGTTTCTATGCTTTTTGTTTATAGTTGGAATCTCTGTATGTCAGTACTGCCATCTTAAAGGGTCACTCCACCCATTTGCATTAAGAGGTCCATTGTTAGAAAACCAGTCATACTATTGAATGGTTGTGCAACATTCTCTCATTTTCCCCTGAGACGAGAGAAATCCACTATTTACCTTTTTCCCTTCCTCCAACAATGACGCAAAAATCGTCATTTGACGTCATTGTAGGAGGAAGTGTAAAAAGGGTGGATTTCTGTAAAGACTACAAGCACAAGTAGTCTGCCCATAGGGGGTTGTACCTAATGCGCTAACAGACCTATCACACATCAGTGCCCGTGCGTTTGATTTCACCGGGAGAAACTTGGAGGAAAATACTGATTTTTCAGACGGATGCATTGGGGAGGATTTTGATTTAGACGAAGTCATGTTAGAAACGGATGTTCGTGGCTACCTTTATGAGCCACAGTACAGCGACGAGCAGCTAAAAAAACATGAAAAGCGTCAAACTAACACAGTAAAACATGGTTGATTTACATCGATAATAGCAAACTTATATATAACTTTTAGCTAAGTGTCTAACGTTACATTATTACGTTACATACTAACTTTACTTACTCATTTCTTGACAAGTGTAACGTTAGTTACTGAGGCAGACACATTAAAACAACAAGCGAGCAAAACATACATTTCTGTTCGTAAACAGAAAAATCAGAGGAGATGTGTTTCTTTACAGCAGACGACTATGTCAGTGTGTGTTCTCAGTAGCCACTAGCTGCTAATAGAGTCTAGTCAGAAATAACATTACCTCCAGGCAAATGCGTTTAGTGCTGCTAGAGCTGGTGGTTCCCGACGTTCCTGGCTTTTCGTCGTCGTCGTCTGGCAAGGAAAAACTGAAGGAATTGCGTTTTTCAAAAGCGCGGGTCTCTTCAATCCTAGGGGGTTAGGCGCATAATCTTCGTGCTTGAAATGTAAACTGCACACCGTCTGATTTTTTAGTGCTTCAAGTGTTGTGTCCTCACCGAATTTAGGGTTATTGATAACGTTAGCCCGTAGCCACTTTTTGCACAAGTCCGTATCTTTCGGGAATCTGTGAATACTCTCCTTGTTCTTGAACAACATGGAGATAAATCAGTAGCTAAACTCGAGAGGTTGAAGATCTGAATGTGAGAACTTGTCATATTAATATTTGTATTTGTAAGTTAAAATTTACACTCATGGCTCTGATGTGAAGAGTTGAATCTTTCAATTTGCACACACAGACAATGATCAAAACACCCGTGTTTTGAATTGGAAGTTGTAGATTAATAGTCACAAATGTGTAGAATTACATTCACACAAAGAAAATGACATATACACATGTTTACGACATATTTACTTTTGCACTTTACTTCAGTTTCGCTGCACAACGTCAAGTCGGCACTTACAACCTCTCAGATCTGGAAGTACAAGTTCAAATCCTAGCGCTCTGACTTTTGCTACTCTTTTTGCGGTATACTGTTGCAAAACTCACTTGTGCACTTGTATATGCAGATGTGAGAGAGCAGAGCTGGGGGCGGGGCTTTGGTGCGAATGAGAACATTTTATTGGTCGATGCCCGACCAATGAACAACGCCAATTGTTTTCACTGAATATCCTTAGCTTTGACAGGATTTTAAGACACTGCATTCATTTTGCCATTCAGGTATTATCTAGTAGACAAATAATGCAACATATTTTATATGTATATCCCACTGCATATTGCAGAGTAAACTCGCTGTACCAGAGCATGCTTTGATCTCACCGCCACGCGGTCACGTGGTTCATGGAGCTATCAATAGTACTAAACTAAACGTTTTGTCAATACACTTGAAATGTATTAAGTGGGACAGACAGTAATTTCATTATATTTGCAGCGATTTCTAGTAATTTGTAACACTTAAAGTGCATTGATTATGCATGGATAACTACGCTGACTAATGACTGCGTTACAATAGCATTTTATACTTGAAAATGGAACAGCATTATGTTCTCATACTCCTCATTGGCAGTTAAATGTGACTAAACAATTAAGTGTAACTTTTAACCAATAAAATAAATGTACTACATGTTAACTCAGTCCTGTTTAGTTAATTTGAAGAGATCATGGTACTAAATAATATGCGCAATAATTATGATCCATGAATGACCATTTGAAATATAACATTTTGTAATATGGTTATAATTTGTACTACAATAACTGTAGTATTTAGGTTTAAATTCCAGTGCAAAGAGGCACGCTTTAAATTAGAGGCATTTGGTGGCCAGAAAGATAATATTCATATGCAATTCCATTGCTTAAACACTAGATGGCCTTGTTGATGTTTAATAAATACATGTATTTAGCTCTACTAGTTGCTCAAAACAGTATTTCTGGTCATAAGTGCTTATTTTTTAGGTTTTGCTGTTTAATGTACATTTAGACATTATTAAACACTCGATTTATATTTTAAAAAAATTAATAATAATAATGTTGCATTTAAAAAGATTCATTTCTGACAAGAAAATTAGGGATTTAACCCAATGAAGATGTTAAATTATTTTTACAAAACATAAAAATAATAAAAACAGCATTATATTGCAACTCTGGTACAGTGATATGCAGTGGGATATACATATAAAATATGTTGCATTATTTGTCTACCAGATAATACCTGAATGGCAAAATGAATGCAGTGTCTTAAAATCCTGTCAAAGCTAAGGATATTCAGTGAAAACTATTGGCGTTGTTCATTGGTCGGGCATCGACCAATAAAATGTTCTCATTCGCACCAAAGCCCCGCCCCCAGCTCTGCTCTCTCACATCTGCATATACAAGTGCACAAGTGAGTTTTGCAACAGAATACCGCAAAAAGAGTAGCAAAAGTCAGAGCGCTAGGATTTGAACTTGTACTTCCAGATCTGAGAGGTTGTAAGTGCCGACTTGACGTTGTGCAGCGAAACTGAAGTAAAGTGCAAAAGTAAATATGTCTTTATGTATTTTCTTTGTGTGAATGTCATTCTACACATTTGTAACTATTAATCTACAACTTCCAATTCAAAACACGAGTGTTTTGATCATTGTCTGTGTGTGCAAATTGAAAGATTCAACTCTTCACATCAGAGCCATGAGTGTAAATTTTAACTTACAAATACAAATATTAATATGACAAGTTCTCACATTCAGATCTTCAACCTCTCGAGTTTAGCTACTGATTTACCTTTATAGAACAACATCCCGGTACTAGTATGCAAGTGCACACCATTTTGTCACAAAACATTAATTGGGTCGCAAAATAACTCTTCACAACAAATTGTGCCAAATAATTTACAATCGGTAGCGTAGAGGAGAGCTCAACTAATCCACATTGATGGGCGGAGTAGTGGGAGTGGCCTGCGGAGCTGAGTATTGCAATGCACTATGGGGATTGTTGTCTACAGTCCACAAGCTCTAAAAAGTTATTTTCTGCCTTTTGTAGGCCCAGAAGGACCAAAATAAAAAAAAAAATGATACTATTCTACTACATATATGACCCACTTTCAATACACATTCATGTCTCCACGGGTGGAATGACCCTTTAAAAATAGGGGTGTGAATCTTCACTGGTTTCATGATTAAATTCAAATATGATTATCATTATCAACTCAATTTCACATTGCATCACATTCTCAGTTTTCAATATTACTGCACATGGCTACATTTTCATATAAATTTTATATCAAATTTGTGCAAAATATACTTTGTTTTTTTATTATATAAGCAGACTACTTTTTGAAACAATTAGTTATTTAACCCCTTAACTGTCACTCACGTTTTTGAAGATAGACTTAAATGTGCATGATACAAACCTAAATTTTTATAATTCATGACTGAAAACATTGTTACATGATTTTGATGTACCATTTACATGGTAATGCAATGTTTGATTTTAAAATGGGTTTTAAAAGGATGAATTTTGAGCTTTTAAGTTTTCAGTTGATATATAATTTCTGATTATTTCTAAAATGTGATAGAGAAAAAGGCAACAAAGAAGTCTTTTTTTTAAACAAAGGTCAAAACTCCTGTTATAATTTGGATTTTTGAGGGTGCACTCTTTTCATAAATTAATCTATTACTTTTCTTACATCAATTTTAACAAAAAACATTGGTAAAATATATATTTGGGAGTCTTAGACCTTTCCAACGATATATAGTTTGCCAAGATTAGATTAGATTTGATTGTAATATAGTGATCTGTATTCGGGACGTGGTGACAGTTAAGGGGTTTTAAGTATCCGGAAGTTTACAGACAATATTCGAAAGTATTCGGAAATGCAATTGCATTTAACCGTAGCGGCGATCGAGTTTCAGGACAACAAACACAAAGTGCATGTGAAAGTCTGTCAGTGCGTAAGTTTCGTGCATCTAATAGTACTGCATTCCAAATGGCATAAATTAATGCATATCTAAATGTATCTAAAGAAAATCACAGTGGGTCCAAGCACACACTGTCAAACAATGTGCAACTCTAGCGCACTCATGTGCCATTTGCAGGGGGGGAAAAACAAACTAATATTTCAGAATTGATTTTGAGCTTGTTTTTTTTCCCCCGCAAATGGCATGTGTTGAAGAGAGAATCGCGATGCATTTGAGAATATTTTTTTTCTCCCACCCCTACTGTGAATTATAATTTTGTGATGCCTAAATTCACTAATAGCAATTCATATCTCAAATTTTAGTTTGTTTTAATTTTCATTTATTTATGGAAACTAGTATATAATTATATTTTATTATTAAATTATTTAAATCACTGAAAAAATCAAAAACAATACTATATCTCATGCAACATTTGGAAATTGAATTTCTTGCAAAAAAAAAAAAAACTTTTCATACACCATATATTAAAATTACTACTAACCATCACTTATCCACAACCAGACTGAAAACCAGGTTGTTGTGTTTGCTATTTGGTTGGTGTATCCATAAATGAGAGAGTCCTTTACAATGCTGTGAAAATGGTATGTTTCTCCAGTGTGTGGCTTTGTCCCTGGTGTGATTTTAATCTTGCATAAAAAAGCACCGAAAATAACATTTCATGTTTGTTGTGTTCAATAGATTTCAATATTGTGACTGACACTGTGTCAACCTAATGAGCAATTCTCAGATGATATCTTTATAAGACTGAATGTGAGGCACTGCCTTAGTTCTCACAAATCCTGCTGAGTACAATCAACAATTACAGAGAACAAGATGCACCTATAGCATACAAATAATAAAACAAACAGGCGGTAACCCTCTGAGGTATTAACATAGAAAATAATATGCCAGAAGGTGCACATATTCTGTAACAATGCATTTCAAATAAGCTGTTTCACCAGCTCTGATCTTTTCTTTCCTACATTTTTTAAAGATGAAAAGGCAGAGCTGTTATCTCATATGCCAAACACTGACCTTGACACTCAACCCAACAATATGTCTATGTTTTGTGTGTGTGTGTGTGTGTGTGTTAAAATTGATAACATTGATTATAATTTAAGGGGAATCAATGGGCAAAGTACTGATACAGATTTAAATCTTTGACAAGTTCTGCAGGTTTTCTGACTGTGAGTATCAATCCAATTTTTTTTTTATTTTTTATTTTTTTTCAGTGATCTTATTTTAAAGGTTTATTTCTTGTAAGTGCTTGAGTTTTCTAAAATGTCACAAAATGTCATTGGTTAATTTTAGCTTCAGTACTGTGTCTTTAATTAGCCGCTCTTCCACTGTCAGGCCAGTGCTTTAAACGGGCCGGGCAGAGCTAATAGCCTTGGACCTGTAGCACAGAGGCCAAAATTGCACTGTGTTTCCACAGTCTGCACAACTTAAAACGTCACGCAACCCCATCATTTCACCACAAAGAGAAGTATCAGAAAATTAATTAGAAATAAGTCATTGGAACTAGTGCGAACACAAAACGAACATGATAAAAGTGGTCGTTTGTTTGCATGCTTTGTTAAATATTTAAATCCAAAAGCATCACTGTTTTACTAGAATAAGTGATACACTGATCATAATGAAATAAAATATGTTACTAAATAAATACACGATTGTGACAGAGAATAAGAAGCTGACATCTGATTTCTTCAAGTGGTCACATTTACCATGTTTACTATGTTAACGTTAATGTCTAGCGTGCATAGAAATATAAATATTTCTGCCTTTTATGCTGATTTAAGCTCAACATATTTTTAATGCTGGTGTTATAGCTGTTAGCGTTATGAAATGATCCACACCGTTGACGCTCTCCAGACGCAGAGAAACTCCGCCTTTGTTCATAACCACTACTCTAAACTACTTGGGCCCACTTTGGCCCAAGGTTTTTATTGGCCCAAAAAACCCAGGCCGTTGGCCCCAATGAAGCAGAGGTGAGGCACAATCAAGCACCGGAAGTGACAGTGGAAAAGCGACTGACCCTGGCATGCACTAGAAAACCCGCTTTTGGCCCAATACTGGAAATGCGGCTATTGACATGTTTGTCATTCTAGAGGACCACCAAATGGGAAGATTTACCACCAACTTTCAAACCATGGTGTTCTTTACATAGTTTCAGCCTCCAAAGCATGGCCTACCAACTACTGCAAAAAGCTCACACAACTGGAATGAACTTTCTGTCAAGCTCTAATTTGACTGGATGACTTTATACAACCTTCAGGAGTAAAACTACTCAATGTTTTTAGTCAGTCTACTGAAAAGTTTTGTTTACAAGGTACCAGGTTGATAGTAAGAGCCATGAGGCTAATCACAGAATTTGCCAAAATTCACTATAGAGACTAGACTAGAGACATCAAATGTTTGAATGATACTCAGACTTTAATTTGAGGAGCTTATTAGGAAGTCAAATACATACTGCCGTGCAAAGGCAAAATAACGTAAATTATTTTTTTACTTAAAGTTATTGATATTTTTGAGAGATTCAAGGCATCCTTTATCATGTACATAAGTATCTTGAATCAATTTCGTTGCTTTTCAGAGAAAATAATGGGTCGTCTTAACCGTAACTTCAAAAAGCCCCAGAGAAACCAAGGCATAACACTGTATAACACCAGTTATGGCTCTTTCACTTTGTTTGGAACGCTCAAACTGAGTTACGGAATTCTGATTAGCAACCAAATACCGATAATGTGGAACTTACTGCCTTGGTGTGACTTCTCTCGTTTTGCAGACAATGCAAAGGCAGAGTACATTAACTCCAAAATAGGGGTAAAAATCAAGTTTGAATTTTCATTACTAAAACATTTAATCATTAAATTTCCAGTGTCCTACCTATTATTAATTTGGCTGGACAAGTAAAAAACTTTAAAATCATTTTTCTCAGTTTCACACTCTTGCAAGTTAAGGTATTTTGCCTTTGTAGGGAAGCATACTGTAGATATTCACAAACAGAACTGAATATTTTGCTTTGTTTTTGGAGTTATCTGTGAAGTAGACTGCATTTATCATGCTACTTTTGAACAGGCAGAAATTCAGTTTATAAGCACATTTTCTGATATTTTTTTCCCCCATTATTTAAATATTTTTGATGTCTTTTTTGGTGGTAGAATCTATTTTAGATGAATCTACTTAAAAATGGCATGTTTCTATGATAACTCTGCTCTATTATTTGTGTAAACCTCAAAATTTTTATTTACTTATTTACAGCCAAAACTTTCTGTATCTATAACAAAAGAGTTCCTATTCTGAGAACTGAACCAAGATCCTAGGTTTTACCCTATAAACAATTCCATGTAATGGCAATACAGTCATCTTGCAGACATGTCTCCATTGGTTGTTATAGCAATGGTATGCCAAATGTCAGCACAAACCTTCAAGGAGCATACTTGAAGTATGAAGAGCTGGAAATTCATCCTGAGGTGCTCAGCTCATGCGGTGCCTCAGATGGTGTAGCATGTCCTTTATTTTCACGCTGCATACTGTGCAGTGTAGGGTATAGAATTGGTGCAAAAGATATGACTGGCTGTCACATGTAGTTCTCAGCATTTGATGACAGCAGTTCTCTCGCCGAAACATCTTTTTATTGTCGTACTCCTACATGATATGTGCGTGACATTACAAAAGTGTCATGTCCTGAATGAAAAAAAAATAAAAATAAATAAAACCCACAAGATTTCAAATCTGACTGAAACATTGCTGGAAATCTGGAATAGGGTTCCATACACTAAGAAGTTTTTTATTTTGCCTGTTTTAATGTACACTGACATTTTTTTTATAAATAAATAAATTTGTAAATAAAAATGATTCTGGTATTTTTTTGGACTTTACAATGTGACATTAAATTAAATGCATTACTTGATGTTTCATGGTAATTATTTGTGAAATTTACAAGCACTTTCTGAGTGAAAACTGTAAATTATTGAAATGTATTAATTGAAAGTATGAGCAATACAGTTGTGCTGTTCCCATCATTATGATTTCATAATTCCTATTCTATTTACTTTTTTCATAATTCTATTCACTACGCAGTTTCCTGAGTTTTTGTCCATCGAACAAAGACACTAAAAGATCCCGAATAAGGTCAGAAAGTATACAAATCAGATATGCCCTCAGAATTGTGACTATATATGTATATATATATATATATATATATGTATATATATATATATATATATATATATATATATATATATGTATATATATATATATATATATATATATATATATATATATATATATATATATATATATATATATATATATATATATACATATATACATATACATATATATATATATATATATATATACACATAAAATGAATATATATTTGGGGGTGAAATTATAAATTCTAGGTTGCTAAATCAGTGATACTCTCAGCTTGCCCTAGAGAGAAAACAGCATGATTTTCACATTTTGTCACATCTAAGTCACGCTAACAATATTCAGAGCCAAACCCCCTGGCCGTTTGAGACATTACAGGCGGTCCAATGCTTACAGCAACACCTGCTGTTCTCGCTGCTTACACAGCAGAAAACATAGCTACAGCTTGTGGGAAGCGTATAGCAAAATGACTGCCTACTTTACTTAATCATCATCCCGAAGTACTCTGTAGAGTGTAATAATAATACGTAAGATGTTAAATATCACATCACCTGCTGGACTCTTTGACTGCATGTGTTTTCTGTCCCATTCACAGGCTCTGCACTATTGAACACACAGGGTGAATGAAGAGAGTGAGCGGGCATATATACATTATTTAACAGTCCCTTTCCATAGTCCCTATGTTCTAATAATTCCAAAGTATATCCATGAGTGTCCTTACCTCCCTTAGGCCCTTGCTGAACTGACACCACCCGTGTTTTTTTTTTTTTTTTTGTGTGTGTGTGTGTGTGGGTGGGGGGGGGGGGGGGGGGGGTAACGCATTAATTATGCTATGAAGAGTGATGCACACACACACACACACACACACACACACACACACACAATTCACCTAGAGATCAGAGCCAAAATGAAAAAGATTTCACATCTCAAATTAAGCTGCAGTATGTTGTATTTGGAGTGTAGTAACCCAATCAAAATATCAATAGGATGCTTGAATTTCTCTTGAGAATAATTAGAATAATTGTCAACTATGTATGACAACTCAGGTTATGAATTAATCCTCAACACTTCTACTGAAATGTATCAAAACTGTGCAAAAAAATCTAATCCAAAAAGCCATTTAGCTTTATTATAATTGCTGCCTTGCATAGAAGAAATTACTGTTTACAAACAGATCCTCAATGGCAACACGTCCAGGCAAAAAGTGCAGTGTGAGTGGTTGAAACACCACATGTAAAAAATAATTATCTTTTTCTCAAAGACAACTACAATTTCAGCTGTTTTTAATTTCTGAAGCGCAACCGCTTTGGCAAACAAATGGCAAATTGAATCTAAGTGTGATAATATATGTAGACCACTAACAACTATAAATATGTATTCACTATACATTTATAAATCAATATAAAAAAATGTATCAAGCATAAAATAAAACAAAATAAAAAAATGCTTAGCAGATTTAAACTATAGTATATAAAAGGTCTATAAGACAACAGATAGCCCTGTTTAATCCACAATTATTTTATACACTTTTATCTGTAAAACCCCCTTTGAATCACAACCTTACTTTCAGAAAAAGTTTAAGACAACAAAATCACAGCACTAGGATTTTGACAAACTGATCAATCAGCGTAAAAGCCTTCAGACTCACTTTAATGTTTACTTGTGCCCTTCAAAGGAAAGCCCAGCAGACTGACTTTCAGCAAGACACTGCAAAATATCTTTCATTGAACAGAGCTTAGAACAGACAAAGACTGACTGATCATGAGGTCACAAACAATAAAATGTCACAACACTCTGAACAGCACACAGGGAGACAGGAACCATTGCTAGATAGATACATTAGTACCGTTGTGAAGCAACGGGACTAGACTATTTGGATTTTAGCAATGTAGGACTGGCGCAGAGAACATTTAAAATTCAAAACTGCAGCAGAGATGTCAAACATTTCCTCAGTGAATAATGCTGCCTTCTGAATATCAAAGTACATTTTAAATAAAAATTGAAGATAACTAACACTGGAAATAGTTCAATTGTTCTGTGGGGAGATAAACATAGCTAATATCTGAGAATGTAAGAGCTTGAGGTCAATAATAATAATAATAATAAAAATATCTTTATGTTATGGATACAACTATACTGTGCTTTTAAAGGGATAGTATACCCAAATATGATAATTTTTGATTATCATCATGTTGTTCCAAACTCTTGGCTGTTTTTCTTCTGTCAAACCCAAAAGGAGAGACTTAGCAAAATGTTTGGGCTGCTTTCCAAAAGAAAGTCAAAGATGACCAGGAAGAATAGAGCTAATATTTGTTTACGACATTGACAATAATATGACATGATTTTTGAGCACCACATTAGCCTATTAGGATTATTTTTAAAGGATCATGTGACGTTAAATTCTGGCTCCTGAAAATTTTACTTTGCCACCGAAGGAATAAATGACACTTTTTTCATTTATTAAAGGGGTCATGAAATGGAGAATCAAAATATTCGTGATACTGGCACATATGAGAGGTCAAAAACATCCTGCAAGCTTCAGATCCCAAAACTAACTTTATTATTTTCTACCCTTTTTTGAAACACCTGGATCTGAAATCAGGAGAATCTTGACATCACAACTGTCCTCAAAGTGCCCCTTTACATGCTTTAGAATATTTTGTAATATTATACAATAATACCAGTAGACTTGCCATGTAGTAATCATTAAAGTGAAAAAACAAATTTCAATCTCTTTTTTAAGTATGTTTATTTTAATTATTTTTCATTTATTTTGGAAAATAGCTTTATGAATTATTTAGCTTTTTATCATTTTTTAAGCTTGACGACCCCTGGTAACAATCCACTTTTACTGTACAGAAAACAGCTGCATAAACATTCAGCTAAACATCGTTTCTCCTCCAAATATGAAAGTCATACAGTTTTGCAACAACATTAGGGTTAGTAAATAATGAACTATTTTCAGTGAACTATCCCTTTGAGCAAACAAAATACACATCACAGCCTTCAAATATCAGATTTGCATGCATGCAATTTGCATTTTTGCACAACACATAATTAGGTAATCAGCTGAGTCACAGTGACATCAAAGACCCAGCCGGTTTTTCGCAGCTGACTGCTATCTGTCAAAGCAGAGATTGGCAGTGAAAGTGATGTGAGCGCTCTATCACTAGATCTAATGAAATCAGCTGGCACCATGCGCTCTGAAATATGACACCCACTCTTGCCGGGCCATTAACACCAGCTGTGTGTTGGCTGGACTGGAGATGATCAACACTGTGACACATGCACATCCCACACACACACAAATGCTCACAGGTATGCAAATGCAGGAGTTATTGGGACGGAGGCACGTAGTCTGCAGGGAATTATGGACTAGAACAACTGTACTGTAGAATGGGAGGCCGTTTTTCGTTCACATTGTTTTAAATTCCAAGTATAATTTCTTAATAAATTACAGTTCTACTTACAATAATCATGTTCTATTCTGACTCCACTATGCTAACAGAGGCTGCAAAAATGGAATGTAGGGACTGTGTCACCTGAAGCGCAACTTTCCCAACACTAAATGAGGCTGCAGTAACTGCAGTGAACAGAAGAGGGCAATTTAGCTGCATCCAAGCTCCAACATGAAGGTAAGGGAGTTGAGTAACTTTCTTGATCTTTCATTTCTTCCACTTTTCCCCCCTCTTTCTCCTCAGCGACTAGCGCTCACTGCCAATTGCAGTCCTGTTTTTATTGCTCTGTATAATTAGGACATCCTTTAGATGACTTAAGTCAGACAAAAAGATATAAATCCCCTTGTTAATTTGGAAAGAAGAATCTGCGGCGCTCATTATGATTATTAAATTAGCAGAGATCTGCCGGCAGGCTGAACCTTTCTGGCATGATTCTGATCATGAGCTCCAAACATCGGACTGCACTTTTCCTTTAACCACCATTAGCATTCTGTACCTAATCTCAGATTTATCACTGGTTTAAAAGGTCTCCCTTTAAATAATCAGCTATTTAATCATGATAATAATTTACACAAATTGTTTTATACAGTATTTCAAATCTTTTGCACTGTGAAAACACCCTAGATTGTATTAAATCATATTCTGAACTTGAAGGTGTTGGACTGCATCCTGGCATTGTTCCTTCAATTGACCTTTATTGTTGCCATTATACCATACAGCCATGCAAATCAATCACTGGACCAAAGGACTCCCTTGAGCTGGCTGGTGATACCATTTATAGATCCCCTACCATGTGTAACAGTTGGTAATTATGGGCATTTTTTGTCTTCCTCCACACACAAATCAGTCCAGATGTTGGGAAGCATGTGAAAGGTGACCTATCGAGACCATATTACATTTTCCATTTGGATCCAGGTTTCGAGACAGGTTATAAGATTTTGTGATTCGGGTCTCAGAGTCAAGAGGTTTCTGAATAGCAGCACTGCCATAAATTCTAGATCACAATGTAGTTTTTGTTAAAACAAGGTCACAAAGTTGCTGATTGAATTCTAAGAAATTGAGGCTACGGTGACATTTTACAACTATCCTGTGTGGTGTCCTATTCAATTCAGCAAGAGTCATCTCACAACCACAGGTCTTATTTCCCAATCCAGTTCATGTGTTTGGCATATGATGCAATTGTTTTTTGTGACCGTTCTTTATAAATCCGATGAACTCAAATAGTTGTGCTCGTCTCTGCTATTTAAAGCTGCTGATTTGCTAATCATACCAATATTACTTGCCTTTGCAGCTGTATTTGTGATGGTAAATTACATACTTAAAAGTTATTTTTGTCTGCCCTCTTCTTACTACAGTATTTGTACAACACTTCTTTCATGGTGTGAAAGAACTTCAGGAAAACTAAGTTATAGTTTGACTCCTTTCTCAACATAACAGAAATGCAGCTGTACTCAAGAGAATTATGTTATAAAAGTCCATTTCCACTACATCATGCTTTGGTAAATCACAATTATGATATAAATAGTAATATTTATGAGATGAAAAATTAAATGACAAGAAAAGTCAAAATTATGATATAAAAGGTCAAAACTATGACAAAAAGTCATAGTTGAAATAATCACATTCAAATTATGACCAGAAATGTGTCTTGCAGAGAAAGTAAAACAAGTAGACATATTTTCTTCATCATCACCATATAAAAACAATCAAAAATTTCCATAGAGACACAAACTCAAAACTCTGTTTTTTCAAAGTCTTTCATCAATTAGCTGAGTAGCAATGGCTTAAATAAATGATTTGTTTTGTTCAGTCTCTGGCTCTTTAATCTAACCTTTCAATACTGTCTTATTTTCAAATTTTAAGGCATCTTTTTGCCAACAGGAGCAGAGGAATGCCAATGGAAATCCATTTTCACAGTGCAATGGTTGAAGCAGTGAACTATAGCTCAATGACAGCCAGTCACAGCACTGGATTGTGTTGATAAGACACACTTCAAAGTACTAGTGGCCTTGATAAAAAGCCTTGCACACTTTGCTCATCGCTCTTCATTTAGCACAGCAAATCAGACATCCTGACAAACACACACAGGATCACACACACACACACACACACACACACACACACACACACACACACACACACACACACACACACACACACACAAAACCTATTCATGTGCAAAGTCCATAATGTATATCCGTTTTAAATATGTACACAATCAGCAGACCTTTTCTAGATCAGAAACTGCAGTTCTAAATAGTTCATATACTATTAAGAAACTATAAAAAGATTCATGTATTCCTCCTTTGATCTGATATAAAATAATGTTTTTCCATACCACATTGTGGTGGAGATTAATAGCTCAAACTATTTGACATCTAATTACGATAATTGCTGCTAGAATAAATAAATAAAAAATGAATAAATATGTCTTAAATACATTCACACAATTTCTGTATGCACCCAAAGGCAAGTAAAAACCAAACATGACTTGCAGCCAGTTAAAATCTAAAGGAAATCTATTAAAAATAAATGTATATCTAAAATAAATCTAAAAAAAATAAGAAAAATGTAAAATTAAAAATGCTATGTTCTTCTGACGATTTGTGATGTTTGCATTATTAATTTATTATGCAGAGTCATCCTAAGGTTATGGGAGTCTCTTAAAATTAAAATTTCTTTAAAAGTGTGATTTGGAGTGAAGCCCATATACCATTCATGGTCTTACAGTCAAAACAAGACTGGGATTCAAATTCAAGGACAAATCTGTTCTTTGCACGTTTAGAGAAAGATCCAGAAGGCTCTAGATGGCTTTGCTATTCAGTTTAAGGACAATCTAAATGATCTCCAGCTAAAGGTTAGGACCTATAACTAATGCTCCTTCACCAAACCTCAGTCTACTTCTCTCCGCTCTTCAGGAGCACTAACAAGATCAACGGGGAAATAGCGGATGTCCAAAAAAAAAATAAAAAATAAAATAAAATAAAGAAATCCATGACTTGGAATAAAATGACTAAAGTTTTCTTATGGGAATGACCTCTAGGCTTTTAAACTCTTCATTCAGAAACTCTGAGCTTTACTTGTGGTTTAAATCTTATCAAATGTCATATTGTCACTGGTCTTTACAGATGAAAAACAGATTTTCCATCAATGCTTTTCTTAAAAAGGGCCAAAAAGTTGACAAATATCAGACTAAGCTGGAATGAGTGGAGATTTAAGATAGTTGGATTCTTTAAGACTGAAGCTAGTGATGATCTCATGGCTGAGATCAGTCAAGTCATCGGGCAGATTTATATTTAGCTTTAGTATAGCTCTTTGTGCTCTCATTCCCAGATACGAGCAAAATATTAAGATTGACTGTTGACTGACACACAGAAAAATGACTTACAATGTGAGTCCTGAAGCCTCAGGAGCTGAATAACTGAGGAAAAATATGCCTGCTTTGTGGTTCTCTTAAGGGTCCACACTCCACAGCTAGTGACATTTACTGATCTCTCTCCCTCCTTCTCTCATCATTGACCATTTCCTGTCCTTTCTCTATTCTCTCCATAAAAAATGCTTCTTCATAACTTAACTGAAAACGTGAAGCCTAAAAATATTATATTTGAATCTATCCACAAACACAGCTTGGATTTATGGGGTTTTGGGGGCAGCAACTGTCAAGACTCGAACATGCATCACCTGTGCAAGTTCCTGAAGGGTCAACGTGCCAGGAGCATGTACACTAACCTAAAACACAGGACATGACTAGTATGCCTTTTTTTTTTTTTGACACTGAAATATTTTGGTTTATTCATGAAACATGATCCCAAAATAACCATCTCGGCAAGTATTCTCGTAAAACCCAGTTGGTTATGTCTTAAGTGAACGTAAACAGTGGAGAAATAAATCTCATGTGCATCATTATATTGGATCATGCATCTGGTCTTATGAATACCTGCTGTTCCATAGGCGCCGACTGCTGTCAGAAAGTGACATTTGCATCTCATTCAGCCCATCTGCTGTTCCTTCAGATATGTTTTATGTAGTATAGTTTCACAAAGCTATAGTTAGTCTATTCTGTTTTTGCTTCAAATTTCGAAACTAAACAATCGAATTACAATTTAAATATGGTTTGTAATTAAAAAGCAGTGGTTGTCTCTAATTTTAAATAGAAAGCGCAAAGAAAAAGCCTTTGTTTATAGGAAGAGATTTCTTTTTTTTCTCTTTAATTTGGGATATGTTTTAAAAAATATCATTTTAGGTTTACGATTTGACATATTTCAATTTCAAAAAATAAATGTGCAGCATTTTGTTGTGCAGCATCATTCCATCCCTATATGCTACTAGTTTTTGCTGGGGTATTAAAAGTAAAGCGTTCTTTAAATAATGTGTGAATTAAATTATAAAGACCCTGTGACGAGTGGGGCGGGGCCGAGAGCCGTGGGAACAGGGCGAGCCTGGTGGAGTGATTGAGAAATGAGTGACACCTGCTCGACCCACCGGTTTCGAGTCCCACGGAGGAGATGGAAGGATATAAAACAGGAGCGACGACAGTGAAGGACGAGAGAGGACCAGGCCTGGATTTTAGTTTGTGTTTTGGTTTTGTCTGTTTTATGTTTATTTTGATTATTAAATTTTGACTTGACTTGAGTTGTCTGATTGTCTTGATTGTCTGCCTGTTCCCGCCTCCTTCTTCCCGAAGATTATGAAGTTTGTACAGTGTTACAGACCCATTATTTATTTATTTTGCTTATTCAAGAAATGATTCAGTCTGTCACTCAAAATCCTTATTATGATCTAAACCATGAATTGTGTGATCCGTTGCACACCTTTTTTCTTGACTCCAATAAATTTTTGATTATGCTGATCTGTCAGCATTGAAGTTCATCCAATGTCTTTGTGTGTGTGTGTGTGTGTGTGTGTGTGTGTGTGTGTGTGTAATTCGGGCTAGTTAAATTAATTTTAGACTACCAGGAATTTTGAAATTTTGCAAGCCCTGCCGCCTTACAGTTTTGTACGATAACCTCAAAAAAAAAAAAAAAAAAAAAAAAAAAAAAAATTATATATATATATATATATATATATATATTTTTTTTTTAAATGTAATATTCTATCGTCAAATCTGTAACCCCCAATGAAGATATTCAGTGAGTGAAGCCATCTGCTTCCCTTTGATTTTAATTGTTTTACAGCACAGCACCCAGAGCTCATTCATCAAGCTCCTGCAGGCACTGAGCTCCTGCCCTGCAGATGTGCAGCTCCAGGGAGCTCTTCTATGGCAGCTCAGGCCAAGAGAGCAGCTTTACACTCTTTCAATCTTTTAATCAGCTTGCTGACTCTCTCACTCTCTACGTGTACAGTTCTGGCCATAAATGGACAGACCCCTTGAAAAAACTGTAATAAAAATGTTATTTGTTTTATAAAAAATAAAACATTTCTATTAATACATATTCCACATAACTAATCAAAATATCTCGTTCTCGCTGTCTTTCTAAATTTGAAATTTTAATACATTTATATAGTTAGATAATATAATATAATATATAAGTATCTTATACTCACCAAGGATGTTTTTATTTGATCGAAAATACAGAATAATAAATGCCATTTATAATAAATAATGTTAATATATGTAATTTGTTTATCTGATGGCAAAGCTTAATTTCCATCTGCCATTTTTCAGTCTTCAGTGTCACATGATTCTTTAGAAATTTGATCATGCTAATTTGCTAATTATTCATTATTATTGATGCTCAATGAATAGTAATGTCTCTTATTACTAATGGCTATTAATTTATTATTTATTTTGGTGCTTAATATTTTTTGTGTAAACTGTGAAACAAGTTTCTGTAAATTATGTAAATATTTCACAATATTACTTCACAATATGTACAATACACAATACTGAGTGCTAGCAACTTGTATCAAACCATAAAACCTGTTGTATACACACATATATTACATAATGCTAAACATTTGTTTCTCCTCCTTGCACACATCCTGAAACATCCTCAGACAGTGAGTAAGAATCGCTTTCTTACACTGGTTTCCTGATCCTTTTTCTCCCCTCTCTCAGTTTTTCACCCTCAGGCACTAGTGCCCAATGCAGTGGTGGGTCGTCCTTGGCCATTACCCTCCAACCTCACTGTCAGTGTTGGGAACGTTACTTTAAAAAAGTAATTAGTTACAGTTACTCACTACTTGTTCCAAAAAGTAACTGAGTTAGTAACTGAATTACTCTATAATAAAAGTAATTCGTTACCAGGGAAAGTAACTATTTGCGGTACTGTAAAAAAAAAAAAAAAAGTTGCTATATGTCAAAGTATTTTTTATTTTTTTTTAGCAGTTTTCACAAGTCAGTTGAAATAAGTAGAACAGACAGGTGTTCGTACATAGCTTTCGAGATTTATTGCACGTCAACAGACAGCAAGAGTTTTATCCTGAACTCCTTGTAAGAAAAGTGTTTTTGGCCACTAGCTTTGTAGATGCGTGTGTCACACATTACATGCACGTTCTTGCCTTTGACTACAATGAATTTGAAGTAGTGCTTATATCTCTACCTTGAAAATGCCAACTTTTCATCGGATTGCTCCTGACTCGCCATTTCTGCTGCTGCTGCGAATCTCTGTGTAGCTGTTGCGTGTGTGTGACTGTGTGTGTTTGGCGCCACTGGCGCGTGTGTGTAAAACACTGGCTCTGATTGGCTACCATGAAACACATGACTCTGCCTTAGCCAATCATAATCGCTTATCTCGTTATTAACCCACCTGCTCACTCGCTGTGTGAGCCAGGGGAGCGTTCGGATTGCATATTAAATCAATGCATAGTAACGCACCGCATTTAACGTTCAGTAACGTTAACGGCGTTGTAACGACGGGAAAAGTAATTAGTTAGATTACCCCGTTACTGAAAAAATAACGTCGTTACCTAACGCCGTTCTTTTAAACGCCGTTATTCCAAACACTGCTCACTGTCATACAGGGCATGTAATGGGAGAAGGATGAGAGCGAGCGAAAGAGAGAGAACATGTTGGGTTGCAGAGAGGCAAGAAAGAGCATACAGTATGAATCGTGTACACAGTGGTTCCCAACCACATTCTTGGAGGCCCCCCAACACTGCATGTTTGCCATGTCACCGTAATCTCCAGGAACGTAGTTGGGAACCACTTGTGTAGGAGATGGAGGAGGCAGGAACATGGCTGTGGCTGCCCAGTTTTCAGCATAGCTTGTCTGTAAAATCTATATTTCATCTCTTGAATTCGGGATTTTATGATGTTGAGTTGGCCATGCTATCAATAATGTATTGATCATCAAGTCAAATCTTATAAGATTGGTATTGCTGATGCCCCAAAAGCCAATTTTTCAGGTATATCACAGTGAATCTTACAAGAGTATTAGAGAAGACTCAAATAAAGTTTAAATACCTATTCAACAAAAGCTCTGAGGGAATCAATGTGATCTGTAAACTGTTTAAAGCTTTGTAGCCTTGCTCTCTTTCTTATTTAAAGTTTCAAAACTAAAGATGCGTTAAAAACATACAAATTTGTTTCTTAATGAGTCTTTTAATCTGCTCTTGAGCAATGCTGCAGTCCAGACACTGATAATAAAGAAAGAGCCTCAGACATTCTTTCAATGCGAACACTATACAGTATACAGGGAGTGCTTGTAACAGTCGAGTGCACAAGAAGGGCATCTAATTCAAAAAAGTGGAAGTCATAATCTAAAGGACTTATTGTTCATTAAAAATTACATTTAGAACTGGATAGATGTTACAAAATAACAATAATAATTAAAAAAAATAATAGATTTAAACATACTAAAAATAATATAATAAAACAAAATATTAAAAACTCATATAAGTAACTAATTTTATACAAGTTATCACATAATTTATTTATTTTAGCTGAGGCAACATTCCAGTATTGTCATTTCATTCAGCCAGTGTGTGAATATTCATAAGCTGTGTGGTCGGCATTCTCCCCCAAATGTTAAAAAATGATTAGGTGGCAAACTTCAGCTCTGGAAGCTTTGTGCTATTTGGGGCAAGGGTACAAGTATGGTTTACCAGCCAAGTCTCCTGAGAGCTCATTACCCATACCCAAAGAGCAGGACCTTTAGCTGAGTCACAGGGGGTATTTAAACCCTGCCCTGCGTCTGTTCTCCTCCTCACAGCAGTCCACAAGCACCTGCCTAACACTCAGCATCTGCATTCACAGAGTCTGTTTCTGGACTCAAGGGGTCATGATCACAGATTGCTATTAATTTATGGCACCCATGCATTGAATGATATAAAATTTAAATAGGAAGGGTTTCAAAAAACAAAAAAAAGATGCACATGCTGGTTTCAGCATTAGATGCTGTGGTAGTGTCCGTGGCCATGTCAGAGGTTAGCAAAATGAAGAATAACAGAGTTTTTAGGTAGGCAGGAAAACTGATTTAAAGCCATCCGTCAGAAGAGCTAACGTTCTGGTGAAGAGCAAGGTGATGTCCTTGGGAAGAAAGCAACATGGCCGATTCAACCAAGGGAAACCATGGTGTTGGAGTTATTAGACTGAAACAGCTGTGAGAGGAGGGCCATTATTTATCTGACTTTATCTAAGACACCAAAACTACCAGTGTGAAGAAGGATGACTTGACTGCCCGTTTCAACAAAACTATAAGCATTTAAAAAGTTATTAAATTTATATTTGAAAGCTTTGGGCTGCTTGCAAATTGAGAAAAGCCTGAGGTGGTGTAATTTGGTTTTATACAGTGCATTTTCACCCAGCAGTCATTAACATACAATTATTATTATTATTTTACCTTTAACCACTAATATATATTTTTTTATTCTGCTATAAAAGCTGTTACATACATCACAACAAACTTATTTACATAATTCACTGTGGAACACAGAAGAAACTAAAGTACATTCAAAACAATACAGGACCCCATTTTGTTCTGTGAGACATTTTTCTCAAAATATCTTCTTTTGAGATCCTAAAAAAAAAAATTATTGAAACTCATACTGTTTGGGAAACTATCTCTTTAAAAGGACTGTGTCTGAATACAGAAGGCTCCCTCTCATTTTTGTATATACTGCCTCAAAGTTCTGTGATTTGTGTTTTTAAAGTACATTGTGTCCACAAGAACTTTTTAACATACAGATGAGATAACGCAGAGATCTTTGATCTTAAACACTTTACCTGAGTGTGGATGACAGAATGAATTATATTTTGAGGTTAAGTTACACTGAGAGCATTGACCGCACCTATAATTACTGGATGGGATAGAAGACAAAAAGGGAATAGATTAGTTCTAAAGATAAATCAGCTCTTGCAACAAGGTCATGAAGATTAGGAGGGTGCATGAATATAATTCACTGGAGACATTATGATATTGAGTTGAAGACGTGCCAGTGATAAGGGTCAAGTTATTTTACATTTAGCAAAGTTTATTATGTTATGTTATGCTATTATTAAAAAAAAAAAAACACCTACAGTTTGCTGGCTTCCAGTGTGTAAAGTTTGAAAACTTCTTTGAGTTTGTTATGATGGATGTTAAAAATTATTTAATAGAATGTTGGTGTGTTAATGTGTGTCTCGTGAAGGTCAAAATGTTTTGCAAAATAAATGGGATTATCATAAAGTGTGCATTTTCTTTTTTATTATTTGTATTTACAAATCCCACAATGGGTGATCCCTTGAGCAAGACACTTAACCTCAGCTTGCTCCAGTGTAATAATAATGTACCATCCAATGTTGCTATGCATAAATTGTCAGCTAAATGATAAATTAGTGCAACACTAAAGCATAATATTTCCCCCGCTGAAAAGACAAGCATATATTTCAATTTTTTTCTTTCTGTGCTTGTTAGTGTTGAGTTGGTGAGTAAACAAATTTAACCGAGTTAGAACTGATGGTTAAGATATATATATATATATATATATATATATTGATATATAGTATAGTATATAGTATATATAGTAATTTCTGCATATTACAATAAATTTTAATGAACTTCTCTTATGTTTCTCCCAAAATTATTAATAAATAAATAAACAAAGTAATTGATATAATAATTAATACTGCTAATATAAATAAAGAAAGAATATGCACCTAACATTAAAATTTGTAAAAACTTTTCAAAAGGTACATATTTGTACTTTAAGGGTCAATTTTGAAAAGGTACCGCCCCAGTGACAGCTTTTGTACTTTTGTTTATTAATGTAGAAATTACAAAGATAGTATATTTTAAATATGTTTAATTACTATGTACTCTGAATGAAGGCAAGTATGGGTTAGGATATTTAGCATGGGTTTCTGAAAATAAAAAGAAGAAATCTATTCATTGGATATTACAATAAAATGTGTGTCATACAGGTGCGTCTCAGTAAAATAGAATGTTGTGGAAAAGTTATTTTCAGTAATTCAACTCAAATTGTGAAACTCATGTATTAAATTCAATGCACACAGACTGAAGTAGTCTTAGTCCTTGGTTCTTTTAATTGTGATGATTTTGGCTCACATTTAACAAAACCCCACCAATTCACTCTCAACAAATTAGAATACTTCATAAGACCAATAAAAAAAAAAAAAAAAAAAAAAAACATTTTAGTGAATTGTTGGCCTTCTGGAAAGTATGTTCATTTACTGTACATGTACTCAATAATTGGTAGGGGCTCCTTTTGTTTTAATTACTGCCTCAATTTGGCGTGGCATGGAGGTGATCAGTTTGTGGCACTGCTGAGGTGGTATGGAAGCCCAGTTTTCTTTGACAGGGGCCTTCAGCTCATCTGCATTGTTTGGGGTCTTGTTTCTAATTTTCCTCTTGACAATAGCCCATAGATTCTCTATGGGGTTCAGGTCTGGTGAGTTTGCTGGCCAGTCAAGCACACCAACTTTTGTTGCTTTGGCCAGTGTGAGCAGGTGCCAAATCCTGCTGGAAAATAAAATCAGCATCTAAAAAAAGCTGGTCAGCAGAAAGAAGCATGAAGTTCGCCAAAATTTCTTGGTAAAGGGGTGCACTCCAAATCATCACAGACTGTGGAAACTTAACACTGGACTTCAAGCAACTTGGGCTATGAGCTTCTCCACCCTTTATTCCAGACTCTAGAACCTTGGTTTCCAAATGATATAAAAAACTTGCTCTCATCTGAAAAGAGGATTTTGGACCGCTGGGCAACAGTCCAGTTGTTCTTCTCCTTAGCCCAGGTAAGACGCCTCTGATGTTGTCTGCGGTTCAGCAAATTCCTTGACAAGTCTGTGTGTGGTGGCTCTTGATGCCTTGACCCCAGCCTCAGTCCATTTCTTGTGAAGTTCATTCAAATTCTTGAATCGATTGTGCTTGACAATCCTCTAAATGGGTGTGGTTCTCTCGGTTGGTTGTGTATCTTTTTCTTCCACATGTTTTCCTTCCACTCAACTTTCTGTTAACATGCACAGCACTCTGTGAACAGCCAACCTCTTTGGAAATGAATGTTTGTGGCTTCACCCTCTGTCAATGATTGTCTTCTGGACAACTGTCAGATCAGCAGTTCTCCCCAGGATTGTGTAGCCTAGTGAACCAAACTGAGAGACCATTTTGAAGGCTCAGCAAACCTTTCCAGGTGTTTTGAGTTGTTTAGCTGATTGGCATGTCACCATATTCTAATTTGTTGAGGTGGTGAATTGGTGGGTTTTTGTTAAATGTTAGCCAAAATAATCACAATTAAAAGAACCAAGGCCCGGTTCCCCAAAACGTTCTTATCTCTAAGTAGTTCTTAACCTATTCCTTAACCTCTCTCTTAACCTTATGCCACGATTCCCGACACGTTCATATGCTAAGTATATCTTCTGTAAGTCACACTTTCGTAAGGTTGGTCTGGACCATTCGTAAGCTCTCTCTTAGCGTTGTTTGAGCTCAAGACGCTAGTCGCCGCCACTGAGCAGTCTTTAGAAATCAGCGCAGCGCAGTACAAGTCAAACCATGGTATGTTGACAATGTTGTGGCTCAACAATGATTTTGTGTTATGGACATTTTAAGACTCATAATAAATTATGTTCACAATGGATACAGGCCTATTTATTAAGTTGACTTTATGTGGTATCAGAACTAATATTATGGTAATTAGCCTAGGCTTTTTCGTAACGTAATTAAAGCGAATTGGCAATCACTTTTGATAATTAAAATCTGGCAAAAATTTGGCTCTAAATGGCTAAGATCTATCTAGATCTACAGGGCTTGACATTGGCAGGTGGCAGCTTATGACAGTGAGCCTCCTTACAAGATATCTTGAGCGTGGGGCGTTGTTAGCTCTCCTCTCGATTTGAAGAGTCATTTATACTGAGTCCTCCGCTCTTGAAACCTGGTTAGGCAGTAGAGTAGTATGTTAAGTTATGGGCTCTCTGGGATCCTCCTTGGCTACTGACCTTAGTGTGGAGTATTGCTAGCCCACCTCTCATTAAAGATCTCATGTATTTTGCCCTCCATTCTGCAGAGTTTCGTGGGCCAGTTAGCTCTGAGTGTTAGGCTCTCTGTGAGCCTCCTTGGACGCTGCCCTGAATAAGAACGTATAGGCTTCCTCTCCCCGTTGAGACCTCCGCTGTTGAGAGGCTCCAGTCTATGATCGCATTGCTGGTGCAGGGGTGAGGACCTCTATGAATCCTTGACTTAGCTCAGCCAATAAGGCACTCATCCCTTCAGCATGCAGTGTGGGTATATAGTTCCACATAGTGCCCTCTAGGAGACTAGGTGCAAGTTCCCTTTCGAAAAGGAAATGTCTCAGTTTTCACATGTAACCACGGTTCCCTAAGGATATGGAATAACAAACGGCATCCCTTTGCCAATCTTTAGGCATTTCTGCATACATCTCCTTCAGACAAGAAGTGGATGATATATTTCACAGATGCCCATTTATATTCTTGTCTTGGCCACACCAGTTGTGATGTCATAGGCTGCTGCCTGCCAATGTCAAGTTCATTGCCGTGTTTAGACTCATGCTTCAGACACCGGTTATGTCAGAAGCATTTCCCATAGTGCCCTCTAGGGGACAAAGAGTCTTGTTCCCTAATGTCTGGCAACCATGCTTAAATATATTACATGAGACATTATAATTGAATACAGAAGAGTACAGACTAAGCCTTTTTGGATAACCTTGGTGCCTATTTCTCAAAGAAAAGCTTGCTTGGATCACAATGCACTTTCCATGTTCACGGCACTGCTATTTCATGAATGCCCAAGGATGCATTGTTAATAAACTAACCATAAGCAGAGAAACCCAAACCATCCTTGGCTGAATCACTCTATGGACTGTCTAGCCCATCTCTAGTGGTTCTTTATCTGTTAATGTCACAATTTGTTTTCTTTCCAAATAAGTTCCATCCTAACTGACCTTGTTCATACTGTATATATGGGCTCAGCTGAGTGGAGCTGAAGCATAAAAACTAGGTGAGCCTGCCCAGGAGCCTTCCAAGTACAGAGCAGCGCTGGCCTGCATTCAGCTTTAGCCAGTCAGCCATCTCACATATGCCCTTGCCCCCTTTTATTGGCGGAACAGATGTGACCAACCTCCCGAGGGCTGTGTTGAGTTTTACTTCCTCAGCCCCTGTCAACATCCTTTTCCAAATGGACTTTATATTATGACAAAACCAAACTTTGGGTGCAACGGGTTAAACTTCTATCTGCATGTCTAGACAATTATTTATTTTTTTAAATCGATGCCTTATTATTATTTATTTAGACCTGTATAAATATTACAACATTTACAAACATCTGCATAATTTATGGACAGATAAAATAGTTTAGCTCTGTTTATCTCCTTAGAAAATCTAAAGGTTTATCTACTCATAAAATAAACGTTGCACCCTAAAGCATAAAAACAATGATTCTCATTTACTAACCATGGGTAAAACCAGTGCATCTTCATACAGAAAACATGATTTATAAGTCACATTTGTCCTATTTTTAGGATAATACTTACAACTTAAAATACTTAAAATAATAATAATAAAAAAAATAGAAAATATTGTATGGTTACTTTTTTTTTTTTTTTTTTTTTACTGCTGCTAGTGCTACTACTACAACTACTACTGCTATTGCATAAACAAGCAGCCTTTGCACAAGTCAAATTATTATTAATAGTATTATTATTATAAATTAAATAAGCAGTTTTAAAATAAGTCTTACTATTTACAAAACAAACATACATCGGTGCATAGTATGCAACTTTATGTGCTTTTTAGTGAATGAGATCCAATAAATTATAATCTAAACCAGCAAATTTAATACCTTAAATTCATATATTTATACAGCTTACCTTTGCTGATGTCCTGATACTCCAACCACAGCTGCCGTTGGACTTGCTTGTTGGGATACCATATGGTACAGGATTCCTCAAAGCCATACGCTGCCTCCTGGATAAAATGGTTGCCAAACTCTTTTAAAATGGACACAAAGTCACTGCGCAGGGTGGCCCCATCCAGTGAATGAACTGCTGAACTGAAGGCTGAAGAAGAAAGGTAAAGGAAGGAGTTATTTAGATGTGTGAGAGGTTTTAGAGTATTGCATCAAACTTCAATTTCATCTCAATCAAAAACAGAAGCTGCATTATAGATCAAACAAAAGAGAAAAAATCAAATTATGTTGATCTATGAGAATTACAAAGCTTTATTATTACATGCTGGTTTTCAGTGCAGCTACAATACGCATGAAGGATTCAGAACTTTATTGTCAAAGATTTATTACTGTCTTTACTTTCCATATTCAACCCAGTTCCACATACTGCAGTACACATAACAAAGCAAAAAGTGAAAACATGATTTGTCAGTGCTCTGTGTGACATGTTATCTGGGGAAACAAAGGAAGGATAAACAACAAGGCCTCACAGAGGTTTTGAGTGGGCTGATGCCTGAGCTTTTAAACACTTTTTTTTTCTTTCTTTTTTTTTAAACAGAATATCCATAATAAAACTTAAATGTAAACAGAATTTAAATTTCCCTGCAGTACTTTAGAATATAAAGTACTTGTTTACATGCACTGAATACCTCTGAAACTTTTGTCAGACAACAGAATTCAATTTGTTTGCATGTTAACAAAACATTGTTCATTTAATAAAAACATTTCATCTGGGTACATGCAGGGCTGGACTGGGACAAAAAAATCGGCCCTGGCATTTTTTGGTCCAGGCGGCCCACCACCACTTCGATATACAGTATACACACTATACCACTCTAAAGCTTTTGATCAGTAAGATTTTTCATGTTTTTTTTAAAGAATTCTCTTCTGCTCATCAAGCCTGCATTTATTTGATCCAAAATACAGCAAAAGCTGCAATATTGTGAAATATTTTTACTATTTAAAATAACTGTTTTTAAACATTTGTAAAATATATTTTCAAATGTAATTTATTCCTTCGATTTTAAAGCTGAATTTTTAGTATCATTTCTCCAGTCACATGATCCTTCAGAAATTGTTCAAATATTCTGATTTGCTCCTCAAAAAATATGTATTATTATTATGTTGAAAACAGCTGAGTAGAACTTTTTCAAGTTTTTTTGATGAATAGAGAGTTTAGAAGAACAGCTTTTATCTGAAATATATATATTTGTAATATTATAAATGTCTTTATCATCACTTCAATTTAAAGCATCCTTGCTACATAAAAGTATTAAATTCTATCAAGAAAAACATTCTGTCGGCCCCTTAAGTGCGTCGGCCCACCGGGAAAATGCCTGGTATGCCCGATTACCAATCCAGTCCTGGGTACATGATCAGAAGAATGGCACCATATTTCAAAACAACATTTTTATGTTGTTTTAATAAGTTATTAATTATTAATTATTAATTATTAATTATTAATTATTAATTATTAATTATCAATTATCAATTTTTAAGTATTGATTATTAAGTAATACGTAAAAATTAATAATTAATAATTAATAATAATAATAATAATAATAATAATAATAATAATAATACATTTCACATTATTCCAATTCCTTTGTGTTTGGGTTTGCAAATTGACCTCCAGTGAGTAAATGGGGAAAAAAAATTAAAATCAGAAATGAAAATGAAAATGTAAAAACTATTTTAAGTCATTTGAAAAATAAATCATTTAATAGTAATGGGATGAGAAGAGAGGGAAATGGTGCGAGCAATATGAGAGCAAGACATTCTAATTTTAGATTGATAGAGAGTATTTCTTATAGAACTGCACTTGGTATCTAACATCTGCTCATTAAATATACGGCGTTCATGAAACAAATTAATTGAATGTGCTCACAGTCCAAATATGTGGTCAAAAATAAATAAATACATAATAAAGTGACAGCATGATGTTTTCCTTTTTTAAAAGTTGTCTTTTGTCTTCCTTTGCACTACTAGTGTCACTAAACAGAATTGAAGAAAAAATAAAGTAATGTTTTGATAGCACCGCTGAGTTTACAAAGACATCAACCTACAGGTGGCTTAGTTATAGTTGTCTCTGAATATTAAGTTGGGATAGTACAAAAAGGTATAAACTTCATCTTTAAATCCCCCAGTTTTAAACACTCTGAGATCAACAAAGCACTGAGAACTGCCTCCTTCACATTAGGCAGCTATATTTGTTGGTATTGAGTTTTTGCTTCACTACCCAGCAGCACAACTGACCGTCACAGTGTGGGCTCTTCAGTGAGCTAATTCCAGACACTCAGACCAAATGTGACCCTGGACCACAAAACCAGTCTTACCTGTAAGTCGCTGGGGTATATTTGTAGCAATAGCCAAAAAAAAAAAAAAAAAAAAACACACATTGTATAGGTCAAAACTATCATTTTTTCATTTATGCCAAAAATCATTAGGATGTTAAATAAAGATCATGTTCCATGAATATATTTAGTAAATTTCATACCGTAAATCATTTTCAAATAGTTGTATCTGGGCCAAATTTTGTCATATCCTAACAAACCATACATCAATGAATGATTATTAAAAGCTTTCAGATGATGTATAAATCTCAGTTTCAGAAAACTGACCCTTTTGTCTGGTTTTGTGATAAAGGGTCACAAATAAGGTACTGCTAGCCTGAAACATCTTCTTCCTAACCACCGTATATGCTGTACTCTTGGTGAAACATATTTGTTGTAAATACTTGATCAATACATCCATGTAAACAGAAGGAAATTGAGAGTGTTTTACCTTGGGAGAGGGTCCACTGATTGAGCTTTACATGGTACATAATGGACCGCAGCTTCCAGTGCTGAACCAATGGGTAACCAGTGACCTCACTGTAGTTTACCATACCTAAATAAACAGAAGATGAGAAAATTTCACAATTAATTACAAAGACAACATAATTAAGCATAAAATATTTAAGTAAAAAGACTGAAATAGTATTTTCTTGTAAAATGTACTCGATTAAATTTATTTTTGGCCCATTTTCCTGGAAGAGAAAGATTGTAAATCTTATATTACTTAATTTCTTTACATTTTTCTGTACTTTTAAGAGCGTGCTAGCATATAGATAAGCTCAAAGGTAACACACGTGGACTAAAAGCCACCTAACTTTAATTATGATTACACTGGGTCTTTAAAAATAAATCTACGTTTATGAAACTAACGGGTTCTGCTTTGTGCCATGTGATGGATCCCTTACTGACAATCCCAGTATGAAATGATTTTTGGAATAGTGTTTGCTAATCCTAACCTTGCTGAATTGGGTACATTGTCTGCTCTTCATAAGCACATGACTGCATTGCTGCAAAATGCACCCTGATCTGCTATTGCTCCAAAATCACAGAATGTGGATTACACAAAATGAAATGAGAGACAAAAAACAGTCAATTCCAAAATGAGTCCTGAAAATGAAAGCACTGACTTGAAACTAAAATAATAATACAATATTTCTGATATGTTTTTCTACACATTGAGAATAAATTACAATTAAAAGTACAAAAATGTAATTTGTTGTGTCAGAAGATAAGTGTTTTATAGAAGATTCTTGCCATAGAGGATTATTATTAATAGAATACGCAGAGTAGCTCAGCAGACTTGTGTGAAAGAAATCCATTGCAGCATTTTTCCATTTATCATTCCAACTCTCTTTAACATATGAGCTGTCGCTTTTTTACCCAAGGTTACCCTGTGAGCTAAAATCTCACATATCGCCATATGTTGAGCGGGCTGTGTAATCAATCATCTCGTCTCCTACAGCAACTGTCAGCCATGCCTTGCCATCTAGGGAATACACATCCATGTTTCAATTTAACCCCGCCTTAATTTATGGCAAATCTGGTTGATCACACAAATTTAAAGCATATCCCATATGCAACATGCTGGCTAGGCATTAGTGCATATTGCTTTCTAAACTTGATCTGACACGTCTTTAAAACTAAACTCATTCTATTATGTCTGTAAAAAATGAATTCCTCTTGACATTATCATGAATCACTTAAGACCAGCTCTAACATACCAATGACTGATTTGCAGAAATAATAAATTCACAATATCTGTAAGCTGTTGATAGGAGGAATACCATTATAAACAGAACACAGGTGCGAAAGACAAGAGCACTATATCAACAGGTCAAAGCATTTTGTCTTATTAAGCGGGAAATTCTTAGACTCTTAATGAGAAAGACAGACACTGAGTGTGTTTACAAGTACATGCTGATACACTCAATAACCAGATAATGTGTAAGGTCATATTAACATCTTAAACTGTTCTTTTATCAGAGACTTACATTGTTAAAGCAAAACCCAATTGGCACACATTTTTGCCTTTTTTTCATGAGTCAGGCAAGGATGCATTAAATTGATCAAAAGTGGAAGAGGTAACAGTAATGACTTTTACATTGTTACGAAAAAATAGAAATACTACTACTACTTCTAATAATAATTTAAAAACGTAAATTAAAATAAAAAATAAAATATAAAAAAATCCCCAAAACAGTAAAAAGTTTTTTTTTTTTAACTTTTTTTTGTTATGCTCACCAAGGCTGCATTTATTTGACCGAAAACACAGTAAAACCAGTAATATTGTAATTTATTCCTGTGATTTCAAAGATCATTTCGTGATCATTCAGAAATCATTCTAATATGCTGATTTGATGCTCAGTATATTAGTGAAGTGAAGTGAAGTGAAGTGAAGTGAAATGAAGTGAAGTGACATTCGGCCAAGTATGGTGACCCATACTCAGAATTTGTGCTCTGCATTTAACCCATCTAAAGTGCACACACACAGAGCAGTGAACACACACACACACTGTGAGCACACACCCGGAGCAGTGGGCAGCCATTTATGCTGCGGCGCCCGGGGAGCAGTTGGGGGTTCGGTGCCTTGCTCAAGGGCACCTAAGTCGTGGTATTGAAGGTGGAGAGAGAACTGTACATGCACTCCCCCCATATATATACATACATACATATACATACATATACATACACACACACACACACACACCTAAAGGATTATTAGGAACACCATACTAATACTGACCCCCTTTCACCTTCAGAACTGCCTTAATTCTACGTGGCATTGATTCAACAAGGTGCTGAAAGCATTCTTTAGAAATGTTGGCCAATATTGGTAGGATAGCATCTTCCAGTTGATGGAGATTTGTGGGATGCACATCCAGGGCACGAAGCTCCCGTTCCACCACATCCCAAAGGTGCTCTATTGGGTTGAAATCTGGTGACTGTGGGGGCCATTTTAGTGAAATCATTGTCATGTTCAAGAAACCAATTTGAAATTATTCAAGCTTTGTGACATGGTGCATTATCCTGCTGGAAGCAGCCATCAGAGGATGGGTACATGGTGGTCATAAATCGATGGACATGGTCAGAAACAATGCTCAGGTAGGTCGTGGCATTTAAACGATGCCCAGTTGGCACTAACTGTGCGTTCACACCGCCTGCGTTGAGAGCGTCAAAAATCGCTCTTGCGGCTCTGCTCACGATGCTGCAGAAAGATTCGTGAGCGCTCAGATGCTCTGACGTAGATCGAATGCTTATTTTGTATTTAAAGCAGCCACAAAGCAAACAAGCTTGTTGATCTCGTGCAGACTAACCACAAGGAGGGTAACGTTATAAGTTAACCTCATTAAATATTGTTGTGGACGAAGTATTAAGATCCTTTACCTAATAATGTATAAAGCACTGTAAAAATACTCTGATGCAAGTAAAAGTCTTGCATTGAAAATGCTACTTAAGTAAATATAATCAAGTATAAACATTACTTAATGTAAGTATAATCAGGGAAATTTGTTTAAAAGTAAACTGGGACTACAGTACTATTATTTATTATATCATTAGATTATTATTCCTATAACGTTACTGCACATCAGCAACTCACCAGTAAAATGAACAATCTCAGACACCTTGGTCCACGTATCACTTTTAATTAATTTTTTTATGTCCCTTACGCAAACAGGGACACATCATAGATTATTGCAAACGCGAAACAGCAATAATCAACCTGTCCCCCATTGTGCTTGGGAACTTATGTGGTCGGAGCTGCGTTCTCTGGAATCCTCTCGACGCCGGCGGTGTGAACGCACAGTAAGGGGCCTAAAGTGTGCCAAGAATACATCCCCCACACCATTACACCACAACCACCAGCCTGCACAGTAGTCACAAGGCATGATGGATCCATGTTCTCATTCTGTTTACACCAAATTCTGACTCTACCATCTGAATGTCTCAACAGAAATCGAGACTCATCAGACCAGGCAACATTTTTCCAGTCTTCATCACATTAATTGCATTAATGAGAAATTGAGAAGGTATTTCTTATAATCCTTCACGTGAGCTTATATATATATATATATATATATATATATATATATATATATATATATATATATACACATACTTCTATTCAGCAAGGATGCATTAAATTGGTCAAAAGTGACAGAAGTTCTAAACATTATATAATAATGATTTGAGTTATCAAGCTTCTTTTTCTTAGTTATTAGTATTTTGTACATGTAAACACACTTATGGACTCTAACACAGTTGAACAAAGAGTCCAATTCGTTTGAAGCACAACACCTCCAAATCCATATGCTCCCGCGCTCTCTGGGGCAGACGGCTTTCTGAAACAGGCACAAATGTGATGAATAAGCTTCTTAATGTGCTGCTTTTGCACTATCCTCACCTTGTGCAGTTCCCACTTAAAACCATCTAAAAGAGAACACGTGTGTGCCCCTGTAGAGTGCGGTGGTGAGAGTGCGGTGCACGTCAAAGTTTGGATAAATAATAACAAGCGCCCCTCTTTTCTTTTTACTTTACTAAATCCCTTGCTAAATCCCTCTGCTTCATAGGGCCATGTCTACTTTTTACACCTTTGGTGCCTAGCTCTCATTGTCTGATAGAATGATTAATATGACAGAACTTCACATCACAAACACAAGTTCAGAGGTTGCAATCATCTTTGCCATTCTGCTGCATGCCTTTGGGTGGTGGCATCATTAGCAAGGAATGATCAGGCACGCAGGCAAACAATTAAGGCCCACACTCCTATTTAAATCTGAAAGTGAGCACAAAAAAACAAAAACAAAAAAACTAATAAACAACAATCCTTATGCATCAGTTAGCAAGATCTTAAATGTAAACGCACATAAATGTACACATTGTCAGACATGTATCAAAATCACAAGACAGGAGAAAATCTTAACCCTTAAAGACCTAGAACATTTTTGGGGCGCCTGACACACCTGCACTTCTCTTTGTTTTTCAGACCTATTCTAGCAGTCAGCATCAAGTGCCATATATAATCAAATATATTTTCAATCTGAGTATGAACTATAAACACAAACTATGCAGCATAGGCTATAGTAAAACAATTGCACGCATTGTCTTCAACAATACAGTGCAAAAACAGTGCAAATGATTCACAAACTACACAAAATGAGTGAGAAATACTCACAGTGTAACAGAAAAAAACAATGCAAATTATCTTTTTGAACTATATATTTTGTATAATTATTTAATTATAATAGACATAATATAAATGAGAGTTCCACTGATTGTAATCTGCATCAGAATCGATTTTACCGAGACATAACTTAATGACCATAAATCCCAGTGCTTTATCAGATATGTACCACGGTTTCATCCTTGGTTTGATTTGTTTTATGTCAAAGTTCTCTGCGTGTTTTTTTTGTGTTTTTCAGAGAGTTTTCTCATGCGAATGTGTTAGTTTGTGTTTGTTTGTGACTTCACTTCCACTTTGTGTTCGTTCATATTTCAAAAGCAATATGTTAAGTAGTAGTTCAAATGACTACTTATTGGTTGAATATGGTACAGTTTGAACCAATCTGGGCTCGGGGGTGGGACTACGCGTCAACAATCATTTCTGCTTGGCTCAGAGGAATGAAAGCATTGGTTTCTTCTGACGAATCAATGTTGTCCAAATGTGATGACGTAATCACGTGCACTACGACACCTCTGAATATCCAAATGAGATAAATAGGATCTCTCTGAAAATCTCTGGTTTACATCACTTTTTAAAGCATTCAGATTGGATTAGCGGTTCAAAAGTTATTAAACATTAAAAAACAACAGTTATTTTTAGCCGCGGGCGGCTATATCAGTCTTTGAGGGTTAATATGAAACGGCACACACTCTATGCATTGAACAGTGGGACGACAGCCCATAATTCATGAAGGTGTGGGCAAATTTTTGTTTAAACAACCACTGGTAGTAGACTTCGTATGACTCATGAAACCACATTAAAGGTGCCATAGAATGCAAAAATCACTTTTATAAGGTGTTTGAACACAGCTGTGTGGCTGCAGTGTGTGAAAACAACCATCCTATAATTGTAAAAAAATCAAGTCACTCATTGTTTTATAATTCCAAAAAATCATAAACAGTCTCTCTACACAAACAGTTCCAGACTATGATGACATAGTCTGTGAAAGTCCTGCCCATTTTGACACTGTCTGCCCTATTAGCATATACACAGCCCTGAGTGAAAAGCTGCTGTCCACCATTACTGTTCTCTTGCTGTAGCTGCTGGAGATACAATGTCAGCAACAAACAGCCATTAAAAGTGTTGTGTGTTGGAATGCACCAATGGACATTGGAGTCTCCATAGACCACTGAGGACACAGTGGTTAAATTTTATTTTCGAAGGAAATATAAAAAAAAAAAAAAAAAAAAGTTCTATACTTTGTGCTAACATTTTACACCAGACTGTCTCACAAACGAGGGTCAGTCCAGCACTGGAGTTAGAGGGATAGATACCAATTTGTGCACAAACGTCCAGACTCCAGACAAAGCAAGCATCACGTATTTTGAGACAAAACTTTGCATACATACTCTGGGGACATCAGAGAACAATTTAAAATATTGTATCAATGCATTCTATGGCACCTTTAACAGCTGCACCCTGAGTTCACTCTTGGATGAGCGGAGGAATGGGTGACTACAGCAGAAATAACTAAACATTGGAATGTACTTCAGATCACAGCAGGCTGATCTAATAGAGGGCAAATGGTGAAAATGTGAAATCGACTCTAACTCAGCACACTGATAAGAAAACAGGTGTTAAAAGTAAAATGTAAAAAGTTTCATGTGGTAACATAAAAAAAATATTTTATTATGGTGTTAATTAAGTGAAAACAGAAGTGAATCAACCTCACACATTAAGTCACACGTAAAGTATTTTTTAAACATTGTATAATGCTGTAAAAAAAAATAATAATAAAAATACATAAATAAATCTGCACTACAAGTGTCAAAACTGTACATTATACCAAAACAATATCATTTTTACACAATAGCGAGAGTGGAGTGGTGGAGTACAGTGCTGACATTATGTCAAGTGAATTTTTTAAATGGGTTCACAGCCAGACATACACACATGCCAAAACATGGAATACAAAAATCAACAATAGTTTCCATCAACCAATATATCTTTAAATAATTTAAACTTTCAGAAAACCTAAACATTTTGCCAAAAAAAAAAAAAAAAAAAACAACTGTGCACAGCACTATTACAGTTACAATTAATTGCTTACACTGTAGTTGTCTCTGCAGGATAGAACACAGTATTTTAAACTGAACTTGAATACTTCACCTTTAACACCTTTGTGTAAAGAAATTTATTATTAAGTTAAGGCAACTCATTAAACCAGTCATCTGAGAAACTGGCAGAACTTCTTTTAGAACTGTCTTTCAAATTAAAAAGAGATCAAGATATCAGATTTTCGGCAGCACAAGCACACATGTAAAATGAAATGACAGTTTACAGGCTGTGTACTTGTGTGCTGTCAGTGACGCTGCGAGGTGTAAATGTGTGAAAACACAAGTATATTCTAATGTTTCTGGTTATTAAAGCTCCTTAGTGACATTTAAGAGTCATATTTTGGCTGACTGACATTTACAGCCCTACAAATTAGCATACATGAATAATGCATTACTTTTGAGTGCATCCTGTAATAGAATTAAAAAATCATGCTTACAAATTAACACCGTAAACAATTTGGCCAAAAGGACACTATCCGTCAAGATGACCTATCTGTTCCTAATATAGACGCTCGAGGAGGAGCGGACACTTCTTAACAGATCAAGGTGACACACTTTCCCTCTCTGCCACACCGAGGGATCTCTCTATCAGAATCTCCAGACATCAGAGCAGATAGCTGCCTCTGTGCTTTACTGGTCAATGGGCCATATGGTGCCATTCTAATTGAGAGGGAATTTGGGAGAGAGACTTTGTGCTCCAGAATGAATCACTGATGTCAGTGATCAACAAGGGTTCTCCAAACCAACAAGAGCACAGGGAGAATGGATGTTGACACCACCACCGCTGTCAGTTTCCTTAACTGGACATGAACATGCACATAAGTTTCTTTCATTCAACTCATCACCCCACAACTTCCAGATCCCTGTCGATGTCAAAATTGGGATGTTTGCATTGACCACAGGCATCTGAAGGGCAACCCGTGAAGGATCCCGGGCCCATGCTGTGGCACCCAATGTATTAATTATCACATTTAATGTTGGTGGCTAATTAATTGATGTTTATATCAGGAAATGGCTCCAGCAATTCTATGCAATTAATCAGTGTCAAAGAATAAATTACTGTAAACCCCAAATGTGATTACCGTTGAGGACTGCGCCCAAAATTGAATTTTAATGGGGTTTCCTTTTTCTTTCTCTCTGTGTATGCCACATCAAAATCTTTTTAAGTTTTGAACTGAAATTATGTATTTATTGTCAAAATATATATGAGTGAATATAGTAGAACAACAGAAGTTGTTTAGATGATGGATGAAATGATTGTAATATGTCGATATACTCTTAATTCAATCCACAAAAAAATGGCAAAACTTATTAATTAGGAGATGCAATTAGCAGCAGAAAGGTTTAAGCTACTACATTCTGCAGAATGTTCACGCACAACTGGATTCCAGTTTGCACAATTATAAAATAAAATAACAGTGACGTTTGTGAACTGCTCAACTCGGTTTGTAACACAAGCAGGTGTAATACAAGGGACAACATTGCCACACTGCCTTAGCAACTGTGTTGGGGGCATGTAAGGTAAAGAACAAATCAAAATATGAAAAACACTTTTTCAATTATAGCGGAACAAGCAAAGCTATTTTTACCCTTCAATTCATTTTGAACTGAACTGAACCATTAGAGTAGGGTATAATTTTCTTGGCATTCGACAAGTGCAGCGTTACGGTAGACAGAAATTCCACATTTGTATATTAATAAGTGACAGATGCAGCAGACCACACAAACTGCAAAAGCACAACATGCTGTCTCTGAAAAGCATAAACCATAAATAAACAAAGATGACAAGGAAATGTGATGTATTCTGATATCACATATATCAATTAAACATGAACTTCACAAATCATCCATAGGCTCTGTAATACATCTTCTTGAAAACCGAGAATTAAACATCCAAAATGCAGGACTATAAAACCAAAACTCTTTAACAAAAGGCATTTGTCTGCCCTACAAGAACATAGTGTAAAAATGTGTCAAAGAAACAAATTGTGTGTTATCTAGTTGAGATGTTAAAAGTTGCTAGAGATAACTAGAGATAAAGTTATGGGCAAACTTTTAACACCTTATTGTTGAATGTGGTTTACAATGGCTTTGCAATAATCAAAATGCATGAATGCAACTTATTTTATGTCACGTTTCCAATAAACTGAGAGAACAAATGGAAAGACTCATTAAAGTTGCACAAAATGGAATTATGAGTGGTCCGAGCCTGTCAGTATTTTACAGATGTTTTATATACTATGGAAGTAACAGTGCCGTTTAGAAATGTATTGTAGATATTAAGAACTGAAATGGGTTTCAATGTTTACCTGGGAGCAAGTACTGGGAAAATAACAACAACTTCATAATACAAACACAGAGATGACATACATGTTAATAAAACAAAAACACAAACCATGATGGTACTATAAGACTATTGAGTGGCTACGTTAATGTATAAAAAGATTGCTTTGCTGATGCCACAGGCTGCCTTGGGAACTGATTTGGAAAGGATCCCCTGGAGCTTTTTTTTTACCTCTTCCAATTCCAATTACTGACAGGTCTAATAAAGTATAGATAGCAATGTGAAGAAAACATCCTAAAGGAGCACCTGTCATAAGAATAAACATGAACCGTGTTCTGTATTCTGAGACTGCAACAAACAAATACTCAAGTGGAAATTCATTAGAGTTAAAAGTCAAGGTTTTATTATTATTATTATTATTTTATTTAAACTAGGAGATATTTTGTATTGTGGTTTTTGGGAAAAATCACAGACTGTATAGCAATTAAGCAAGTGAATCAACTCCTGGGTCAACATGCTAATTTGTTTGATGAACTGTAAGTTTGCATCTCATCTAAAGAAGATGCAAGTCTGAATCGTTATTTATAAAAAAAAATCTGCTTCCTGCTCAAAATCCAGATGTGGTCGGATCAAAGAGCCTTTTGGCTCATACCCTAAAAGTGGTAATTTCAAGAAGCATTAAAAATTATCCGCGTGGTATTTTGAGATAAAACTTTGCATACACACTTTGGGAACACCAGAGAACAATTTAAAATATTGTTTCAATGCATTTGTATTTCTTCTTCTTCCCCCATCTGTCTTGGCTTTTGTGGACCCTTATGCCTGTTTCACACTGCAAGCGTGAGTGGTGTAAGCACCGTGCATTTTTTTCAGTGTGCATTCACACCGGCAGCAGGAGCAGCACGTGAGCATCAAGCAGGAGTGTCATGTGAGTAGCAGTAAAGCGGGGGTTTTGGCACCGAGTCTATTTTTGCTGCGCTGCTGACGCTCAATTGAAGTGACAGCACACTTTTGATAAACAAAATAAACATGATTTCACACAAAACATGCTAAAAATGCACAAAATAAGCATGTCTGGTGTGTTTTAACACACATTGGAGTATGTCAGGAAAGAAAACGAAGAATCAAAATATGTATTGAAGATTTACCCATTTTAACTTGCTCAATTGTCAAGCATATTATAACTTTAAATATTTTATCAAACACAACAATTCAATTCACGAACAATTCATCTAGCTCAGGATCTTAAAATTACAATGGAGAATATACATAGGAATTTCATTATTCATAAATTATTGACAGCTTCTGTAAATATTGTATTCTGTAAATAATGCACGTGTGCACTTACAATTGACCTGACAAACTTAGGCCTTTTATTTATTTTCAGTTCCACAGTTACAGAAACTGAGCTATAGACAAAATAAATGCACATGAAACATACTGACATCTTCAATATTTGGCCTAACAAAAATATTATGAACGCTCAGCGTGTTCACACACCTTTTCATTGTTTAAATTAATCTCTGTGAACAAATAATGTCTTAAACATAATATTCTCACTTAGCAACTAGCTAAGATAGAATGAATAATTATATTGCTCCAGGTCTTCAGTTACAAAAACAGACAATAAGGCACAAATTACAAACAAGGACACAAGACGAACAGACACAAAACAATTGTATAAATCATATTGACAGCTTCTAAGAAAAATATTAAGATTTAAATTACGATTGGCTAGAAACGCATATAGTCTATTGTTTTATTCTATTTTTTTTTTTTTCAGCTCTACACAAATCAATTTTGAGATTCTTACCAAGCCTAATGAGTAGTTAAAATCCAACGAATAATTCACATTTCTCCCAATCAGTTACTAAAACAGAGCTTAATCACAAGTAATTTACATAAAGCATATTGACAGCTTCTATAAGAAATGGACACGAATATTATGGACACACACTTAGCTATAATATGGTTAATACCACATATCTGGGTAAGTGCCTGTGGTAAAAGTATGTATTAATAAAATAATAATGATAATAATAACAGTATAAACAGCATGTTCTACATTTGAGTATGTCTGAAACTACATGATAGGAGCAGTTTTCCCTCACGCGAATCCCAGTGTTAACAAATTTTAAGACTTCAAAATAATCAAGTTTATAACTGACCAAGAGAACTAATTTATAGCTGCCCTTGTAAAGAAATTTGTAGCTTTGGAGCCGCTGCTGTGACTCTGTACAAATGCTTCCAGTGTGAATACTCTGCCATTTTTTTTTAAGTGTATATAATTACTTTGTATATCAAAAAAATAATAACACCTCATTTCCCACAAAGCATGCATTGCTCTTTTATTTAATTATTATTATTATTTTTTGAATTACAATTCAATATATTATTCTTCTTGACATTCCAATTCAAATTCCAACTCATGAATAGAAAGGAAGCCAAATCTTTAACTCAGAATTGTGCACAACCTTGTAAACCACTACAGATATACTAGAGATGAAAGATAACATACTAAAAATAGCAAGCACACAAAGTAATAAATCACAGACAAAGACACAGACAAAGTTTTACAACTCACACCATGGTCACCTATCAAATGACAACACCACCTGCTAGACAGCAAAACTGTCCATTACAGAACTCAAGCAGAAATAACACACAGCCAAGTAATAATAGCACGGTAGATACTCATTGGCTCAACTTCTTCCTGTGTAGCAACTAGGAAACCTAGACTGAAACTGCAAGGTGGCATCTGCATACATGAGCGGTGATGAAAGAAGATCCAAACATGAAACAGGAAATCTCCTGCTCATCGATCCTGCCAGGCGATTCTTTGGGATTACAGGAACTCCCACTGCAGAGCATCCACAAAAGCCTAACTTGATTGGATACATCCGATTAAATCTGGAACTTCTCACTTCTGTGCCGTCTTCAAGAGCTGCTTTTGGGAGATTGCCCAAGCACAGCTAATTCTTAAGAAACAGTGAGAAATCCATGTGTCAGCCATTTCACTCAACTCTCTTTGCAGCCTCCTTTGTGTTTGATGATCAGTGGCATCTATTCATCCTACACTCACCACCCGGTACCTGCCCAGCAGGCTGTATATTTTGAAGTAATTTCTTCTAGTATTTTCATTTCAGTTACCATGAAATCGGGCTGACAGGCAAATTGTATGTCACAAAGACAAGCAGTGCCATTTCTAGGCATAGCTGAAGGGGCACCAGCTGACGGGGCGCCAATGAGTGCTCATACTGGAACTACATCGCTACATTTTAGCAACATCACTGGGCTAGAGTATTGTTGCGTGCAAAGTTTGCATTTGCTCATCAATGCCATTAGATCAATGGGCTCTGTCAGTGCTTTGGCAAGACAAGTATTTTATTTTATTTTATTTTATTATACAGTGTACAAAATCTGTATTTTGTTTAGGCAGTATTCGTGGCAGTTGATAAATCATGTTGCGAGATTTGTCCAAAAGGTTTGTGTGACGAGTGGGGCAGGGCCGAGAGACGTGGGAACAGGAGCGAGGCCGGTGGAGTGATTGGAAATGAGCGACACCTGCTCGACCCACCAGTCTCGAGTCCCACGGAGGAGATGGAGGGATATAAAACCGGAGCGACGACAGTGACGGACGAGAAGGACCAGGCTTGGGTTTTAGTTGTGTTTGGTTTTTATTTGTGCGCGTCAGTCGTCCGTGAGGGGCTGACGCGCTGTTTTATCTTTATTTTGTCATTAAAGTTTATATTTGATTGTCCGCCGGTTCCCGCCTCCTTCCCGTGATCATGGAGTTTTAATTCGTTACAGTGGTGCCGAAGCCCGGGAGAAGGAGGGACGCGCTGCTGAAGATCCCTCGCCGCTGTGGTGAATCCGCGGTGCCATCGAGCAGGCAAGGGTGTTAGTTGCCGGGGACCGACAAGCTCGCTGCTGGCAGCCCGTGAAGTGGAGGGGCAGCTGCCGTCCGTGAGGGCTGTAGGACCTATGTTATTCATGTATTCATGTATCATGTAATGTGTGTTATTATATAAGTAATTTCTTCTAGTATTTTACGATTGCCACGAAACCGTGCTGGCATGTGCATGCCTTTGAAAGAAACTCCAGGCGAATTGTATGTCACAAAGACAAGTATTGCTTAACCCGGCATCCCCACCCTCAAAGAATCTCCATCTGTGGCCATGAATGTGAGTTACCTTTTGCATCAGGAGGCAGAGATGATTTTCCTCCTTTCTTTCTTCCAGCTGGAAATCTGCTTGGTGCCAATGTGCTTTCTACCTGCATTCCAATTAATTCAAGATGTATTTGCCTTTCAAAGCTTCTCGGCCTTCTTCCTTTCCCATTGGATTAATTGATGGAGTCCTCTGGTCCTATGATGAATGACTTCCAGCCCAGAGATGAATAGAAAGATGAATGCATTGCCCTGAGAGTGTTGGGAGGAACGACTCTGGGAGTGCTGACATAGTGACAAATACACTGACCGTTGCACCAACTTGCCCAAATCAGCAAGGGAGGGTGGCAGAGGCCTGACAACTTCAAAGACCGCTCGGGTATGTGCCACTTGCCCGTACCATGCCCAATTACTTGAGCTAGTAGCTAATTTAACCTCAGGTGAGTTTCAGAACTGACGGCTCGAGACAGTCAAGGGAAAAACACAGTGATGATGTATTAAGGGCATTGGCGAGAAACAAAAGCGTATCTTAAAACAGGAGCTTAAACATTTTTTATCCCACTTCTTAAATGCTGCCTCAAAGAATTTTGCAACAAGGTTACAAGCAGCAACAAGAAGGAAACTTCATTTAAAACTTGACTGTAACTTAAAAGGACAATATAATCCAAACAAAACAAGGAAATCCTGAAACCTGTAATTTCCCCCGCAAATCAAATTGATTATGGTTGAAAGTTTGAGGTCGACAGCATGTTTTCATGCTTTTGAAAGAAGTCTATTATGCTCTCCTTTTGTTTAATCAAAAATAAAAACATTAAAATATTATTAAAATTTAATACAACTGTTTTCTGTTCAATATACTTTCAAATGTAATTTAGTCCTATGATGGTAAAGCTGAATTTTTAGGAACCAGTACTTCAGGCCTCAGCTTCATATGATCCTTTAGAAATTGTTCTAATACAGTAAAATAACAATCACAAGTTAAATGAACTGAAGGAATCAGAGAAAACACAATTTACACAGATGAGACCGGATACTGAAAACACAGAAACTTAAGTACTAATACAGCAATGATAATTAATGATAATTAACTGAACAAAGGAAAATCAGAACTAAAAGGTAAGGTTTTTTTTTTTTTTGCACGTAACAAATCTTACTGACCCCCAGAGGTGGAAAGAGTACAAAAATATTCTACTCAAGTAAAAGTACCATTACATTAATGAAATTTTACTTAAGTACAAGTAAAAGTACCAGTCTAAAAATCTACTCGAGTAAAAGTAAAAAGTAGCTCATTTAATATTCACTCAGAGTAAAAATTACTTAGTTACATTTTAACAGTGGGAGGGAGTCAAAATGGGACAGGCCAAGAGTGTCAAACTCCGTTCCTGCAGGGCCACAGTCCTGCACAGTTTACATTTAACCCTAATTAAACACACCTGATCCAGCTAATCTAATCATTTAGGTTTTTAATTAAAGGAAACAGTTATTTAGAATAATAAAACATTTGGGCTGTTACCAGGCAAATCAGTATCAACAAACTCATCTTTTAATGCAGAGGAAATGCAGAAGATTCATTGGAGGTGGCATTTAGATGTATTACACTGTTAAGTGCAGGACAAGAATGCATTTAACCTGCAGTTACAAATGCATGAATAATGTTTTGATATACAAGACATAAAATGTTGAATACTCATTTGAAATGATAAGAATTTAATTATTTTAAAAATAATCAAAAGATACTTTAAATGTGAAATAAAAATGGCCTGTATGTGTCAGCAATTCACTGTTAATAAGTGAGTCATTGCGATTGAACCGAATCATTTAAACGGTTGATTCATTCAGGAACGAAACACTGTCACGTTGCTCAGAGACGCAAAACTGTGCTTTGGTGGCTGTGTTTGGAATTATTTTCTGTTGTAGAAATAGAGCTAAAAAAGGCAATATGGTGTCTAAAACGCAAGTCTCTTAATTAACTTGTTTACTGAACTGTTATATATATGTATGTATATATTCATGATGATTTTTGGAGGAAAAGATGGCATTCTTTGTGTGATTTTGATTTAATATATGAAATTATATAAATATGTGAATTTTCTGCCCCTATATCTTCAATTTTGTGATCATTCTAAATGCATTTTAGGAGACCGAATCACACAGTGAAAGAACGCACTATAAATGCGCGCGCACATCATTAAAACAAAAAACATGATATTAACGCAGATGATATATATAGCACACTCCTCACCACTGTCTTTTTGGCTAATTTGTGCAAAACCTCTTGCTAAAATGTCAAAGCTACATTTTAACCACCAATGCAACGATGCAATTATTTAGCTTACCTCTACATTCTTGCGAAGGGTTGATGTCTTGTCGAGATTTTATAAGCTGCTAGTTTGGTCTTCCTAGGCAAGTACAGCTTACACTGCATAATGGAGCATACATATGGCCAGGGGTTCACTTCATTCCCTTCGAGTTCAACTTCAGAATATGACGGGGTTTCGTTTTCAGCAGTGTCTGCACCACTAACGCCTGTTTTGACCGTCTGCATCTTTCTTGTGATTTTAGCGCCAGTTTGTCCTCCTGCCCATTATTTACTGACGTAGTTTCCAGGGAGCGATTTTTTTTTTTTTTTTACTCAGTAATTAATGTGTTTTAAAATGTAGCGAAGTACAATACTTCAAACAAAATATACTTAAGTAAAAGTAAAATTACAGATTAAAAAAATTACTTTAAAAAGTATTAGTACACAAAAAAGCTACTCAATTACAGTAACGCGAGTAAATGTAATTCGTTACTTTCCACCTCTGCTGACCCCAAACATTTGGTGTTGTATATCAGCCAATCAGAAACATTCATTTGCATGCTCAAGACAACTGTCATTAGTAGATCAAAGGGATTCACCCAAAAATGTTAATTATATAATCCTTTATTCACCCATTTCAAACTTGTATGACTTCTATGATGACCTCTAAAATAATCTTGTATAACACACAAATACCTTGACTTGAATCAAAGTGTTCTGCTGGTGAAAGGACAGAAGATGTGCACTCCAAAGAGCTTTCAAGGCATGCAATTACAAGTCTAAATATCGCACATATGTCTAATATGACTAATGAGTCATGTATTATGCATAATTTGCAGTTCCTGCAGTAGAGGAACTTGGAAAGTATCAGGTGCAGAAGTGATAAGTCCGAAGGGCGGGAGAGCTCCGCACTGAACCACCTGCCTCATATGCCTTCCTCCCAGGCCTGCAGCACATCACACTGCAATAGATAAATAACCTCTGTCTTCACATCCAAGGCCTCAAGCATGACTGACAGAGGATGACTCTTCAAGATTACCCATTTTAATCTTTCCGCAAGTATCCAATATGACCTCTCATAAGTCTCATCTGATGCCATGACTATTATGTCTGAAGACCAGCAATGTCAACCATTGTTTCATTGAGCGAATGCACCTGCACTCCCCAGAAGCTCAAGCAATATTAAAGACCAACACCAGACCATTTCATACACTTATGACCTTTAGACTGGATTACAAATTGGAGTTGAATGGTGGTTAGGGAATCAAGTTAGCCATAATAAAACTGCTGTAAAATGTGATAAATGTCAACTTTTCCTTCTCTAAATTTAGCACTGGGCAAAACTAGCTGTTCAACAACTGGGGCTGGCAATTGTGTGAAGTGTTCGTTTGCTACAATTAATAATAATAATAATAATAATAATAATAATTATATATATATATATATATATATATATATACATACACACACACACACACACATACATATAGTGAGTTAGTTGATTGACACCCTGGTAGCAACTCCAGATTATATGCATCCTAAGTAAAAATTCAGACTAGATTTTTTAGCAATGCATAAAGTCTGTTCAAGGACTTATGACAAAATACACATGAAAAGATTCAATATATAAAGAAACACAAAGATATGCAAATTACATAACATGCTGTAGCTGGCAATAGCTGCCGGACCAAGAAAACAAACAAGCACAGAAGATTTAGATTTAGTTTGGCTTTTCCTGCTGTTTATTTTACATCAGACCTTAAGGACTATAATCCTTCATTCTTTGGCAGTATGATATGGGTGGCCGAAGCCAGAGGGGAAGAGAATGATGAAAGACGCCGCATTCTGAAGCCTCATTTGACGGTACAGGATTTCCATGCTCTCCCCTTTTCTTTCTCATTAACAGGAGCATAAAAGTTTATATAGGGTAAGGGGCTGCCACACAGAATACCTCTACCACGGTAAACTCCAGAGGGGAGTCAGATTGGTCAGCTAATAAATCCTGACAGAGGCAGAAGCATCCAGAAGCTCCTGAAAAATTATTTAGTGAATACCCTCTCTGTTTTCCGCCTCTTCATCATCCACATGATCTGGCAGGAGATAATGTGAACCAGTCGAGTGATTGCGAGTTTTAAGAAAATTTATAGCATATTAGAACAAACACAAACACTGAAAACGCATGTGGACCGACATGACCTGAAATATTTCGCTTTGAATAATTTTTCCTTCTTAGAAAAAAATTAAATAAGTCAAAGAGTACTAGAGGCTGTACTGTATTATGATGTGCAACTATATGTGCTGTGCACTGAAGCCAGGACCTGAACTGTTTATATATATATAAATGTCCATACGTAAAAAAAATATTCATATTTGTGTCATTCAAAGGTGCACACTATCACTTTTGTTAATGTTTTCTCAAAGTTTTTATTCTTTTTGGTCTTCTATTGAAATATACACAGTATGACTCAGCACTCTGAGCCAACAGAACACAACGCCAAGCTCTTCTATGCATGAGTCATTAACTGACAAGATAAAGCCTTCTAGCCTGCTATTTCATGAGGTGGCCTCAGTGAAGCAGTTATAATATTTATCATAAGATATTGTCACTCAGCTTATGTAACACTGCTAGCGCTAACACCATCAAACAGCACTGCTCCTCAAATGAATAAGGTAACAGATTACACAATTCATCAATTTGAACTGTTTTTTAAACCTTGTAATACAGATCTGTGTGATCTGATCTGATCAGATCTGAGGGAGTGGGAGTGAGTGTGTGTGTGTGTGTGTGTGTGTGTGTGTGTGTGTATATATAATCTAGACCTATATATATATATATACACACACACACACACACACACACACACACACACACACACACACACATACATCTAGCCACTGACACGCTCAGTGATTGATCAGGAATTTATAAGTTCTTACCAGTCAGGTACTCTGGATCAGGCACTGGGTCAGACAGCTCCTCATGACACTGGGCTTCATTCGGCACAGATGCAACTACCATGCCATCCGGGAGCTGCTGCTCGATGCCACGGGCAAAGTTCTTCTGCCTAGAAAGCAGAAGATAAAGGAGACAATCTACTTAAAGCACAGTCTCATGTTCACCCATCTGTCGATCACACAAATCCTACATTTCTGGCATATCATTGTAACAAAATCTACAGAAAAAAAAAACATATGAGCATGCCTTTCTTCATTGTTCGTTAAAAGCTCAACGTTTACTGGTTATTTAGTTGTACATTATCCATTTTTTTATTCTTCCTTTAATTTAGCATTATTGTTGAAATGGTTTTCATTTTATTGATCAAATTGCCATGAAACACCACCTTTTTGCAATTAGTGAGTCATTTAAATAAAAATTTATATAAACGGTGTACAAAATATGTTGCAATATTAGAGTGTTTGCATGTTAAGTGCACTAATTGCAAATAGCTTTATATGCTATTTACACAGTGAAAATAGTATTTTCTTTGCACTACGTGTAAATGTTGTTAGATTCAATTTATATAATTATACTTACTACAAATAGTGGCAAATATTGTTTAAACCTCAGCATATCAATGGACATTGAATAACACTATGCCTCACATTCAGTGTATATGATTCTATTTATTAAAATCATAAATTAATGCTGGCTAATTGGGAACTTGAGGTGGATTTGAACTCGTGCCAGTCACTATTTGCACTGAGTGAAAATAGACATCTATTTATTTGTTACTATTTGATTTGGATAAAATATAATTTTAAACCAAGGAGTGAAAGTGTAAGTGGATAGGATACATTTAAAATGGTATTAAGAGATTATTTTCCATATGGCGGCATACAAATCATGGGGAAGCATTAAAATAAGGTAGAGCAGCTCAAAGAGAAAAAGAAAAAGCAAACTGAAAAAGCAGTGCACAATGACAATGAATGACTATATATCTAAATTAGATCTGACGAAGTACTATAGTCTTGAGGAAAGAGTAAGAAAATAAAGTTTGACTTTAAAACTAAACTATATGTAGTTTAACCTATCTTTCCTTTTCCCTTGTTTAGAGTGATGTGAGCAAATAATAAGTATCCAATGGAGACACAACAGCGAAAAATGCAAATATGCACAAACTCTGCATTCTGCATAGAAGATCTGACTCAATATCTCTCAATGTATCTTAAGTTAGATCAAGGTTAAAGTATTCTGGGACCTAGTGTATACATGTATAGAAACTGAACAATGCGATATAAAAATGTATGTCAAAGAAAAGTATGAATAAAAGGAGAATAGGAGAATATAGAATAAACTCTTTCCTTTTCAAAGCAAAATAAGCACCTAGAAAGCACACAAGGGAAATACATAGAATGCAACAAAATTCTAGAATGATCATCTAGTAAATGAGTGAGCATTCAGAAAATTGTAACAGGCAACATTATACAATCTAAATCTTTCTTCAAGCATTACTGTCATATCTAATTTATAAAATGGACTTGGATGAAAGAATTATATTATCTCTGAATAAACAGAGCACTGTATAAATAATTGGGCTTAAACGGGGGAGGAAAAAAAAGCCAGAGGCTTGCAATATGTGCTTCAACTTAATATGAGAATGAAAAGTGGCTGAAGTGGAACAGACTGTCATTTATGTTCGACATATAGTTATATACGTGGAGGTCTACAGTGCTAAATACCCCCGCTTCCTGGATGACTCAAAATGTTGAGCTAATTATAAAGAAAACAATCATTTACTTGGCTAAATAGTAATATCCCCTATTATTTGTAACCCAGAACATTACAAATCAGATTCTACTGATGTATATTAGATTGTAGGTTTTCCAGGGCAAACTAAACCTCAAAAACTGTTTCCAAATATGATCTTTCGAGTGTACTGGAAGGTTCAGTGGAGCACATTCTGGCGAACTTTCTTTGAGCACCAGGGGAATTTCCTCCTCACATCATAGAAATGTAAAAAAGTTGTTTCTCTTGTCAAACTTGAAGCTCACGCTTCAATGGATACTTGCATATTGAAATATTAAAAGCTCTGCATTATTGCTTGTCAAAGTCACATCTGATAAAAGGTTCAGTTCTCCCCAGAGCCAGTCCAGCTAAATAGAAATGTGCAATAAATTAAGGGGCCAATAATTTTAATAAAAAATTATGCATATGGCTCAAAAATGTCTGATTTTTTATTTTTTTTTACTTGGCAACAATTGCTGCTTATAACCCCTGTGAATTAAAATAGAATTTTGGTGCATAGTAATAATAACAACAATAAAGCAATATTAAATTTAAATGCATTACAAAAAGAAACTATTTAACAGATAAACTTGCATGTTTTCTAAAGCTTTTAATGCTTGTTACTTTTCCTGTATAATCTAAAATCTAAAAATATAGACTGCATACAGAAAAGTCTCCTGAGAAAAACCTCAGTCGCGACGTAACTTCATTAATCATGTGCACAGACAAAGAACGGACGTACAAGAGGGAGATTTCAGCAATAACATCTAGCAGTAAGGTAATTATAAAAACCATGCAAGTTTTATAAGATGCTCTAGGCATCACAGGTGGGATTATCTGTCAAATGAGAAAAAAAAAAAAATTCAAAATGGACAATAGAAAATTTTTCCAAATGTAAAACTAGGTGACCTGCTGTTGTCCAGCAACATATTATAATAATAGAGTATAATACTGATAGAAGACATATTTAAAAACCACCTGGGAAATGTAAAATTTAAGTAAGGTTTAAATAAGTAAACTGTGTGAAGTTAATATCCCATTTCAGGCAAGATAATGAGATATCCAGTTATCAATTAATATAATTAAGAGATGATTTCACACATAATTAATCATAATATGTGGGGCTGAAGGAATTAATCTAGAATGGCTGAAATTTGAGCAAGTATTTTTGGTTTAAGGCAGAAGTGTGCCATTTATGTGCCACTAAACAGAACTGAGGCCAAAGAAGTCTGTCCAAACACTCCCCCAACCTGCTGCTGGTCCGTCAAACAGATTGTGAAGATGCTTAAACAGAAAAGAAAAAAGAAAGTTATTACAATATAATAAATAAATTAAAAAAAAGTTCTACGTATAGAAATTATTTTGTTTTACATTAAAGTTGTGCTAATATCACAGCATACTGAAAACCTGAAATCAACATTCCATTTATAAGAGAAAATTCTAATTCTAATTGAAAGCAAGAAGAACGTAAAAAAAAAGAGATACATTTGAAAATAGCCCAGACTTCAGGCTTTTAAAATTAATCGGACAGTGTGTGATGTTTTAATTTAGTGCTGGAAGAAAGGTAGTACTTTGAGTTTCTTGCTGTGGATAGAAACACCCAACTGGGAGATTAAGAGAGGTAGTCCTAATCGTGATTCTGCAAAGTCTTAATGAGAACAAAGGGCACTGAAAATTTCATTAAACCCAGCTCAAAACACACTGGGAAGGAATGGAAGTAAAACTGGTTAAGGCTGGAACCCAGAGGAGAGGGAAAGCAATTAGGAAAAGGCACATGTTTTTAAGTGGAAAGTCTCATGATGTTAAGACAGAAATCTAAATAAAACCCTGCCTGGCAATGCACACAAGATATGGAGGAGGAAGCATGGGTATTTTGAATGATCTCTAAAAGCCTGTATACAGTACTGTATATTTAATTAAGGTGTCAACAAAATGTTTGCATAATTTACTTAATTTTTTAAAATTTCTTTGCACTCTGATCTACAAACACTATGGTACACAGATACGGGCTGCTGCTCAACAAGCTAGAGAGTTTGGCAGCAATGCCATAGGAAGTTAATGGTGTTCTCAGATAGATGAGCATGCCATTTTGAAAGCCCTGTATTGCAGCGAGGTTGTGCAGCTGGATGTTTCCTTTCTCTGTAAAGTAACTTTTATGAAGAAATGTAGAGGACAGTCATGAAACCGGGAACATAGAGGACAGATATGAAATAACAAACACCCTAGAAATGTCACAGCAAGTATCCAAAACAATCCATCCACCCACCTACGAACAGTAAATACTTTTACAAACAGTAAGCTTTTAGAATTTTTTTAAACTTAAACAGCAAGCTAAAATCCAGGTTTGTCTTGACAAACTTTACCTGTCATCTTAATTTGTACTTTTCCAATAACACTGAATGGAGGTGCTTAAATGTAAAGCTCAGAATGCTACAAGAATGTTCACACATGTAGCAAGTTTCTCTTATTATTAGACAGACAGAAAGAGAGAATATACAGATACATTTGTGTGGCAATCATAAAATTGGCACAAAAATAACACTAATGTATTTTTGTAAATGGCACTGTAACATGTCAATTACTGCTTGGGGAGGTGCCGATTTGGCTTGCAACATGCCAGATGCTACATTTCAAAAGACTACGTATAATTAAAATGATGAGCATGGACATGCAATTGGCTTCCAGATACGCAGTACCAAACTAGGATGAACTAAAAGCTAAATTATGCTGACAACTGACAAGCACAACATACTGGTATTTTGAGATTTAACTGACTGAAATTGACAAATTCTTTCACTGGCATAATATCTGTGTTTTTAACAGATATAGAGGTATGCGTTAGCATTAAATAAGGAAACATGGGGGAGAAAAAGATTCAAATACAAGCTAGAAGACTGCTGAGGGTAAAAAAAAAAAAAAAAAAAAAAAAAGAGGTTTTATTTTTGAGAAGGTGTTAATATTGTCTATGTCTGTGCTCCAAACAATACTGACTGACTTTCATAGTTTCAAAAAAACACTGAAATATGAGTAAATAATAATATAATATTTTTGATTGCATTAAGTGTGCTTTATATAGACACCAAACTGAGACTTTTGCCAAAATACTAAATATAACTGAATTGATAATCAGAATTTTCAATATGATCTCAAACTATTTACTTCAAACACTTCGAAGTTTAGATAAGCTGGGCTTTGAAAAGCAAGCTCAATAAATCTGTCATCTATGTTCCCGGTTTCATGACTGTCCTCAATTTTTTTACTTTACAATTACTTTACATTCAAGTTACTTTACAGAGAAAGGAAACATCCAGCTGCACACCATCGCTGCAATGCAGGGCTTTCAAAATGGCATGCTCATCTATCGGAGAACACCATAAACCTTAAAAAAAAAAAAAAATCAAACAGGAGCTAATACATGCATTGTCTTTTGGGCAGGTTGTCACAGGAAATGTTGCACCTCACATTCAGGATTAAACAGCATGAAAATGTAACCATGCCTTTCAGATACGAGTCAGATTGTAAAAGCAGCTGCTGTGTGACAACCCAGAATTTTGGGTAGTAATTTTTGGTGAAACGCCAAAGGAAACACACGGCCTTGTATAAGTTTAAAACAGAATAATGAACAACTTCAAATCCTCTGGATGGGTTTTATCTGACACTTGTTGCTTTTTTTTATCTGGCAAAGTATATGTTTTTTAAATTCCTCCTGAATTTAGTGAGTGTACACTGCATGCAGTTGATGTAATACGATTATATAATATATATATATATATATTATTTGCATTGTTAAATCTCACATTCTCTTTGACAGAAGACTCTGGGTGAATTAAAGATTTTTCATGTAGTATTTTTGTGCAAAAAAAAAAAAATTGTTTTGGCACTCAAAATCTATTAAACATGGCACTAAATATGTTCAAATTTAATTAATATTTAAAGTCACTGTCTTTCTTTTCATTGCAAATAACCTTCTTAGTATATACTCTACAATATGCAGAAAATCCTATTTGTGCTACTACTTAAAAGCGGCAAAGCAAGTGTTAACAGAACTTCATTTGAAATAAGACAATCGAAAGAAGAAAAGAGCATTATAACTTGGCATATACATATACATATATACATATATATATACACACACACACACACACACACACACACACACACGCATACACTACTATTCAAACTTAAGGATCGGAAATATTTTTTCTAATGTTTTTGAAAGAAGCCTCTTGTGTTTACCAAGGTTGCATTTATTTGATCAAAAAAGCAGCAACAGCAGATATAATGTGAAATATTATTACAATGTAAAAAACTGTTTTCTGTTTTTTTATGTATTTTGAAATGTAATTTATTCCTGCAAAGTTAATGCTGAATTTCTGGTCTTCAGTGTCACAAAGATCTTTCAGATACCTCAAGAAACATTTCTTTTTATAATCACAGTCTAAAACAGTTGTACAGCTTAATATTTTTTTTGTGGAAACTGATACATTTCAGTTTCATTGATGAGTGTTTATTTGAAATGAAAGTCTTTCGTAAAATTATAAATGCCTTTACTGTCACTTTTGACCAACTGAATGTTTCCTAGCTGAATAAATGTATTAATCACTTAAAATAACTGAATAAATAAATAATAATAACGTACTGAACTCAAACTTAAATCATAATCAGGAAATCACACCAGATGGTAGAAGTCTGCTTAATTCTCCATATCGGAAAAATTCACAACCAACTTGTGTGCAAATTGTGTTGAGGTGTTCAGCATATATTATGTGTGTATTGTGCAACTTTAACAGATTAGATATTTTCTTTAGTAAATCAGGACCTAAAACAACAGAAACACTGCATACAAATAAATGGCAATATTATTGAATACTATTTATTCGTATTGAATTATCCAAACAACAGTTAATTCCTCAAACAAAATTTCATTTCTAGCCGCTGCTCCTCCCGAGCACCACAAGTTCAACTATTTCCTCAGGTCTGAAATTTATTGTCGTAACCCTGCAATATTTTACAAATGATTAATGAACTTGCCGTGTCCTTTTTTTGTTCAACTTAAGATCTAGTAGCTTTAGCTAGCCAAATTAAGCCCTATTAAACCAAACTTGCTTATGGTCATCTTTAATTTGCTCCTCGCCATTCCACATAATTAGAGCTCACATTAGGGTCTCTCAAAAGCTGGAGAGAACTGCACAGAGAGTAAATCCTGAAGCATGGCCAGTTGTGCTTTTCAAAGGCTGTCTAAACCCAACGTCTCTCCGGGTGCCTACAGATGAGATCAGAGCATTTGAGATTTGGCTTCTTGATAATATTAACTCTCCTCCCACTATTTCTCCATCAGTCAGGCCTCCCACCTCCCATACCGCACCAATCAAATCATGTGGAGCAAATAGAACTGCTGCAGGATACTGCATCTGTAAGTGTCCATGTTTTCAGGGCAGTCAATGACTTTGCATGGTGACCTTTAGGTTGAGCTGACCATAGTGCACAACAAAGTGCTCTTCTAATTATGGGAATCTTCAAAGTGTCTTTGTGTAACTAGATATAAATTCTGCTGTACATGAATTGCGCTTTTATTAAATTGGACAAAGGAACTTCTGATTTTACCACATTTCACATTATCAGAACAATATTGCTATTAAAAATGGATGAAAAGAAGTCATCTTTGACCCTTAGCACTGGTAAAATTAAGCAGATAGTACATGTTCACCTGAAGGAAGCCTTAAGGATCTGTCCTGATGTAATCTCTTTGGTGTGGTTATTGTAGCCATAGAAGAGGTCCCCGAACACAGTCTGGTTGGCCGGGATGTCAACTGTGTCCCCGCAGTCCACTCCCTCGGTGCAGACTTCTGACAGCGGCTGACATGAGCGACCGTCTGCTCCTCTCTTATAATCTTCAATACATCTACAAACAATGCAACGAGGAAAAGATATGAGCTAAAGGAAGAGAAGAAAGAAGAGCAGATGTCCGCTAAAGTAAGATAATGCTTCCGCTATCAGTCAAATGTTCAGATACAACAAATGATTCCTTATGATACGTTTATTTATTTATCATTTTAGAATAATAGTAAAGTCTTTAAAAACGATTAAATCATTCAAATGATAATGTGGGAATTGTTCAATGACCAAATTAAATTTATTTTTGATTTTAGCTTCTAACATCCATTATACAGTACACTAGTAGAACGTAAAGTTACATTCATTGACTTGACAATGCAAAGTATCAGTGATGAATGGTTTACCATTGTATTGTTTAAAAGTAGAAAAAAAATAAAAGAAGAAATAAAAATGAGATCATGTTTATTTATGCCGTTTATATGTACTATATTGGACACTACATTTAAAGAATTCTTGTAATCAGTTCTCAACTGAAATCATAACATAAAAATGGAACAAAAATACTTTTAAATGAGCAAATATATCTTTAAACATGTTACCATGAATAGGGAACCGTTAAAATGCACACTGTAATGTGAATCTAACATGATTTTGATCATGAAGTTATACAACTTAAATAAACATAAAGAAGTAAATAAAATGTAAAATCAATAGAATGTTTTCCTAACTAAAGTATTACTACATTAGAATTTCACATTTTATTCAATGTATTACTTGCCATTTACTTGTAATTACTTTTGAAATTTACTAGTAATTTCCGAGTAATAATAGTTTCACCGCCAATTTATTGAGTTATTTATTGTTGTTAATGTATTGCAATTGCAATTCAATGAAAAGACTTTGTTTATCACATTACACCAAATATTATGTAAGGCATCAATGTGTACATTATGAATGCATTATCACTTATAGCATTATGAATTCCTAGTGTGTTATTTGTCCCATACAGTAGGTCTATTTAAAAAAAAAAAAAAAAAAAAAAAAATAATAATAATAATAATAATAAATATATATATATATATATATATATATATATATATATTGCTTAATGAAACAGAGAAATGTAAAGTATTAGTTCGCCATTCAAAACTACCCAGTGTCACAGGAAATTATCTCACAGCAAAGCATCTGTCATGAATTTAAGATTGGCAATTTTTATTTACTGCTAAACAGTTTCATTCTAATAGTGTGACAGGTCACAGGAGTTGTTTATATTTCTGGGACTTTAAAAACTGTCTGTCATGTATGCTCTGTACTATGTGAGCAACAGAGAGAAAGAGGTGTCAGGGCATAAAAGCTCTGTCTCACTTCTCTTGGTAACTCTCTACTGTTTTACAGGAAACTGTCATCAGCGTAGGTGAGACACATCCTCTCGCTTGCACATCCATAACACTATTTAAGTGGCTTCAGATCGCCTGTCACAATTATGCACATTTGCCAACTTTAGTCGAAGCGACATGCCTATAACATTGAATGATCTCAGAGACTCTGCATAGGTCAGGAAAAAGATTGTGTTAACAGAAAAGAAGATGGCTATTTATTCTGCATGGGTCATATTCTATACAGCTGGCACATAAAAGTCTGGAAGTTGAAGGAATGGTTAATTTTTTGTGATGCATGTGATGTCATGTCAGAGTAACAGCAATTCCACCAAGACATGATAGGACAGAGAAATGGCATTTGAGTTGAGTTCTCAAAAAAAAAAAAAAAAAAAAAAAAAAAATTGAAAAAAGTAAACCTTTTATTCAGCAAGGATACATAGAATGGATTAAAAGCGATATATATATATATATATATATATATATATATATATATATATATATATATATATATATATATATATATATATATATATATATATATATTTATATTTAATTTCAAATAAATGCAGTTCTTTTGATCTGTCTATTCATTAAAGAATCCTGAAAAAAAGTATCACTATTCTATAAAACTTTTAAGCAGAACAACGGTTTTAAACACTGATAATAACAGGAAATGTTTCTGGAGAAGCAAATCTGGATATTAATAATTATTTACGAAGAATAATGTGACACTGAAGACTACAGTAATGGCAGCTGAAAATTCATCTTTACCATCTCAAGAATAAATAAAGTTTTAAAATATCAAAAAATAGAGAGAAGTTGTTTGAAACCATAATATTTTACAATACAACTGATTTTACTGTATTTATTTTATTTATTATTTACGGTATTTACTTTAACTTTGCAACAGGGCAAACAACAGACAGCAACAGGCAGCAAGCTGATCATGATTCACTGAAGAAGGCTTGCTGCCGAAACATCTGTTGTATGCTCGGTTGCAAAATTAAAATAAATTGAAAGTGATTGAGAAGTTTAGGCGAGTGCGGATCCCTCACTAGAATATGATGTGCTGATTGATCTACGCACCCAAGACTAAAATTGTGCACAGCAAACTTTATTACCTTGGTCAGTAAAAGAGACCTTTGAAAAAAAAATTATAATAATAATTATCTGACCCCAAACTTTAAAAAAAACTGTTACAAACTTTATTTTATTTTTATTTTATTATTATTATTATTATTTCTTCTTTTTTTTTGCAGCTGAATGTGTTGATAATATTAGCATGTTTCAACAAGTTCAGATTTGCCAGTTTGTAATTTGAAGCCAAGTTAACACTCAATTTAAAGAAACATGACGTAACAAAGAAATGTGGGAACAGATAAAAAGTTTGGCGATTCACACACAGACACAAACTTCCACCACAGACTAAAAAAAGAATGTAGAAAGAAAAAAAAGTTACTGTAAGGTGCTGTGAACTGCATGAATAATCAGTTGAACTAACCATAATGCACATACTGTGCAGGATATTATTCAAAAGAAAATAGCAGGTAGCAAAGACTTTTTTTATTTGTTTGTTTTGTTTTTTTAAGCATGACTGTGTTCATGAAAAAAGCCTAAAGCCTTAAAGGGCTTAACAAATATCTATTTATCATACAGTCTTTATGTGTATATAAAGTTTATAATCTCACCCGCAGAACATCAGGATGTTGTAGAGAGTAGGGTCCTCCTCCAGAGGTGCCAGCTGCTGAAGGCAAAGCTGTTCACAGCCCCCATTAAAGCCATCAGAACAGTCAATGCCAATGTGGTGGTCATAGCAACCGGTGCCATCCTTCATTGGGCTCAAACCAGGAGGACACTGAGGAAAACATTTTTAATAATTAGAAATTACTTTTACGCATTCTCTGATCTTTCATAATATCCCTTTATCTTTGGTATATGGCAATTTCAGCATACATGACTGGATCACAGCCATAAGCAATAATAAATAAGCTGCTTCTGAGTCGCCATGTGTTGTACAATTGTATTTGGATTTCCATGTTAAATTGTGTTTAAGACTTGAAATCTTGCTTTTTCTAGTAGTATTATTGTGTAACAAACAAAGATAATTGCAATTTAATTAATACTAATATTTTTTTTTTTTTTTTACAAGAAAGTACTATTTCAGTATTTGTGTTACTTGCCATTTCTTTGTAATCATTTGTAGAATTTACTAGCAATTTCTGAGTGAACGTTATTATTATTATTATTGTTGTTGTTGTTGTTGTTGTTGTTGTGTGTGTGTGTAACATGTTCATTTTAAAAATAACATTGCCTAACACTGAAGTCACTCTACCTTCCCAACTTCATGGTTGTTTTTCTCTGTCTTTTCCCCAAGCTAGTGATGCCAAGTTTACACAATGTTTTCTGTCAGTTATTGGCTTCAAGGGGGATTTGACAGGTTGATTTTTACATTCCTGGAAAATGGGATAAAATGTGCCTTCCCAACTTAAGTTATAAGCTTTATATCATGTTTCTTGTGGCAGATAACCTACAGTGGAATCAAGATGCTTACATGAAATAGCCTGCAACAGTTGAGAATGATTTTCCTGCAAAAGAACTGCTTCCTAGGAAGCCATGTTTTATAATGGGAAAGAAAAACAATTTAATTTCTCCAGTTTTTTGGTTAGAGTGAAACTTCTATAAAAGAACAAGCTTCTGTACAATGTGTCGTTCTCAAAATCATTAGAATGATAGGTTGAAACGGCATAATTTTCAATCACAGTGGCAGTTGATTTAATAATTTTATTTTTAACTTTTATAATAAAATGCATTGAGGGAGAGTAAAATTGTATAGCTCCTTAACAAAATGAAACTAAAGACTTTTTCCCCCCTATCTTTCTTCGGTGGCAGGTTGGGTGTAAAACACACATTTTCTGACCGCCAACTTTTCACTTGACCTCATTCGTATTAGGGATCAAAGCCCAGATGCTGGTAATGCATCTTAGTAGCACATCTTGTCCCTGGATGCATCTGTATTGATTATGTCAGTTAGCTACAGCTGACAAGACACCTGATTTATTACCAGAAATGTAGAGAGCGCAGGGCAGAGAGTCTCTTAACTCATCTGTGGCAGATTCCTTAAATCACAAAGCCCCAGTTTGATCAGCTGAACAGAGAACATATAGAGGAAAGGGGAGGGTTGTTAAACAGAAAGCTAATTTTTCACATCATTTACCATCCTCATTTGGGATTATGATAGACCATTAAAGGTGCACTACGCACACTTTTTTTTAAAATAAAAATGAATAATTATTGAGTAGTTTTTACATTAATATATATATATATATATATATATATATATATATATATATATATATATATATATATATATATATATATATGTGTGTGTGTGTGTGTGTGTGTGTGTGTGTGTGTGTGTGTGTGTGTATGTATTTATTTATATTTATTTATTTATTTATTTATTTATTTATTTATTTATTTATTTATATTTAATTTTTGCTTCTAGGGAAAACAGTAAACTAAAGCAAACAAAAACAAAGCAATGCCACAAATCTTGACAGAAGATTGTTTGCACATTTCTAAATAGGTTTTTTTTTCTGCAGTCTTTTTGTGGGCTAAAATGTGAAATGCCTCAGTGCCAACTGAGGTCAAATACATATTAACAGTAATTGATTTGGCCTTCTGTTCCAATTTTTTCTTTGTGACCATAGGTTTAAAAATAATGGATGAGTCAAAGCATTAGTGTGAGGAAATGGACTATTTATTATAATTATTTAAAATGCACTGCTCAGAATTGAAGAGAATGAGTTTCCAAGGAAAACGTACATGAAAATGGCTTGAACATAGCTTGTCCAAAGCACAAAAAAAAAAAAAAAAAAACACATTTGTTCTGGAATGCCCTTGCATCCATCTCGCAGTGAATAATGCAATTCCTAGTTCAATATTATTGCAGTCTTCTATCTGAGCTCAAAGCATCCTTGATTGAAAAGCACTTTGTAGCACAGAGGACATGGTGAAACAGTTAATGTTGCCAGAGAAGTCATGAAGGTTTCAAATTCAAGATAAACTGAAAAAGCCCTGAACTACTGAGCCTTTTAATCTCATTTCCAAATGGGGATCTAGTCCCACAGCTTTCCGAAGCTTAAGAGAATTGCCTATGTGATTTTGTCATATAGAAACAAATCCCTTTCAGACTGTCGGATATGCTATGCAAATCTAAAAATTGCAAAAGAGCCAGAAAAGAGGGATAGAACAAAGGAGACAGAACAATTGGCATATGTGTATATCAGCGGTTCTCAATTCAAGTCCTCGCGCCCCCCAGCTCTGCATATTTTGCATGTCCCTCTTTGTTAACACACCTGATTCAGATAATCAGCTCATTGGAAGTAAGCTCCGTGCATGAACTGTGTTCCCATTGACATGGTCCCTAAACAGTGTTCACTGATCCCTACTCCCTGAGCAGGGGAAATCTGTTGAAGTTTACCTCACTTCGGAACATTCATTCATAGATTTGCACTGCAAAACGTCTTCACACATGGACATCAAGTGTGACATCATATACCTCTGTAAATAAAAACAATTTAAATTTACATCTCGCACACTTCAATGTACTTTGAATGGAACATATGCGTTCACTTCGAACTGGAATCATGGTGGAATAACCAATGATGTCCACTTCACAAGGCACGTATGTTCAAATAGAACAAATGTCTGAGATGTCTGAGAAACATACAACATGTGCAGAGCAAGGGGGCATGAGGAATCGAGGACTGCTGGCGCATATATATATATATATATATATATAAATTAATGTAATAAAAGGTAAATCCCCCCAAAATGTCATTGTTTCAGATAAAAACAGCTGTAATATTGTTCTAACATGAAACCACAGACATATTGTTGAATTTATATAACACAGAAAGACTTATGAGATCACACACGCACGCACACACTCATGTCGGGCTTAATCCTTGTGGGGACTCTCCATAGGCATAATAGCTTTTATACTGTATAAACCATATATTCTATTGCCCTACCCTAACCGTACACATAAATCTACCCCACACAGAAAACTTTCAGCATTTTTAAATTCTTAAAAAAAACTAATTCTGTATAATTTCTAAGCTTGTTTCCTCATGGGGACCTCAGTTTGGGTCCCCACGGTGGCATGAGTCCCCGTGAGTCAGTGTATTCTACTCATTCTAGTTTGAGTCCCCAGCGGGATAGAAAAACACACACATTCACTCACACACTTACCCACCCACACACAGAGAGAGAGAGAGAGAGAGAGAGAGAGAGAGACAGAGAGAGAGAGAGAGAGACAGAGAGAGAGACAGAGAGAGAGACAGAGAGAGAGAGAGAGAGAGAGAGACAGAGAGAGAGAGACAGAGAGAGAGAGAGAGAGAGAGAGAGAGAAGAATTCAACATTAACTGGGCTGGATTGTGCCAGTGTGGAAGACTGGCAAGTGCTTTGTTTCTTACCACATAAACCCATGCAAAAAACCACATGGAATCGGATTTAATGACATACTTTAAAATGTCCATCGTTAGAATTTGTTATTGTCAAGTGTTCTTTTCACGATGATAGTAAAACAACAGATTTCCATTATTCTAAACAATTTTGCACTGCATGCTGACTGTTACAGCAATCAACAAATCAGTGTAATTACAATTTATTATGCTTAAAAAAATAAAAAATTGAAACCAGTTTTCAGACAGCCACAACTACTGCAACAATTAATTGTCCTAGTAACACTACAATAAACAAATTACAAAGTTAACAATTTTTTTCTCAGCAAATTAGTATTGCCTTCCTAATGAGGTTTCTGCAAATAGAATATTTTTCTTCTTATGCAGTATGCCAGTGGTCAGCCTGACAGTCTAGTTCGCTACATTAGCATGGCCAAGTATTCCTGTTGGTCTAGACTGTCCTAATATAGCAGATAGTCACAGAGATGGATACAGTCCTTAAAAACCACCTTTTGATGCTGGGAGGAAAAAAAAAAAAAAAAAAAATAGAACAGTGGTGTTTCCTCCCTGCTGTGCATCTGGACCACTCATTCAGAGTTTGAACTCAGGAGACCTTTGCCAAGTACTGACTAGGAACTCAGAAGTGCTTAACAGCCAGAACATGATAGGAGACAGAACAGCTTTTGGGGAGATTGTGAGCAGGCTATCAAAGAGAGATGGAATGCATCAGTAAGAAATGGAAAACTCTACCTTCAGTGGATGACCTCTCAACTTAAACATGCTCTCAGCAGTCAGGTTTGTAACGTGTCTGTGGGTTTCTGTTTTCTTTGCTTGAAAGTTTGTGGACCACTTAGAGTTTTCTATATTTCTGCATAAATATAACCCAAAAGATCATCACATTTTCTAACAATTCCAAAAAGTTAACAAAGAGAACCCAATCAAACAAATGAGATGAAAATCCACCAAAATGAGAGAACAAAAATCACTCCAAAAATAAGACGTGTAATAGTCTGCGAGGATGCAAAAGTCCCCAGGGTAACTTCTAAGCAAGAAAAAGCCTTTCTCACATTGGCTAATGTTAATGTTCATGAGTCCATCTTCAGGAAAACACTAAACAACCAAGGTGTGCATGGCAGAGTTGCAAGGAGAAAACCACAGCTCTCCAAAAATAACATTTCTGCCCGCCTACAGTTTGCCAAAGATCATGTGAACAAGCCAGAGGGGTGTCAGAAAAAAAACGTTTTGTGGACAGATGAGACCAAAATAGAACATTTTGATTTAAATGATAAGCATTATGTTTGGAGAAAGTAAAAACATTGCATTCCAGCATAAGAACCTTATCCTATCTGTGAAACACGGTGGTGGTAGTAGTATCATGGTTTGGGCCCGTTCTGCTCTATATGGCCCAGGGCGGATTGCCATCATTGATGAAACAATGAATTCTGAATTAGACCAGCAATTTACAAAGGAAAATGTCAGAACATCTGTCCAAAAACTGAATCTCAAGAGAAACTACGAAATGCAACAAGTCGTTCTACCAAAGCATGGAGAAAGAAGAACAAAGTAAATGTTTTAAGATGGCCGAGTCAAAGATGGGACCTTAATCCAATAGGAAATGTTGTGGAAGGATCTGAAGAAAGCAGGTGATAGGAGGAAACCCACCAACATAAAGTTATAATAATATGATAATAATCCATCCCTCCATTCTCCAAGTGGTTTAATTTAATACACAGAGCCGTTGCTCACTGACAAGCGGCGCAAAATATGATTGTGGTTTTGCACAGCTTGTCAGTGAACAACGGCCCTGTGTAGTAAATGCTGCTCCATGTGAAAGCGTGCAGGTGATGGAGATTTACAGCTGATTACAGAACTGGCTTTACTGAGATGATGTGCACTAAATAATTGCATGTGATTTATCGTGCAGCCCTTATATTATAAATACATATGCAAAATATTTGGTGAGAAACAAATAATCATATGTTAGTTTTTAAATTCTTTATTATTGTTATTATTATTAGTGAAGAGTTTGACATTAAGTCGAGCATAGAGCATATATGTTGAAATTCATTGCCATTCTGCTTTTATACACTACTAACACATACAATCACATAATTCATTCACATACTGTACCAGCATCTGCCAGCATCATCAAAAAGTCTGTTTTAACAGGCTGGCTCGATCAGATCTAAAGAGGAGCACATTTGTTTTTCATGTGGACGGCTGGATGGACGGTGGGCACCCCTCTGTGTCCCACAAAAGCACTCAACACCTAGTGTGTTGGAGGGAAAGGAACTAATTAATCACATCATCATTTAGTGATTATCAGAGTGTTTCCAAACTAGCGCACTGTTCCTCTTCCCAGGAGTGCCATACATCAGCTAGACAGAGCAGATCGGAATGAGCCCGCTCACGCAGACTGCGATATTAAAACACAGAAGCAGCGTCGGCACTGCCGTCCTCAGACAAGGTGTTAATTGATTGGGAGGGGGGGCTCTCTGGGGGGCCCGTAGTGAGCACTTATGATTGGACAGATTGAAGCATCATTTTTATAGCTTTAGTAATCTGTTAATTACAAAACATCAAGCTACGGGCTCAACAGAAGGGTTTGTTATGATTAAAAAAACAGGATGAATTTAGAGATGCAATTTCTGAAAAATACTGAGAAGGCCATAACATCTGTTTCATTACCAGCAGGTTCGGTGCTGTCTGTCAAGCTTTACCTGAAGGAAATATCAGTGCTTGCAAGGTAGAAAAAGAATATATGAAAAAAAAAAAAATGCAAGACATAAGTGATCAATCAATTTCAATTCAGTATGCAAATGCATGTGAGAAACAAGGCACAGCAGAATTTTGTGCTGCAATGACCTCATCTGTCAGTCATTTCCTGACTCCTCCCACTCATCCTTTCTTGTCAGTCTGCACTGACCTATGAATACCTCCCCAAATTATGTATTGGTTTTAATGCATGCTTGCAAATACTATTAGAAAACATGCTAATGTAATTCTTTTGATTTTGCAGTTACATCGCCGTGGGGGCATAAATTTGTCTTTATTTACTTTAGCCTCTCATGAGTATAACAAGACACAGAATCTCATTAAATTACAGTGTAATGTTTAAAATAATCTACAAATATGATTGGAGGGTCATTTTATTCTTGCATCAAAAAAACAACAACAAAGAACTAAGATATTTCTGAAAACATTTGCATAAGATCTCGATTTATTAAGTCAAAATAAAATCTAACATGATATGCGCACTATTTGCACACTAAATAAAAACTAGAATAAGATTTACGCTAATTTAAGTTGGTAAAACACTACAGAACTAAACAAACAACACAAAACTAAACTAAAAAAAAGATGCATGACAGCCATTGTATTCAGAAAATAGAACCAATGCAAATATTTCTCAAATGAAACAACACTATGGACAGGAACAAGAACAGTTATCTAATAAGGCTCATGTTGGAGACGTACCTGCATAAACCCTGATTCGCATGTTCATAAACATGAGCAGGAGATCGTGAATGAAGTGAGTGTCAGAAAGATGGATGAGTCACAGCACTTTTCATAAACCCTGGCTGAAACAATCCTCCCATCAGCAGTGTCAGCCAAACACACTAATCATGGTACATGCCAGAGTGAGAAATCAAACACTTTAAGCATACCTCAACCAGATGGTGAGTGAAATCAGAGCCCCTGGCTCATTTCATGGCTGCTTAACAGCCACAAGTGAGAACAAGAGAGTGAGTGTGATGTAAAAGAAATGGAAGAAACAAACACGATTTTTCATGGTAAGTGAAATAAACTCTTCGGGCAGACAAGGAAGGCCTAACTTATAAAAGTAAATGCTTTTTATAGAAGTGGAGTACAAAAGAGTATTCTTTCTTCAAATTTGCATAAACTTTGTCAAACAAGTTTATGACGATACAGGTTGTTAGATCGAGAAGAAATGGCTTTTTTTATCTCTTTGTCGAGTCTATAACAATGTAAACAAGTAAATAGAGAAGTCTGTATCAAACAAGAGATCACAAGACAGCTGAAAGAGTTAAGAAAATAGATGGATTCCAAAGGGTGACAAACATGCAATAAAAAATAAATAAATAAAATAAAACTGGAGCTTTCAGATTAATATATGAGATATGAGATTTCTACCATTGGAGCAATTGTAATATGAATAGAAAAATATTAATATATGGACTTCTAAAGACCTTTTGTAATGTTTAGTACATGTCTATTTGGGGGCTTTGTTCATCTTGTATTTATATATGTGATTAATTTAATCAACATAATATAATTCATTTGATTATTTATTTTTTTTTTTACAGCCCCAAAACAATAAGACGGGCAATGACAACTCACCACACAGCCAGTGGAGTCCAGTTTGCGATCAGAGATGCAACGGAAATTTCGGCTGCAGCCTCCATTGTCTTTTGAACAGTCGCGCACTGGGCCAAAAGAGTCGAGCAGCACTTCCAGACTGTCGAAGGATGAAGAAATCATCAGCTCCTCCCTGATGAACAATGACGCATACAAAACTCTGTTAGTCATGGCAGGTCAATATTGCAAATGACCTCTAGCATCTTTAGTCATTATTAGGACGATGCAGTCTGCTTGATTACTATAATATATTTACTTTATCCAAAACTAATTACATAAATATATCAAGAACTAGATCTCAAAGAGGCAAGTAATGTGAAGTTAAAAATGAATATTGTGTTTTCCCTTAGCTACTATAAATCCAGCTAAAGGGAAAAGCTTTCCAAAGCAGCAAAAGTAAGCAACAGCACTGATGGCTAAACCTTAAACAGATGAACTCCATTGCTCTGACCTTGGTTTAAGCTGTGCTGGAAAATTGAATTGGGTGATATTTATTTTTTTCTGTTCTGAATCACTTGAAACATCCAAATATTTATCATTACTATGAAATATGAATGGGCAGTGGTGAAGATAAAGGAGCAAACCAGTGACCTTTTATTGTCTAATATATTTTAAGAGTGTGAAATCACCAGGCTGCAGGAGAAGTGGAGTGCTGTGATAAATGGACTCATAGTAGTTCTGCTACTGTGATTTCGGCTTCAAGACAGAAATACTGCCTTTACGTTCCAAGTTTTGTTTTTCTTGTTTTTCTGTTATGAAGTGGAAATGTATTCTTGTCTAAAAGCCAAGTGAATAAGAATAAGACATGGTCTGTCAGTGTTTAATAAAATATGCCAATCAAAGAAATGCATGAATAAATATAAAAAAGCGAGACAGAGAAAAAAGCAATTAGAGGCTAAACTTTCAGATCGTGCATTCTGGCATGTCCTGAAACCTTAAACTGGTAATAAGAATTATATGGTGGAAGAAGTGGAAAAACTCAACAGAGTTTGCGCGCCGAGTTTGGTGCACACACGGAGAGCTGCGCAAACACCAAACCGAGCTCTTCTTCGTTTCCTCCCATGCCTGAATGAACTAATACACCTCGCCAGTTTAAACATATGAGCACAAAAAGACATAAAAAGCTTATTTCAGCACCCACGCACTGTTCGGTGCGTACAGTATGCATGCAGATAGCCACATCTACAGCCCTTAAACACCGAATTGAGTTTTGTCTCTTCTTGCTCTTCAAACAACAAACACATACAAAATTGTCACCTTGAAAGTATCCTCGAAAAAATGGTCGGTTATGTCATAAGTGAAAGTAAACAGTTGCGAAAGAAATGGAATGCGTCTCATATTGAATGTATTCTCCTAAAGTGACCGTGCCTAATTTACTAGCTGCTGTCAGTGTCCTTAATGTTAATCCAAGAAATGAAATCGGAGAAAACCACTCACTGCTCTTTACAGAATTACTTTGTAGTTTTAATAAGAATTAATCTATATTCAATTTATACAGTAAAGACTATGCAATGCTATTTACATTCGATTATTCAGTTTCTGTACCTGGACACCTACAAACTTGAAAAAACGAAAACATTGTTTAATTTGTATGTTTTTATTTGGGCTATTTACACAATTTCAAACAGGGCCCAACGGTAAAACCTGCACCAGAGCCTCGCAAACCCCATCTACGGCCCTGTACACCAATTGGTCTGCTTCAAGTCAAACACACAGCTGCTGCTGCCACCTTATGACAATAGATTTATACTTCAAATTAGGTAGTGTCAGTCATCAATGACAGTAGCTCTTTGGAGAAGGATTGAAAATGCCCTTCATTTTGTTTGCACTAATAAATGCTGCTGCCTGCCACTGCAATCACCAATAAAAAGTTCCTTTTTGTTCGGAAATATTCTTCAAATATCATAATTTTTGAGGCTATATCACCCACTCCTACTGAACCACTCACCTTAGGTTTCCATTCCCACCAGTCAACAGCAAAATATTAGGAGTATAAGAGAAGGGAGACCTTTTAAAGCCGTGATGTAATGGTCGTTGGGGGAAGATGTTATCGTAATAAGCCAGAATATATAATGACTCCCGTTCCACGGTAATGAGGGCACTTTGAACAAATTGAGACAAATCTACCTCTGCGAACAAAGCATCTCAATTGGCAGGGCTTAGAACAGAAAGTCAGTGGAAGCTGTAATTAGTAGCTTAACTCCAAATACAAAGCAAGCATTTTCAGACTAGACACTGCAAAAGTGCAGCCTGTTCTTTTCAACACCGGCAAGAAGTAATTAAAATGAACCTTCACTTAAGATTCTAATAAAGAAGGCCATTCAAGTAATAGAAGATTCATTCTGTGACAAACGTGATACATAATACTTTTTAAACAAAAGCTAAGACACTAATCTGTCATTATCTCTGATACTGTTCTAAAGCCTACATTGTAACTGAAGATGTTGCACTCAGCTTTGCATAATAATATTAATAATAATAATACATTTCGTTTTTGTACAACAGCTCAATAAAAAAAATAGTTATTCTTCAGAAAGAATCAGTTGATGCGCACTACTTCGACTGTACATTAGTCTGTCAGTTGTATCATCGTACATTACATTTTACATTTTAATAAATATACTTTAATCTACAACCCGAATTCCGGAAAAGTTGGGACATTTTTTAAATTTTAATAAAATGAAAACTAAAAGACTTTCAAATCACATGAGCCAATATTTTATTCACAATAGAACATAGATAACATAGCAAATGTTTAAACTGAGAAAGTTTACAATTTTATGCACAAAATGAGCTCATTTCAATTTTGATTTCTGCTACAGGTCTCAAAATAGTTGGGATGGGGCATGTTTACCATGGTGTAGCATCTCCTTTTCTTTTCAAAACAGTTTGAAGACGTCTGGGCATTGAGGCTATGAGTTGCTGGAGTTTTGCTGTTGGAATTTGGTCCCATTCTTGCCTTATATAGATTTCCAGCTGCTGAAGAGTTCGTGGTCGTCTTTGACGTATTTTTCGTTTAATGATGCGCCAAATGTTCTCTATAGGTGAAAGATCTGGACTGCAGGCAGGCCAGGTTAGCACCCGGACTCTTCTACGACGAAGCCATGCTGTTGTTATAGCTGAAGTATGTGGTTTTGCATTGTCCTGCTGAAATAAACACGGCCTTCCCTGAAATAGACGTTGTTTGGAGGGAAGCATATGTTGCTCTAAAACCTTTATATACCTTTCAGCATTCACAGAGCCTTCCAAAACATGCAAGCTGCCCATACCGTATGCACTTATGCACCCCCATACCATCAGAGATGCTGGCTTTTGAACTGAACGCTGATAACATGCTGGAAGGTCTCCCTCCTCTTTAGCCCGGAGGACACGGCGTCCGTGATTTCCAACAAGAATGTCAAATTTGGACTCGTCTGACCATAAAACACTATTCCACTTTGAAATAGTCCATTTTAAATGAGCCTTGGCCCACAGGACACGACGGCGCTTCTGGACCATGTTCACATATGTCTTCCTTTTTGCATGATAGAGCTTTAGTTGGCATCTGCTGATGGCACGGCGGATTGTGTTTACCGACAGTGGTTTCTGAAAGTATTCCTGGGCCTATTTTGTAATGTCATTGACACAATCATGCCGATGAGTGATGCAGTGTCGTCTGAGAGCCCGAAGACCACGGGCATCCAATAAAGGTCTCCGGCCTTGTCCCTTACGCACAGAGATTTCTCCAGTTTCTCTGAATCTTTTGATGATGTTATGCACTGTAGATGATGAGATTTGCAAAGCCTTTGCAATTTGACGTTGAGGAACATTGTTTTTAAAGTTTTCCACAATTTTTTTACGCAGTCTTTCACAGATTGGAGAGCCTCTGCCCATCTTTACTTCTGAGAGACTCTGCTTCTCTAAGACAAAGCTTTTATAGCTAATCATGTTACAGACCTGATATCAATTAACTTAATTAATCATTAGATGTTCTCCCAGCTGAATCTTTTCAAAACTGCTTGCTTTTTTAGCCATTTGTTGCCCCCGTGCCAACTTTTTTGAGACCTGTACCAGGCATTAAATTTTAAATGAGCTAATTAAGTGGATAAAAGTGTAAAATTTCTCAGTTTAAACATTTGCTACGTTATCTATGTTCTATTGTGAATAAAATATTGGCTCATGTGATTTGAAATTCCTTTAGTTTTCATTTTATTAAAATTTAAAAAACGTCCCAACTTTTCCGGAATTCGGGTTGTATGAGACACAATGAAACTTCTGAACTTTAACTTTATTTTATTTTTGTTTTAGACATTTCATATTTGGCAGGCCCCCTATGATCTTGCTCGCTATGGTCGTGGACCCCTGGTGAACAATCCTGCTGTAAAAAATACAATGACGTTACAAACATCTCCTTTATAGACCAATACAGAGCCTATACTGTATTCTCTCTAAACTGATTGTTCTGTGCAGTTCCAAGATTGCTTTTCCCTGGATCAGATTATGCTGCTGGGAGTAGAAGTGGTGTACTGGTTCACTTGCACAACAGTAGTAAAATGTGTTTGCTGTGCTTGAAATGAACAAATATTTACTGTGTGATGTACAAAGTTGACAGCTATGGTAATTTTCCAAACAAGCAGGCTCTGACTAGTGCAAGGAATTGCAGTCCACAGACATTCAAATAATCATAAAAACATGTTATTATGCTAATATTTTATTCTCAAAGGAATAATCACAGCTTTAACAGTGTCCAAACATGATCAGTGCAAGTAATGGCACTTAAATGTATAATTTCCCTATGCCAAGTCAATAAATTCTAGACTAACTTCCAACAAGTGAGCCAGCCAAATGATTTAATAGCTCATATTAACTTTGTTGGAGTTATAAATGTGTGTGTGCAGGGTTTTTTTTTTTACACTTCGGTATGGTTAATGGTACCTATGGGTAAAAACCTATAGGTTTTTCATTCTATGACTCAATTAAACAGCCCTTAAATGGGATAGTTCACCTAGACAATAAAATTATTTCATAATTTACTTTCATAACTTTATCTCATGCTACAATGTAAGACATGTAGGGACACTTCTTATGTACCATGAATAAGAAAATTATGCCATTTTCATATTTGGGTGATTTAGCCTTTTAAAGATAAGGCAGTACATTATCTTTTTGACGAATGTTTATTAACATGGTGTGGGTTACTTCAAAATATTCCAGTGCTCGGAAAAACACTTGGAATTGAGGCAATATTCAGCAAGCCCTGGGCCAAGGGACCATATGGCCTGCCAAATTCTGTACGATGGACCCTGTGAAGCTAGACACTCTGCGGGAGATCAGTAGGACACACTTAGACCTTTCAAAGGAATAAAAACTAATAGAGTGGAAACAAAATTTTACTTTCCACCACATATATATTGGTATTTATGCATATAGCTAAGTAACACCTCCATGAACATGTCTTCAAGAACAAATATGATGAAAGACAATAACAGCTTAATGAACAAAAATGGAAACAAACAAGTTATGGGTGTACAGTACTGTATGTAAGTGAGTGTGTTCTATATGTTTTATGAGGACACAAATGTGTATATTGACATAGGTACTACAACGTAAACATGGTTTATGAGGACACTTCCTATTTCCCCATAAACCAAAAGGTTTTAAAAATAATAAAAATAAAAAATAAAACATACTAAATGGTGTTTTATGAAATAAAATTTAAAAAATTACAGTAGTTTTCTGTGAGGGGTAAGTTAAGGTGAAGGTTAGTGTAGTGCAATAGAAAATACAGTTTGTACAGTAGGAAAACCATTACATCTATGGAAAGTTCCTGTAAACCATATATGCAAGACTGTGTGTGTTATATGGACACTAAGTTAATTAGAGACAGAAATTACTAACTAGATTCAACGTTGACAGTAAGGCCTCTTCTAATTAACATCAGACAGTGTGAGATATATATATATATATATATATATATGAAAGTGACGTGACATTCAGCCAAGTATGGTGACCCATACTCAGAATTTGTGCTCTGCATTTAACCCATCCGAAATGCACACACACACACACACTGTGAGCACACACCCGGAGCAGTGGGCAGCCATTTATGCTGCGGCGCCCGGGGAGCAGTTGGGGGTTCGATGCCTTGCTCAAGGGCACCTCAGTCGTGGTATTGAAGGTGGAGAGAGAACTGTACATGCACTCCCCCCACCCACAATTCCTGCCGGCCCGGGACTCGAACTCACAACCTTTCGATTGGGAGTCCGACTCTCTAACCATTAGGCCACGACTTCCCTTAAACATGGTTATATATATATATATATTTATTTATTTATTTATTTTTTTTTTTTTGAGGATAATAGCATAGGTAATTTCCAAATTTATTATTTATTATGAACAAAACCATATCTATAATTGAATTTCTAAAAGTAACTTCATGTTACTGCCTTTCAGTGCCCTGAGCACTGAAATGTTTAAAAGTCCCTTTAAGCAGCAGCTATCATGATAATTTAGTGTGAGACTAAATCACAAGATTAATCAATTTTATTTTAAAAACAAATTAATCAAATCAGTATGTGCCCTTTGGCAATGCATTCAAAGCCCCTCTGAGGTCTGGATAAATGTCAAGCCACATCTATTTTGAGCCTTTGCAAAAAAAAAAAAAAAAAAAAAAACCTAATAAAATAAATAAAAGCAAAAAATACAAGTTACCTCGTTTGGTCAGAAACTTTAGTCAGTGGAATCCTTTGCTAGTAAATCATCCTCATTGACAACTCACAAGAAGTGTCATTCAAGCAATAATATCAGGTATAGTGGAATTAAATCAATAGATTCTACGCTATTATATTCAGCAGAGAAATCTCAAAAGGATTTCTGAAGAAAGATACAACTAAAAGGTTAGGATGACATACAGTAACTGACACAACTGGATCTTGATACCAGTGTTTTAGAGCCTTATTTAACTCACAAAGCCTTTAAATGTATCCACATAATGGCTTTAGTTAAAGACATTGAAAACACAGAAGCTACTTATAAGTCTGGAACCACAGACACTGAACAGACACGTTGCTGTACTTTTCCGTAATTATCTAGTCAACTTAAAGACACCCAAGATATCCAAGATAAGTAATCTTTAATTTGTCAAGCTCAGTTGCCTTTGAGGATTTCCATAGTGTTAAGAATTTATTTTTCTTTCTTTTTTTGTAAAGTTTAGTAAAACTTTATCTATAGTGAAGTGTTTTCTATCAAGTGCATGTAATGCCTGTCAGAAACCCACATTTTATCATTATCTTTGACAGTTCCTTGTGAAATATGGCATTAATGAACAATAAAAAAAGGACAATGCATAAGGTTCAACTTTAATTAAAGCATTGATTTTGGTCAATTGCATCCAAAGAGGAAACCTCTGCTAGGCTCTGCCCACCTTGGTTACTGTTACTCTCTCGAATAAGCTTTAAGGCACATCCCATAAAAAAACTGATTTACATGAACAGTGCAGTTTTAAAAGAGGTGAAAATGTAATTAATATTGTGACAATGCAGTTTTTCTTTAAATACATTGTCAAATTGCATTGTCAAGTTGTATAAACGATTCCTAATGTTTATACAACATAAATATACAATATGTATATATATATATATATGTGGTAGCAACAGAATTAACTCTTCAACCCTATTATTATTATACAATATTATATATATATATATATACTGTACCATGAAACAAATGCAGGTGTTGTTACTGATGTTATGCTTGTTCAAATAGGAATGGAAGCTAACAGATTCACAGCATGCACTTCTTAAAATTTATTTAAAGATCTGGGAAAATTATAAACTTCTATAAAATGCAGTTTAAAACTTTCACCCTGACATTCAAAAGATTTACATAAAAAAATATATATAAAAAAAGCAAATTGTTAAAATGGTGGATGGCAACAATTGCTAACTCAGGTAAAAAAAAATTAAGACAGAACTTTGTGAGGAATCCATTATCATACATTAATCTGACGACTGGAAGGCTGCTCAAGGATTGGTCCAAACTGTTTGACAATAAGCCCTAAGGTTTTTTGTTTTTGTTTTTTTTGCCTTTTAAATGTTCAGGCAGACTATCCACTAATGGATCTCAGTATGTCATGTTGTTCAGCTATTCTTCTTTGAAACATGCTTGAAACAAGATTGAAAATGTCATCTCCTACCTGACATCCACTGCGTCCTCCATGACAGTCATATCTGTCTTGCACTTAGCAGAGGGGTTGATGGCCAGCTCAGCTGGAGGAATGACAAAGCTTTTGCTAAGTGGCAGCCACATGCCTTCTCCAAGAGTGTATGTGAATCTGCAACACAAAAAGGCAAAGTGAATATTTGAGGAACAAAATAAAAATAAATGTTCCATCATTCAGCCTGTTACAGTCTGCTACATTGGGAGACAAGAAAATTGGCATTTGGTTGACAATAGTTGTACAATTTAAACAACAACAAAAAATGTCCATGAGGGTTAAATTGAAATTCTGGGAAGGAATATAACAATAGTGATGTCTTGGGTAACAACGAATGACACATTTTCACATTTAAAAAGAGACATGTTAGTGTTCATAATTGCGAAGTGATTTCTGACCAGAAAAACAATTCCATACATCCTCGTGAGAGACTCCTACATGTATGTAAATACTTTTATGCATTTGGTTTATTGTATCTGCCTCTGCACAGTTAAGCAAGGATTTAACAAATAATGTATTTTCTTATTGATCCATCTGAAGGTTCAAACTGATAAAAAAAACAAAAACCCTTTCTCACTTCTGCTCTTCTCCCCTGCAAAATCAAATACAACTGCATTTTCTGTTTGACCCTCACTCTGGAACGGTAGCACATTTTAAAACTGGAATCATACTGGAATGCTTATCTGACCTTGAAAACTCCAGGCAGATAAGATCAACTTGTGGGTGGATGTCCATAGAGGATTACAAAAACAAAGCAAATGAGCGTTGTAAAATAATGCCTAGAACAGAAGGTCCAAAGAGTTTGAAGGAGTAATTGAAAACTGGCATATCTACAAGCTAGCTCTGTTTTACTGCACTTAATTTCAGTTAGTGTCATAACACTCAATCAATAAATGCAGTTCTGTCCAGTACTGACTTGTATGCAATGGACGTTTGGAAAAAGGAACCATAGAACAGACAACACTTTAAATACTAAACTAAATGAGGGTAATAGACAAGACACACCTGAATCAAATGAACACAATTAAACAAAGGAGAAACTGTGGCCCAGTTTACACGTACATGGTTATTTTGAAAAACGGACACATTTCCCTTCGTTTGCGCCCTTCGTTTATATATGTTTGTATGTAAATGGAGACAAACATGTGTTTAGGCAGCCAACGTCACAGTATGCGCCAGAGCTCGCACCTATGTTAAAAGTGTGGCCTATGTTTACATGTGATTTTCAGGATTCTGATTGGCTTACGTGGGCTTGAGCTTCTCGTTACACCGCCACCTACAGGTTTGGCATACTCTTGATGGCATATATACATGGGTATGTGTAAATTAACACTTTTCTGAAAACTGACATGTGTGCAAGATGTTATTTTTGAAACCGGAGAGGTTGAAATGTCCGTTTATGAAAATAGCCGCCCACGTGTAAATGTAGCCTGGGTGACGTGGAACACATTGGGAGCAAAACACACAGACAGACAATCTATAGTCCTGACAAAATGAGTATGAGCAAAACATTTTTTTGTTTTGTTTTGTTTTTATGTGAAAAATTGCCAGGATGCACTTGATGCAGTCACTCACTGATCCATTCATTCATTTACTTTTCCCCCAGTAACTCAACTGTCATTTTATTCCAACACCCATGCATTTCAAAAAGGCAGCATGTATATGAGCTAAACAATCACCTCAGTAATTCTATTTGCATAAGATGCATTATGCAAACAAAATACGATCTGATTATATTATTGGAAGCATTTTTAGTTTTCCAGCATGTGAAGATGTGATTTAAACCTACACTGTAAAAATAAAATGCCATTTTATCATTAGTCCAACAAAATCAGTGAACCATGTTGAATCTACATTAAAACGCTTGCTAGACTGTCAATATTCATCCAAATGTTGTCCAAACTAGACTAACTGAGGCAAACTGTTTTATAATTAACAATGTTGCTTTTTGGTTAGGGTTTATGAGGACCCAGTACGTATTATGGCATGAATAAATTATGCAGTTACTGTTATAGGAATATTGTTTTACTGTTCGCTGACATTATTAATGCTGTTGTTGTTATGCACACTATCATTCAAAAGTTTAGGATCAATCAGATTTGTGTATGCTTTTGAAATAAGTAATTTATGCTCACCAAGGCTGCATTTATTTTTAAAAAAAAAATAACCCTCAATTATAACCTTCAGATGACCCTTCTCTTGTGTACTATAATTGGAACTCTCCATCTGCTGCTGTTTAATACAGTGCAATGAATTTCTTTTCTTGATTACAGTTAAGTCTATTAAACTTGCATCTTTTCCTGTGTGTTTGAATAAATAAACCACTACCAACAACCTAATTTATTTATTTTCTTAAAGTAGTTTCAAATGCAGGTTCTTCAATTAGAGTTGTGCTCTCAATTTCATCAATATTAAAATATGTAAAGAGATTATACTATGTTCATCTCTAAATTAGAACATCTAGAATAAAAATATATTATGCATATTAAAATAAATGTGTTATTTTTCAGGAAAGATGGCACATTTTCGTATAAAGAGGAACTTCACTTCATTTTTACGTAAGAGACCATTCCTATTAACACATCTGTTATATGAGATGTATTAAATACCCCATGTACTAGTGGATAACATTTAACATTAACATTTAGTCATTTAGCAGACGCTTTTATCCAAAGTGACTTACAAATGAGGATTATTAGTATTATATTAGTATTTGAAGAACAAAACAAAACACGCACACACAAACAAGCGCAAAACACTCACAGGATAGACAAGCAACTTTGAACAATTGCATTAATGACAAAATGATTAATGATTAAAGATAACAAGACCATTGTGACTTCTAAGAAAAATGCAATAGCAAATATGGGTTTAATGCATAAATTTTGCACTACTAGAAAATGCAAATGCAATTGCATCTGAATTCTGATCACAATATGCTGTAATACACAGTAAGCTTGTTTTTCAGTTTCGCTTATCAGTCTGGATTTCTCTACATGAATCTCATCACATCTAGGTAGTCTGTGCCTCATCAGCTGTAACCACAAGCTCATTTATGTCAATATATCATCCATCATCAGCTACCATTTACATTAAATCCAATTGAACCTGGATCATTTCATGTGCAGACAGCATTTTTTTTTTTCTTGTCAAATATGCTGTTAATGGTAAACTGATCTGTTAAAGTAATAGATTACTGTCAAATTTTGGAGGTAGAAATTTCAGTGCAATCTATACTCACAGATGTTTCATAATTCCATGACAGCTCAAAAAATACATCTGAACAACACAAATTTGCTGAAACCTCACCCAAGCGTTTTATAATATGCAGATTCAAGAAAAAGGGGGCGTGACATGAAGTATTGCATATTTGAATATTGTTGACTGATAGTGTGAAACGGCTTCAATTGAGTTTTGCAGAAAATGTTTGTAAATGGATTATCGAACAAAATGCTGAGGCAGGGATAAAACTCCCTCCTCGCATATGGAAGTTCAAAGGAAAAAAACATCTATCAAAAAAGTAAGGGTACCTTTTAAAATATCTCAGCACACTGACTCAATAACAAACAAAGATGGAACCTCAGAACAGGATGGAAAGAAATAACTATGAAAAGCAGTTCTGTTACAAGAAGCAATATTCAACATATTGATGTGGGTACCATAGTTTGCACTGGATGTTTACAGACACAGTAACGCATGATTAAAATCTAAAAGTTTCTTAATTTATATTTTTGAATTGTTTGCAGACTGGAAAGTAAATCAGATTAGAGAGTGTAAAAAAAAAAAAAATCTCCAAATTAAAAAACACTGATGGTTAACATCTCTCCAACATCTCTCTGTCTCTCACTCTTGAACTTTATGGTTCCACTTTAAAAAAACAGTCGCATTATTTCTGATATTGAAAGCTATATATATATATATATATATATATATATATATATATATATATATATATATATATTTATACATTAGTGGTGGGCCGTTATCGGCGTTAACGTACTGCTTTAACTGGAGACTCTTATAGGGCGATAAAAAAAAATATCGCCGTTAATCTATTCTCAGAGTTGGGTTGAGAGCTGGGTCTGTACTAGGCGAGCTATGATGACTTTCACCTTGATATTTTTGCGCAGATGTATACTTAGCCGAATCTGTAGGGGGCGAGAATGAGTCTTTAAACCTGTGTGTATGCCTACAGTACTGTGAAATTGCCAAATCAAATGTGACGTGCCAACATGGATGCAGCTAAGATGCCGCCGGGTTTGCTTCAGGGAATTTTTTTCTTCAATTGAATCCTTGACAAGACGTACGCCTGTTTCACACATACTCCGGCTGCAGTGAGTATGCAGTCCGTGTGCGTTACGTATGTGGTGCTACTCATTGTGCTTTCACACAGGACGCGTTTGCAGTCGGAATCCATTAACATGGGTACGTAAAAAAATAAGAAACGCATACACACTGCAGACGAAGTATGTGTGAAACAGACGTAAGGTTGTTTGCAACTTCTGCAATGTGGAAATAGTTTACAGCTTTCTGAAGCAATTTGTGATGCATTTTGGAAACTGGAGATGAGCCCCTGGTCTAATGCACCTTGGTTTGAGAAACCCTTTCTCAAAGACTTACTTTTAGTCATTATTGTATTTATGTAGCACATGTATTCTGAATGCCTTTGGCAGAATTCAAATGAGCCATTTTAATCTAGATTAATCTAGATTAATTCCAAGATTACAGTGAGATTAATCTAGATTAAAAAAAATTAATCGATGCCCACCTCTAATATATATATATATATATATGAATAAGTGAAGCATTTAAAATAGATAATGGACTATCATTCATTATGGACAAATCAATGATGTATGAAAAAAAGATCTGTGAAATTGAAAACAAATCTTTCATTCAGGTCATCTCAAACATTCATGTCTGTGCAGGTTTGTTTGGAAATTAAACATTTAATTGTTCCAATGAAATGTATTTGTTTGGTGGCCCAAAGCCAAGGGATATTAAATTTTACACCTTTTGAGGTTATAACACATATTCCAATTACAAGATGCCCTCCCGTGTTGTTTTCAAATGAGAAAAAAACTGGTTCTTAAGATTTGTCATATAAATAGCTTATGATTTTTGCAGATGAATTACATTTGAACAATCAAAGGACTTCAGAATGTCATGGATGAGATCTATGAATAATTCAGAACATGAAGATTATGCATGGCAACTGAAGGTAACCATATGTTGCTACAATTGGATTAGCACTGCTAAATATTCCAAAATATACACCTCATAGATTGAAACATTTCCAGGGCATAAAGCAGTGCACTGATTAGTCTTGAGTCTCCAGTTACACTCAGAGGTAAACATCATCTAAATCCCCGCCATTGTACATGGATGATTTTTTTTATTCACAAAGAACCGCATTCAGTGGCCCTGTATTAAAAGTAATTACAGCATTTTTCTATTTTCAAGTTTTTCTGAACTGTGAATAGAGCTCTTTGAAGCTGAATAAAGACATGTGAGTTTAGCCAAAATGACAAAATAAGTGTTCTCTATTTCACAAGCTACTCTGTCTCAACAGAAACCTATTACATACTTGTCAGCACCTTTTTTTCCCGAAGCTTATTTTCTGTAGTCATATGAAATAGAATGTTCTATTTATTTAGTAACTGGTCCCATTTTATGTATATATTTTTCATCGCACTACTTAGACATATTCCTAACATTTTCAATATGTCTACTCCCCATTTTAAACCTGGTCATAAGCTTTATTGTATAAATAAAGTGATAATTTTTCTTACCTAAAAATGCGATCAGATGGCTGCTCTCCCATCACCAAGTCAAAACCACGTTGGAAAATTGTGTAGGGCCATGGGCTGCAAAATAGAAAGGGCAGAAAATCAAAAAAAAATTTAATAATAATAATGAATGCCTTAAAAACTGTACATCACACTATAGACTCTTCATTCATTGTTAAACAGCTCCAGTCGTCTCTAAAGCCACGTGACCTTTGAGATGACTTTATGATGAAAACATAACCATCTTATAAAAGGGAGTTCCTTTGTGAACTCGCATCAGACCAATTATATTCCCAATTTGAATATCACAGAAATTCCTCCAGCAGATGTTGTTTGTAAAAACTGTGACCCGACAGTAGCATCTCCGTTAGTCAGTGTCATACAGACATGAGCGTGACTTCAAGTGTGTGTTTATCCAAGGCTCTATGTGAACTGATGGAGATTTAGAGAGGCAGCTGTGGGGACAGAGTCTGTCACTGCAGTATAAGAGAAAATACAAGAAGCTGATGCCTCTCTAAATAAGTACTAACAGCAAAAGAGCAGTCACAGCCTGGTTAGACCCCTTCACACCACAGATCACCTACTGCTGTTTATCCATCAACATTTGTCCTGCAGAATTCACAATTCACAAGAGAACCAAAAGCAGGAGCATTCTGAGAATCTATTACACAGTATCACACAGCAAATCATGGGGTCAGTTCAAATCATGGAGTCAGACAACCTTAAATAAATGCTACTTATGCGATTTATGCAACGTGATGTTTGACAGTATAATTCACTTTGACAAGGTAAACCATAAGTTATTATTTTGGGGGTGAAATATTCCCTTAATATACTGTGTAAAATAAGGAATAAGTAGCTATATATGAACATTTGCAGGAAAGTGTTTAGGAAAGATCTTGGCACCTTGAAACTTTAAAAAGCATTTGGCAATGGACTTTCTTTCTCCACCACTAAGTGTTAGAGTCAATTAAAAACTGTTCACACCTTCACAGTAAGCACATTCAGCACTATTCCACACCCTTAAGGCAATCTTCCTGATCGGTATAATTTGATTTCTAATTATCAGATCCATCTCACCAACCATCATCACTCCTATCTCCCTACTAAATTAAAATGCCAAGGATTTCCTCACCTCCAATTCTTAATCAAACTGCTCCAGAGCGACATCCTCAAACCCAGATGAGCATGTGAAAATCTCCCCAGGGAGGGTCTAATTAACTTCAAACATCTTAAATACATGTTTTTCCGGTATTAGAAACTCCTAACATTCAAGTGTTTTGACTATATCTAGACTGCAAAGCAGCAAAACACCCTTTTATTTTGCGCCATTCTCTAGTAGTATTTGTGCTTCATCTATCTGTTGACTTAAGAAGCAGCAGCTTGGTTAAGTGCACTCACACTTTTACCTCAGATTAAAGATACCATCTGTTCAAATGCAGTTAAAATTAAATTATATAAAATCTTCCGCAAAAATATGAGGGCAACAACACAAGTTTTGAAACTAAAAGAATTTCAGCAGAATTTCAAAATAGTTATTTCTCTTTGATCATTTTAGCAGCAGTACTTGGATATGAGGCACGCAAGACACATAACGCAATATAATGAAATGTAAATCACTGTCACGCAAATCTAAAATGACCCAGAGCTTCGCTGTGTTAATCTCTTTTCCAATTCCAGAGCAAAAGCATCATGCAAAAAAGCTAATTAATTCAAACAAGCCAATTTTATTTCCCTACAGTGCATAACACCTGGCTGGCTATCGGCACTGGAGACATTTTTACTACAGATAAGAAGCATGGCCAACTTCAAGGTGGCAGATCCCTTTTTGTATGGTATGGTACTCACCCCTGATTTGGGCCCCATTCATTGCGAATACATAGATGCTTATGAACAGGGTCCTTCATGTAGCCATCGAAACAGAGACATTCTCCTGCAAGCAGACATAAAGTAAATCATCACCGATAATGAGAGAAAAGCATTATTAGTATCATACAGCTGTGCTGAGCAGTGATTGACATGTGTCCCTGCAGGACGTCAGTTAGGATGGTACCAGCTTTCTGCCAAAATACTATTGTTACTATGTAAAATCATCATAAATTACTTAAGGGCTACCTTCAATTACTGTAAATAACTTTAAAAAAATATATATATATATGTCTGTGCTGTTTTTAATTAGTTTTTCTTATATGAAAAAGTGCTAGATGGGAGTCTCACTTTTTTTCAGCAACTTGCTGACTCCATGTCAATTAAAGAACTGAAGAAAGACGTGTCTTTAACTTTTAAAAATGTGCCTAGAGACACTTCGGATTTTTTCCATTCTATTGTGATCAATCTAGTTTTAATCCATCAATCTAGTTTTTAAATGTAGAGAAATACCTTTTATGAAGCTTTCATAATATTTCTCATTTTCATTTTTATGACAATTATTGGTTAATATTCTCTCTATAATAATTTAGTTTTATTTAAACAACAGTTTAACTGTAGCAGTCACTTTTCTTTTTTCCTAAAAAAAAAAAAAAAAAAAATGCAGTTACCATTGTCATTTCTGGTGAAGGGATTTTATTAAAGCACATCCCTAGAAAGTAAATAATAAAATATATTTAGCATTTTGTTTCATTTTTGAGAACATTCACAACCCCAGATGTTTTATTAATAATTGATCATACTACATTATACTGTGTCCAGACAGTATTGCGTGTTTTAGGCGGTCAAGGTCATTTAAATGCAGGAACTAATGTTTCCTGAACTACTGACTTGTTTACTTTTAGTCCATTTCCACAAGTTTAACCCATTCAGACTAATTTGTGAAGCAGCTGTGAACATGACATACCGATTTTACCCAACTATGGAGTTGCATGACTTCTCCTGTACTTTGCAATTACCTCCCTACATTGTCACCATACCCCGATCTGTAGTCTAATCATCTCTCTGTATAACAGATATTAATTCACCCCCTTCAGGGTCAAGTGAAAATTACCTCTTTGTCATGTTTATGTTAATATGGTGATTCTCCAGGTGTGCAGTGCTATAAATGGGTGCTGTTGTGTGTGTTGAAGCATATATGCAGGCACATCAGATCGTCTCAGGTTACGACTGTAACCTATGTTCCCTGAGAACAGGGAACGAGACACTACGTCAGAATGACGCTTTGGGGGGAACGCCTCAGGCGTGACAGGTGTCTGAAATCACTATCAAATCACGGCAATCATAATGACCGGCAACAGCCCGTGAATCATTAACGTGAATGATTAACGTGCGACCTGCAAGTATAAAAGGGAGCCTTGCAAACATGACAAACATCCTATCGTCTGAAGGGACTGTTGCAGGCAGGCCCCGAGGCATGGCAGGAAGACGTAGTGTCTCGTTCCCTGTTCTCAGGGAACATAGGTTACAGTCGTAACCTGAGACGTTCCCTTTCGAAAGGGAACTCTACACTACGTCAGAATGACGCTTTGGGGAACGATATACCAACGCCACCATGCTAAGGGGAGTGCCTGCCAAGCGGCAGTGACAACTGACAGAACTAGCAAATTCAAATGAAACGCCAGAACCACTCACCCTCAGGTCACACTGGGCTGTCAGTGACAGCACTCCCTACGGTCATAGCCCAAGCTATATAATACCACAGAAAAACCTCCATAAACATAGTTTTAGTGAAAGGTCTACCTGGGCCTGCTCAAGGGCCTAGGACCACACTTCAACTTCTTAGAAGGGGTCCCTTCTAGGGAATGTGGCTAGGGAACCTGAGGGAACCCCAGCCAGTCACTATTCAGGGGAACGTGCCACCTGAAATGCCACCAGGCAGGCCTGACCTGGTGTCACCATACAAGACACTATAGTCTGGCCACTTCCTGTCTGTCCGAAGACAGAGCCTCTGGACACTTGCCTTTAGGAAGGCATCCAACCCGAGGGACTGCGAAGCAGGCAGTGAACCACTCGGACCGGATCTCAGAGACGGGATATCCTGGAGAGTATGACTCAGCATAGTGCATTACAACCCTTGCCAGCGAGGGGAGTTTCTCTACTCGATCCACGGATCAACCCAGTGTTTGTGTTTCAAAACACTAAGGAGGCCTGTGAGGGCCTAAGGACTGATCTAACTGGGAGGCCTCATGAGAGGCCTACGACCGACTGATCAGACTCAGGAGACCACATACTCATACTGACCCTCAGTGAGGGGAGCATTAGATCTACCTGGTAGGCAACCAGGCTGTAGCAAGATAAAGAGGTTCCAGGAGGGAACCCGTAGCAGAGAATAAAAACTTGAGTCGAGCCAGGGCGCAAGCTCACCTTTGGTAGCTGCCTGATAAGGTCTGCTAAACTGAAAGTAAGCGGCCACTAGCTTACAAAACCCAGCACCACTGTGAAACTACTCAGGGAGACCTGGAGAGGCCTACTACCTGACAACCACAGTATGTGGAAGCTCACCATCAGAGAGGCCTGGTGCAGCCTACTATCTGATAACTATAAAACGTGAGAGCTCACTTTCAGAGAGGCCTGGAGAGGCCTACTACCTGAAAAACCATGCTCAGTGGAACACACAGTAAGTGGGAGCTAACCTTCCAAGGAGGCCTGGAGAGGCCTACTACATGATAACCACAGTATGTGGGAGCTCAACTTCAGGGAGGCCTAGTGAGGCCTACTACCTGATAACCACAGCGCATGGGAGTTCACTTACAGAGAGGCCTGGAGAGGCCTACTACATGACAACCACAAAACCTGGGAGCTCAACTTAAGGGAGGCCTAGTGAAGCCTACCACAGTACATAGGAGTTCGCTTACAGAGAGGCCTAGAGAGGCCTACTACCCATTACCAGAAAACCCACATTAAGTGGAAACTCAAAGTATGTTGGAACTCAACTCCAGGGAGGCCTGGTGAGGCCTACTACCAGAGAACCATGACATGAAGGAGCTTACTTTCAGGGAGGCCTGGAGAGGCCTACTACCTGAAAACCACAGCTGACAGTGGGCCAGACTGGCAGTCCAGTTGACTGTCTATGGGGCTTTGCCTTCAGGGAGGCCTTATGAGGCCTACTACCTGATAGTTCAACCTCAGGGCCACTTAGTACCACAGTATGAGGGATTCAGCCCTCAGGGAGGCCTAGTAAAGCCTACTACCTGATCTCCACAAAAAATGTGGGAGCCCATCTTCAGGGAGGCCTGAAGAGGCCTACTTCCTGAAACGGTCTAATCAGCTGGATGTGTACTGCTGCTGGGGACTCGCCTAACAGGGAGGCCCGGTCGAGCCTACTAGCTGATAGCGAGTCTTTCTGCTACTTTAATGAACACTGCTGGAACCATACTAATAAAAAACTTTCCTAAAGTTTTGACCTAGTGTATGCTCCACAATGTTGTGACCCACCTCCGAGGAGGCCTGTTAAGACCTACTACTCGGTAGTGAGTCTTCTGCCCAAACTACCAGGGCCAACCACCAAAGGTGAGCTGGCCTAGGAGCCCTATCTTAGGGGTTACCCAGTCAAGGAGGCCTGCAACCTGTCAGTGGCGCGTTCCATTACATCCAGCAGCTCAGCATACACGGGGCAGGGTGGCTGAGAGGGTTCAGGGTCCACCTGAATGACCTCCTCCTCATCCATCACCTGCCCGTCCTGAAGAGCATCTGTTGCAGGAACAGTAGGAGAAAAATCCTCTTCGTCATCCACCTGCAACTCACCCTCGTCATCCGCCGAATCATCTGAGAGGTTAACACCCCTCTCAAGACGATCGGCGAGATCCCTCTGGGAACCCCATGACGCGAGTCGCCGCTCTGCCTCAGCGCGAGCGGGACCTGAGCCACGAGGTACAGATGGTGAGCCCTCCTCACTCGAGAAGAAGGCTAGACGAGAGCGGAGCGTTTTCAAAGCAAAACGCTCACAGTTTGCACAGACAGCTCCCTCAAGAGCTGCCTGTGCATGCTCTTTGCCCAGACAGAGAACGCACAGTTCGTGTGAATCTCCCGGCGTCAAATACCTTGGGCACGGATCCGCACTTCCAGAAAGAAAGGCACTGGGGTGGGGCGCTGAGAACAAGCGCGCGCCACCCTGAGAAACCAATCATCCAGCCGCGAGGGTTCGGGACGCGGTGGGGAATTCCACTCGAGCCCTACCCTCTCGGCGGCCCGGGAAAGCATAGCTGCCACTTCGGGATCCGACCCGAACAGGGCGGTAGCGCAGCCGAATCGTCATCTGACAGCTCTCCCTCCGATGCTGAGATCGACATCAGGTCGGGGGGAGTCCCACTGGATACTGCTGGTACGCTCCTTGAAGAGGGCCCAGCGCGTTCCGTAGGTTGCTCCACTAGATCGGAGGTTGAAGAGGAGTGGTGGTTCCCAGAGGGTTGGTTCCCTGCGGGGTTTGCCACCACTGTGACCCTCGAACCACCCGCGCTACTGCCGGAAGTGGTTCTCGTCTTTCGGCCGCCAGAACGAGCCCCAGATCGCGGCCGCGGCAACGGGACTCCACCCCCCTGAAGGTAGCGGAGCCTGGTTCGCAGCTCCGAGATGGTCATATTCCCGCAGTGAGAACATGACTCATCCACGAAAGCCACCTCAGCGTGCTCAACGCCCAGACACGTGAGGCAGTGATCGTGACCATCACCCGTTGCCAGGTAACGACCGCACCCAGAAACGCACGGGTGAAACGGCATCCTTATAAGGTCGATCCTTCGTCTTTACAAAGGCGCACCCGTGAAGCTCTTTTAGAGAAATTTGCTCTTCAGGAAATGCTCTTTTAGTGCTGAGGCGCACAGGGGAATTGGCCGTTTGCAACACGACAGGGGTAGTGCAGGCCGAAGTGTGCCGTCCACTCGACACAGGAACGACTGCCGCTGAAGCGCTGTCTCGCTAGTGATGTGACTTTTGAACCGAGGCGTCGGAGCTTGTGTCGAGAAAAAAGGGGAGTGTCAGATGAAGCCGCGATTCGAGGCTTGTGTTGTTAACATGGAAATCACGTGACTGATGACAAACGAGGCCTCGGTTTGTGTGGACACGTCATCGGTTCGGTCTGAGTGTCGGTTCTGGATAAAGGGGGTTCGAAACTCACGCCACCTTGTGGGTGTTGTCAGGAGTAGATGAATCAGTTGTAGTAGAGTCAGAGAGTCAGAGTTATAGTTAGATAGTTGTGTCGTCATTGTTATTGTGTCATATGTGTTAGGGCTGTATATTATTAGATTATATCAGGTTATATTAGTTATAGTATATTGTTATTATTAATTAAAGTAGTTATACTATAGTATTGTTATATTAATTAGATAAGATTTTTTGGATTGCTTTGGTTTTTTGGATTTGGACTGGACTGCTTTTTGATTTGGATTGCCCTTTTGGATTTGTTTGCTTTTTGTGAACTCTTCCTTTTTCCTTGTAATGGAGCCAGCAAGAAAGAGGAAATTCTCCCCTGTCTGGGAGTTTTTTTTAAATGGTGGGTCACAATAAGGTATGTGTATTATTATTGTTTTACTGTCCTGATCTAATAATAATACTCACTATAAGGCTGTATTATATTTCATGTCTATTCGTTTATGTTTCTAGGTGAAATGCTTGCTGTGCCTAAAGGAGCTGACATACAACAATAACACCTCCTCCATGCTCAGGCATTATTGAGCACTGCACGAGCATGCACAGACTACTAACAATCTTTATCCAAATATTTATCCAAAGTGAATCTCACAAGATCTGAGGATCCACTAATATATTGGGCTCAACATAAACATCTGTATCCTCATTTATACCAGCGGGCACTGACATTCCTCTGTTCCATGCGAAAGGATCTATTCCGTGGCTGGAGAGGTTCTGTCCAAAAGGAGGAATCGTCTAAGCCCCAACACACTTGAAAAAGTGTTCCTCAATAAAAAGAATGTGTGATCCTTCCTTCACCAACCCCAAACTGCAGTGTTGTAGTTTGTTCCTCTAAATCCATAGTCCCATAAGAACAACACTGCACTAAAACTAGTAACAGTTTAATGCACAAAACACACCAGAAACAATTCTTAACCTTTCCCACCCCACACTTTTCTGTTGCAATTTGCGTTATTACACTCCCTCCACCATAAGAACTACACTCAACACAGTCTCACTTTTGTTGTTCCTACTGTCACTATCCAAACAATTTATGAATAATGAATGAACTGTGTGTGACAGTTGTCTCTGCACAAGTAAGTTCAGACAGATAGAGAAACATATTTTATTTGATACCCAGGCAATGGACAAATGTCTGCTCAGGTAATTGATTCAGTATTTTTTTTATTGGTCTGCTATTTCTTTGCACAGTAGCTAGGTGTCACTAGTGAGCAATAATGAATGAAGCTTCGAGTAATGAACCTTTTGGGGAAGAAATGGGCTGCGAGGTCTCAGTGGTTCAGGAAGCCTCATTTTGCCATCACTAGGTCTCGCCAAAACACGAAGCTTCCGAGAGCGTGCTGAACTCGTAGTTCACAGCAGACACAGTTGAGCAGAGCGATACTAACGCTCGGCTCCGAAGCGAAAAGCTGGAATGCATTGCACCTGCTGCATTCTTATACTCACGCAGTGATCAGCGGCAGCTAGATGCAATAATTGCATGCCAATGTGCATTGGCTCGTTTAGTTTACACTCGAAGTAGATTGGTCTATCGAAGCGATATCCCATATTCGTCGGTCACCGACGTGACGTCGAGAGTGACCGACTGAAAGGGAACTGTAATTATATACAATATATTTATATTTCTTTAAATGCTGTTATTTTGAACTTTCTATTCATCACAGAAACCAGTTTCCACAAAAAATATTAAGCAGCACTGATTTTTTTTACATGATAATAGTCAGAAATAAGCATATTAGAATGATTTCTGACGGATCTTGTGACACTGAAGACTGAAGTAGTACTATCTGCTGACGAATCAGCTTTGTCATTGCAGGAATAAATTACATTTAAAATATATTAAAATAGAAATTTTTATATTATTTCACAGTATTTATGTTTTAATAAATGCATTTTATATATATATATATATATATATATATATATATATATATATATATATATATATATATATATATATATATATATATATATATATTAGTCTTTAATAATACAAAAAAGAGTTGAGGGGAGCAAGTCCTTTGTCAGTCATAAACACTTTATTTGATCTATTACTGATCATTAGCACATTTTGGCATAACAAGAACAAGGCCTAGCACTGCTATTATTTGCATAGTTAACTGTTTTAGCTTTGCCAAGGTAATTTGTTAAACAGAAATTAAACTTGTACCGTACGTTATAATAAGATTTTTATAAATTCAAATGAGATGCAGGGAGCCTTTATGACTCTGGGTGGTAAATGACAATTTTGCCAGGGAACATGTACCCAGTGGCTTTGTGATTGAGTGATCATTGAGGATATCCAGCAGGTGCTCATATACCATTTATATACCATTGGTATATGCATAAGAAATACATATCTTGTTAATTTATCTCTTCACAGAATATATGCAGAAGCAGATTTTTTTTCTATACTGCGAGTAAGGTATAGGAGGGTCAAAACCTATACTCTATCATTCATAGCCTACTTTTGATTAAGCATTGTGCATTTTTGGGGGGGTATTCTCTTGGGTATAGTTGCAAATGTTGCTAATTAAGAACCCAATAAAAAGTAAAAAAGAAAAATCAAGCTTTTAAGCCATTAAAATTAAAATTGTATGTGGACGTACTCCAATGTTTATTCATTTACTTCCTGGGGTGTGACATGGCAGAAAGAGATTTGCAGTATTAATAAGCATGAAATAAGTCAAAGCTCGTCAAACAATAACATGCCAAAATCACTTAATACCTTGAAATTGTACCGCGGTGCAAAAGCAGTGTCTTGCAGTGTGACTTGCTTTACTCCATCTGAACTGTACAAATCTTTCTAATTGTATTACAGTTAATTGATGTGCATGTTGGTCCCAAAACCTCAAATGATGATATATATATATATTATTTTTTTTTTTATTTTTTTTCATAAAAAAACAACAACACGTTATCCATGTTCAACTACCCTTCTGCATTTTACCAGAATTAATCCTTTCAACACATTGTTACCAGTTAACCTATACATCAACCTATCATGAGATAAAGTTGAACAAGGTGCATTAGTGATGCACGGGTCGTCTCATAACCCGCGGGTCGGGGCGGTTTAAGAAATTGGCACTTTATTTGCAGGGTGGGTTGGGGTGGGTTACTAAAACGAAATTTTTAAAAATCCATTTATGTTGCGTGGAATTTAGTGGTGGAAATTTAGATTCTTTCAAGAGATTCTTTGATTTTCAGTTCGTTCACCAAAATGATTCGTTCAGATTCGTTCACTGGTTTGTTCACTGATTTGTTCAGCAGGTGGCGAAAAAAGTGTCTGGTGTTATGTCTTAAGTCAACGAACATATTTACTTGTGACAAAAACTGATTTGGCTTTATTAAAGTGTGTGTATGATCGCGTTAAATAAATAGTCTAAATAAGTTGTTCCGATGAACAAAGCACAAGGTTTTCTTGCATAATTAAACATTTTAATTGTTTGGTCAGACAGACATTAATAAATCGGGGACTAAACGTGGAGTTATGTTCTGTATGCTAAATACGAAAACGTATGTGCATCTATAACTGTGCTTTGTATCTGCTGATTGCTGATCGAGATTTGGCCGACTGACCCTGTATACTCTCCTTCATTTTGTTCTCGAACGAGATGTACAGTATCAGTTCATTCAACTCATTTAACCTATGAGAAGATCCTATTCGTTCACTACATTCAACGAATCAAATGCTCCGTTACATCTTGAGTAATTCTTTGAGAGGATGAAACAGTACACAAAACTGTTCATGAGCTGCGCATGCGCTGCTAATAGCGCCTGCTAATCGCGCACTGCTGTAACTTCAGTGAACGAGAAATATCAGTCAATGGATTCGTTTCGTGATTTGTTCACCTAAAATATTCGTTCACGTACGAACCATCACTAGTGTAATTCCCTATAGCCTATATTAAATATTTGGAATATATATGTATATTTCATATTTTATTAGGTTCTTTGATAAGGTTACAATACAAAGGTAAGTAGCAATGTAACTCCTGTGATGTCCCCGATACGCGGGGTGGGTCGGGATGGGTCAAGAAATTCTACTTTATTTGCGGGGTGGGCTGGGGCTGGCCAAATAATTTCCGAAAAGTGGGACCTGCGGGTTGGAAAAAAAACAGACCTGCGCATCACTAAGGTGCAGTATCAGAGAAATGTCTATAAAGCAAATGTATTATCGTTCATTTTTACATATCTGTGTGTATTTTGCCTGACAGGGACAACAATAAAACTGAATAACTCTGAGTTAGAGTTTTTCAAACTCTGTTTAAAAAAGGTCTCTAAATATATATATATATATATATATATATTAAATCCATTTGTCCATAAATACAAATCAATGTGTTTAGGATTTAGACAGAGAAAGTGACTATGTAGTATTACTTATTAATGATTTAAGTCACAAGAAATTCCTCTCTTTCCGTAACCACAGAGAGTAGGGTATCTATTATTCAGTCAAATTAATGAAATGAAAGTGCAAGGATCAGGTAGCCCGAGACACAACATTGTGTGTTTTTGTTTAATAAATGTCCACTAAAGCCTGATGGGAATGAGGGAAGTGAAAACGGTCTCCCAGAGCTTGTTATCAGTCTGATTCTCATCTCGGCTTTTACACATCCTCTGCGCCCCTGATACACAATCTTTTTTAAAGTGCACACAGCTCCAGTTATTGTCGCTCCCCATCCTAGCTTTCATCAGTATCTCCCTCTCCTGTTTTATTGAGACAGTCTTACAGTTTTCCGTGAATATCCTCCAACCACGTAGTCTATCCTCCCACCCCCCACACACACCGACAGCACAATGCAATTATTGAACCGTGGCGGAACCAAGGTCTGATCCTTTTAGATTTTATTTGGAGGAAAGCAAGGCGAGTTCCCAACGGTCCAACTTTGATTCATTTAGTGTTGGAAGATTCACTTTTTCAAAGGCCAGTGGAGCTTCACTTTTGAATTATGGATGCAAACAGGAGGAACTTGTCGACAAATTATAACAATGTTGAACTGATTCCTGCTGCAGATTACTGGGAAAATAGCTATAATGTGAATGTATTGCTATTCATTTTGATGTAACTGTGTGTCTGTTGACTATGTTTTGCCTGACTGGAACAACTATAAAAATGGAAAAGATCAATCTCAGCTAACAATTTTGCAGTCTTTTGTGGTAAAATGCAGATTCATGATGCAAACAGAAAACAATTCTGCCCACTGCCTGAGATTATTCATCAATATTCTAATAAGTTTCATAGGTATAGTGTGTACTGACATTTAAAACAGAATACAATTGCTATCGCTATCTGTTTTATATTATCATTGAACTAAAACTAAAAGACATAATTAAAATGTCTGGAAAATACTTACTTTGCATTTCTTTGATGCATGTATTGATTTTTCTACCTAATAGGTTAATACTGTATGTACTGCATAAATATGGTGATAGGAAGAAAACTGCCCACATACTGTATTAGAGTAAGTGCATGACATTAGCTTTATATAGTGAAATGTAACAGCTAAATACACTTGAAATTATTCGAAAGTGAAGACAAAGTGAAACTGGACAATTTTGCATTCAAACTGCTAAGATCTTAGATGGTATGAGTTCATCTGGAGTGTTAACATACAACTCAACATTTTTGAATAAGTGTCATCTAGAATATTAATGCATCCCTGGCTCAGAATATCCTGAAGTTAAGGCATTCCATTTGATCTGTGCTTTGCCTAATTTACGTTCCAACAAAGGAAGAAAAAAAAAATTCTAATCCAGGTCACTCAAGCTGTATAAGCCCAAGTCTTACATTACAAATATTCATTGCCAAGAATTATTGTCCTCACAGCTCTTGCTCAATTAAGCTTTCATTACTTAAAACTTTTCACTCAAGAGAGACACCTTCGAAATCTGCAAATGAAACGACAGATGAATCAGAGCTAAGCCTCTCTCTCCTGTCCCTTCTGCTCTTTAAAGGAAGCTGAAATGATTTTACACAGTGAAGGGCATGGGCATTCATTCACTAGGGCGAAAGGGTGGGGATTTTTTTTTTTAATGATTAATTAGGCAAAGACACAGACTAATAAAATCAAGGCAAAAATAAATAAATAAATAAATCCCCAATGTGCAGATTGACAGTTCACTCAAAAATGAAACTCTCATGTCATTTTAAACCAGTATGACTTACTTTCTTCTAAGGATCATAAAATAAGAATGTGAAGAATGTTCAGTGGGGTCCAAAACAACATTATTGGACTCCACTGATTTTCATTATATGGACAAAAAAACTTTTCCAACACTAAGACATTTTACAAAATATCTTCTCTTGAATTTCACAGAGGGGGAAAAGTTTAGAAGACATGAAGATGAATTTAGTGATGATTTTGAAATGACTTTTCAGATTCTCAGCATGAACTATCCTAAGTATGTCCCTCAGAGTGTGTGCTGCTCCTGGTGTCAGACTTTCTACATGAGCTGTGTGAAGTACATAATCATGTCAGGGTGGTATTGTACCTGTATCTGGGTCACATTGGTGCTCACAGGGGTCCAAGAGACGGCGACCACATAGATCATTGACCCAGGGGCCACTGGCATTCTGCTGGTAGTACAGCAGCACTTGGGCTGGGTTCAGCCAATCAGATGCGTCCAACTGGCTGCCCTGAAGCAGAACGAATCTAGAGCCTAAAAAGAGAAGAATCAGAGACGACATCTGTTAAAAGTTCAATTAAAAAAAAAATGTGTGGACTCTATTAATGAACTCTGAAATGACCACAGTAACATAAACAGCCAATTTTTGTTAGAACCATAAACTGGAAGCTAAAAATAGTCTCCTTATGTAACTGTAGTACGAAAATGTTGAGATTCATTCACTGATTGGCTAAAGTGACTGTTTCAACAGGTTTTCATCTTTTTGTGTGTTATGAGTCACTGATTCATTTATTCAAACAGATTCTTAAAAGGAAACCTCTCTAATTGTTCGTTATATGATTTGTGTGTCAAATCATATAGCGTGGCCTTAGTCGTGGCCTAGTGGGGGAAGTCATGGCCTAGTGGTTAGAGAGTTTGACTCCTAACCCTAGGGTTGTGGGTTCGAGTCTTGGGCTGCAATACCACGACTTAGGTGCCCTTGAGCAAGGCACTGAACCCCCAACTGCTCCCTGGGCGCCTCAGCATAAATGGCTGCCCACTGCTTCAGGTGTGTGTTCACAGTGTGTGTGTTCACTGCTGTGTGTGTGCACTTTGGATGGGTTAAATGCAGAGCACAAATTCTGAGTATGGGTCACCATACTTGGCTGAATGTCATTTCACACTCCCACTATCAACAGTACCTAAGCAGTACCGCCACTCCCTATACACAGAGTACACAGTCTACGTAGGGCACCAACTCCCAGAGGGGGCACCATCCCAGTTGCTCCAAAAAAAAAACAAACATGCGTCATTCTCCCATCCACTCTCGCGACCGCTCGCAACTCATGTTTGCAGCTGAATGTTCATAATTGATGGATGGACATCTATGCTGGGTAAAGGACATCAGCAATCCGGCACAGAGAAAAGAAAAAAGTTAAAAAAAAAAAAAACAAAAAAAAAACACAGGCATAAAGTTGGCTTGACATTGGACATTCGAGTCTCACATTTAGGGACCGTCTCTAAAGTTACATGCGATATTGGTATACACTTTTCTAACGTCAGTAGCATTTCAGGAGAATGACTTACAGTCATAAAAACAACTGCAATTGTTAATCTAGGTGTCGGCTATAATGCACAATTGAATTGAAAGTTTGATATTTATTAAAATAAACTGTAAATCATATGTAAATTATGCTACTTTTTCACATGGGCTCAAACGCAAATTTCAAGCTCAATAACATTTGAGGAGAAAGACTTGCAGTCATAAAACAGTTGTAATGTGTTAATTTAGGTGTCAGCTACAATGCACACCTTACACATTTTCTATATATAATAAAATAAATTATAAATCATTTAGGTAAAAACGAGACCCGTTTAACACTTTCAGGCACATTCCTGTGAAAGTTGCTGCTGTTACACTTACAGGATAATCAAATCCTTTTTTAGGATACTGACCAAACATTTAATTCAAATATTCACTTAATCTTTCATTTTTGGCCACCTTTTTGCTATAGATGACACAGCCTTTATAGTTTCTTCAACAAAAAACGTGCATATCACAACCCTTACAAAAATAAACCATGGTTTTATCATAGTAAAACTGCTTAATTTCCATTTGCGTGATTTCTGAATGCTTGAGACTATAAAATAAATTAGAGTCATAATAAAGTTATAGCCACAGGTAAATGTCAAGAGCTACAATTGTAATTTGTAAATAATACAATTTATTCATGTACTTTTTTATTTGATTAAAGTTTTATTTTCACCCCTATAGTAGGTGTTTTTTTTCCATCATCATATTTGAGGAAGGGGGGCACAACAATACAATCCTGCTTAGGGCACCCATTTGGCCAGCAGCGGCCCTGTACCTAAGAGACTCAAGAAAGTTGTGTTTAAGCAACATGATTGTTTTTCCCTCATAACTGTTATGAATAAAACTGTTTTAGACTTTTTAAAGCAAAGCAAAATCCTTATAGCTGAAATTCTATGCATTATACACATTTTTCTATGTTTATTATTTCATGCACAGCTGTGAGTAAGATAGAACAGTACAGATAAAACATCTGAACTGAAAGTGTGATGTTTTTTGAATAATCCCTCTAAATATTTCAAAACCCTGAAAGCCATATAGAACGGAATTTATTCTGAAAAGATCAAGTTTTATCAGATCTGCTTTGACATCAAGTTTTACCCTGTAATACTGTTAGACAGTTATAGACACATCTTAAATCTGATTTGTCCCATTCAAAAGGCAAACTGTGAATCATTCAAGTCTTCTCTTTTCAGATTTCTTCCACTTAGACATCTATGTGAATGTTAATCTACCCTAAAGCACCAGACCCCATAGAAAAGTGTGCTGCATGAAAGACAAAATGACAGATGAGCAAAGCCAGTCACAATCCATCATATCGTCCAAACTATAGAACTGACAGCTAAAATGCCAAAGAGCTGAAAGAGAGAGAGTGGGAGAGCAAGAGAAAATAGAGAGGGTAAGAGAGAGAGAGAGGTCTGTAGTCTTTGACTGCAGATGCAACATTGAAATTCAATAAAAAGCTCATCCAACACAAACACAACTTAGGTCCAAAGCACAAACAGAGGACCCTTGCGGAAAGCAGGAGTGCATTTTTAGGGAGCAACTAACAAAAAGGAGCACTACTAACTTAAATAAAGTTTTCATAGCGTTTCAAGGGAACTTCGAACTGCGTCCTCTAGGGGTCGCTACAGGAAAATGCCTCGTGTTGACCCATGTCTGAAGCATACATTGAAAAACACCAACAACTCGTTGGCTGGTGACAGCCCATGACGTCACTACCAGTGCGACTATAGTATAAAAAGTGCCAGGAGAACATGTCATCCTCTTCTTTGTCTTCACTGACTGTTTTGTCTGAAGTGTACATTTTGAACGTGGTAAGAGTGATCTTTATTACATCATCATGGTGAGCACTAGTAAAACGTTTAGAAGATGTGTGCATCTGTGTCTCTCTTTTTAATGAAAGAGGGGCAGCCATCTGCTTCCGACATTTCAGGACCCACCGCTGCTGAGGTATGTAAGACTAGGCCTTTGTCCGTAAGGGATAATGTCATGGACAGCTGTCAAACTCCCAGGGGAACTCCTAGGGGAACTCCTATGGAAATGGTAGGGTTGGTACTTAGTGCTCATTATGGTTCTGGCCCGCACTCCCCTCAACATGATGTATACCATTCCCTATAGCGAGCCCTAGAGGATGCAGTTCAAAGTTCCCTTGAAAGGTAATGTCTCAAGTTATGTAACCATGGTTCCCTGAATAGGGAACAAGACATCACGTCCTCTAGCTTCCTGCCATGCTTTGGAAACAAGCTTCAGACAAAGAAATGGATGACATGTTCTCCCGGTGCCCATTTATACTATAGTCGCACCGGTAGTGACGTCATGGGCTGTTGCCGGCCAATGAGTTGTTGGTGTTTTTCAATGCATGCTTTAGACATGGGTAACTACGAGGCGTTTCCCCATAGCAACCCCTACAGGATGCAGTGTCTCGTTCCTTACTCAGGGAACCATGGTTACATGGTTCCAGTCAACAGAGCGCGCTTCGCATCCAGCCCTTAGCCATTCATGCAGATGCATGGTCAGCGCTTCCAGGGGTTTCGGATTGGGTGCTAGGCATTATAAAGAGAGGCTACTCGCTACAGTTTTTTCGACGCCCTCCGCGCTTTTTAGCGCGCGTCGAAGTAGCACACATACTTCGGGCCAAAATATCAAAACTGTTGAGCAAAGGGGCTGTAGAGCCTGTGTCTCAAGCTCAAAGCGAGGTGGGCCTGTACAGCAGATACTTTCTAGTGCCCAAGAAAGACCAGGAAGCTCCTCGCGCATATTCGCAGAGGAGACTGGTTCATGTCAATAGATCTGAAGGACGCGTATTTTCAAATACAGATAGCGTCAAGTCACAGGCGATATTTGAGATTCGCCTTCGAGAGCCAGGCATACCAGTTTACAGTCCTGCCGTTCGGCTTGTCCGTAGCTCCTCATACGTTTTCGAGGTGCATTGACGCAGCGCTCGCTCCTCTCAGACTCAGAGGCATGCGAGTGCTGAACTATTTGGACGACTGGCTGATTCTGGCTCAATCACGAGCGGAGCTCGTGGAGCACAGGGCCGTTTTACTCGATCACCTCGAGAAACTCGGTCTCGGTGTCAACTGGACGAAGAGTTCGCTGAGCCCCAGTCAGACGATACTGTTTTTGGGTATAGCTCTGGACTCACGTTCCATGACGGCGCGGCTGTCACCACAGCGCGCGTTGGGCATTCAGTGCACAGCGAGTTCTCTCCGCTGCGGCGCGACCGTTTCGCTCAGAGAATGTCAGAAGATGCTGGGTCTCATGGCCTCAGCGTCTCCAGTTCTGCAGTTGGGCCTGCTCCGCATGCGCCCCCTGCAGTTCTGGCTGAAAGCGCGGGTACCGCGTGGAGCGTGGGTATCTGGTCGACTGCGTCTCAAGGTCGATCAGGGCTGCGTTACAGCCCTGAAACCCTGGGCAGCAGGCGACTGGTACCAATCAGGTGAAAGCCTGGGGACTTCCTCGAAAGTGAAAATGGTGTCGACGGACGCCTCCACTTTGGGATGGGGAGCGCTGCTCGAGGGCAGACCGTCCTTTGGCCTGTGGTCAGAACGGGAAAAGCTCCAACATATCAACTGTCTGGAAATGCTGGCAGTGGAGGATGCGCTGACTCGCTTTTGTCCCCGAATCAAGGGCCGCCACGTCTTAGTCCGTTCGGACAACATGTCTGTGGTGTCCTACATAAATCGCCAGGGCGGTCTCGGGTCCTGAAACCTGTACAGGCTGACGGAACGCCTCCTGGTTTGGGCTCAGCGCAACTTGCGCTCGCTGAGGGCAGTTCATGTGCCTGGGCTACAGAATCTGGGTCCAGACAGGCTGTCCAGAAACAACATTCCCACGGGCGAATGGTCTCTACACCCGCAAACAGTCCGGCTGTTGTGGGAGAGATTTGGAAAAAGGAGGTGGACCTCTTCGCGTCCCACGAAAACGCTCACTGCCCCGCGTTCTTTTCCAAGAACGAATGTGCGCTGTCACGGAGATGGCCGTGCTGCCCGCTTTATGCTTTCCCTCCCGTCTCCCTCCTTCCGCAGGTGATAGAACGGGTGAGAGAAACGAGATGTTCAATACTGCTTGTAGCACCTTTTTGGAAGAACCAACCATGGTTCCCAGATTTGATGCAGTTAGCAGACATCGCCCCGTGGTCAGTGCCGTTGAGGAGGGACCTCCTCTCGCAGGCCAGGGGCTCGATTTGGCACCCTCAACCAGAGTTGTGGTCCCTCCATGTGTGGGCCCTCAACGGTTACCCGCTGATCTCTCAGTGGGAGTGCTAAATACCATAACTCAGGCTAGAGCTCCGTCGACGCGACGGCTGTATGCCTCGAAGTGGTCGGTGTTCTCCAGCTGGTGCACAGCTCGGGGATGTTCACCCCTTAGTTGTGAGGTGACGGAGGTTCTCTCCTTCCTACAGGAGCTGTTGGATAAGGGCAGAGCCCCATCCACGCTCAAAGTTTATGTGGCGGCCATCGCAGCGTTTCCTGAAACAGCGCTCGGTCAGTCAATAGGAAGGAACGATTTGGTCATCCGCTTCCTCAAAGGAGCTAGGAGGCTGAATCCTCCCAGACCTCCGTCAGTCCCTATATGGGACCTCGCGGTGGTATAGGAGTCCATGAAGGGTCCCCCTTTTGAGCCTATCCAATCGATTAGCCTCCAGCATCTGTCGTTCAAGACAGTATTCTTGTTGGCTCTCGCTTCAGTGAAGCGTGTGGGTGACCTGCACGCGCTCTCGGTGAGCCAGTCGTGCTTGGAGTTTGGGCCTAATGACTCAAGGGTCATACTCAAACCTAGACACGGTTATGTGCCAAAGTCCCTCAACACGCCGTTTCGGGCTCAGGTTATTGCCCTGTCTGCCCTGTCGGTGTCAGGAGAGGATGGAGACTCGAGTCTTCTTTGCCCTGTTAGGGTTTTAAGAGCTTATGTGTCTCGCTCCGCTGTCTTTCGACAGACTGAGCAGCTGTTTGTCTCGTTCAGTGGCCGTTCCAAGGGAATGGCTGTTTCGAGACAGACTCTATCCAGATGGATAGTTGACGCCATAGCGTTAGCTTACGCTTCCAGGGGCCTTCAGTGCCCACTGGGCGTCAGAGCACACTCCACAAGGGGCGTCGCCTCGTCGTGGGCGTGGTCTACTGGGATCTCCTTGCAGGATATATATATGGCGGCAGCTTGGGCCTCGCCGTCTACATTTATCAGGTTATATAACCTGGAGGTTCCCGCCTTGCAAGCAAGGCTGCTGTCGGTATAGCCGAATCAGGGCCCTGATGGGAATTCTGAGTTCGTGAGCGTTATGCGCTGCCGACTGTTATATGGGCAGTATTGCGTAAGACCCGCATTGCCACATTGGTCAGGCCTAGCCTCGACTGTGTGATGTTGTATTGCCCCCCAGGTGAGTCAGCCTTTTCGAGCTCCTTTTATAGGGTTGGGCCACACCCGTTTCGGCGGGAAGTGGCATGAAGGGCGCGAAGCGACATTATTGGTCTGATATTGCATCAGCCTGCGCTCGATAGGCTGTGCACTTGCCGCAGTGCAGCCAATGAGCGAGCGAGCCGTCTCGCCTATGGCTGTGTACTGCTGCAAATGCGCTTTACAAAAATGCAAAATTAAGGATAATTTTTTGCTTCAGTATTTCGTGAAGAAACTTTTCCCGTAGCGTCTTAGCTAAGACGCAGTACTCGTTCCCTCTTCTAGAGAGAACCGAGGTTACGTTAGTAACCGAGTACGTTTTATGTATTTTGTTAGATTGTTTATAGTTTTATTTTACCTAAAAATATTATTTGTAGGGTTAAAGGTTGTTTGGATAAGTACAATTATTTTGTTTTATTCAAAAGATAGATACACTATCATTAAAATGCATTCATTTTAAAAAGAGAGAACATTTTAATAAATAAATAAAAAACACTGCTTACACTGCTTAAAGGAGTTCCCATATTAATTTAACATAAACTAACTTGACTTATAGCCCCATTAATAGAGCAAATGTTTATCATCAGTAACAATGTCTCCACAATGGTTTAAAATATATTTGATTATTGTAACAATTCTTATTTAATACATACACTTATAACATAAAAAAACATTAAATATCAGATCAACTTAGTGCAGAATCGCCTTTGTGTTGCTAATCGCAATCACTTCAAGGATCAGACAAATAGTGCATAATGAAAAAGTGAGTTTTTGTGTCATTCTAATGGTTTAGAGAGAAATAAAATCAAATGTGCCTTTTGCTCCAGTGCCCTGTTGCACCCTATAATCTAATATTTTTATATCTACAAATATATTGCATCCTTTAATGTATTTTTTTTATAGTAACTTGTAGTGAAAGTGGGACTTTCATAATAAAATCATCTCATGTTAGCTAATATGCTAAACCTAGCAACAACACCAAATGAGGTCAAATGTTTTTCTGAAAATCTTGTGTCAAAATTAAAAAAATAAACGTTAGTCTTTCATTTGAGACTCTTTAAAAATTCATTCTCTAGATAGTACATAGTGTACAGTGCAAGAACATGGTGTATAGCCCAGTACATGATTTGAAATTCAACTAGAGGCTATGCATTCGCTTCCAATTGTTCTTTGATGCTTTCAGCACACATCTGTTTGGCTTTTCACTAGAGACGGAGCGAGAGTCGGCATGACATTTGCTTTAATACAGTAGAAATTGTGAGGGGTAGACGGGGGGGGGGGGGGGGGATGGGGGGGCGAGGAATCCTGCTGCTCAGGGGCCAGACGGGAAGCAGAGCAGGTGGTGAGATTACCGTCTGCAATGAGGTGCTCTGGAACGTGGAGTATGACTCTGACGTTGATGCTACAGGAGAGGTGAGACGCGCAGACCAGGCCGATCATACAGCTCACCACGCTGATCAAAGTCAGGGTGGTCTTGTTGATAGGGCTCCGTGGGGAACCTAGGGAAAAGAGAAAGCAATAAAAGAGCGATGCTATAAGACTGGAAAGTTGAAATTCTTTATGTGTACTTTGGAAAGGCACAAGGGAATCAGTTAAAAAACAGCCCAAATCAGGGTTGGTGTACCATGAAAGGAGCACTGGATCAAACCAGCCAGCCAAACTCTGGGAGCAGTGGCAGCTTTGGCACAAATAGAGCAGCAGAGAGATAATGCTTTACCTTTTGAAGCCTGCTGCTTTTATGCTAAATACTGCAAATGGCAAATCTGAAAAATAGTTGTTTTTGACCACGTCTTTTGTAATACAGCCAAACTGGTTTGGTGTAGTGCTGCCCTGTACATCTGTTACATGTAAAATAAAGCCACAAGACCAATATCAACATACAAGATGACATAAACACATCCATTCACAATGTATGAGGACACAACACTATGATCAGATATTGTCATCTACAGTAGCTCATTAACACAAGTGACGTTTAAAACTCTGTTAATAACATCTCAGGATAAACTTGGACAATAGCATGCAGCAACTGGAAACAGAAACAAAATACATATGAGAGGAAATTAGATGATACATACAGTATAGGATGACAAAAGTCCAAATACAATGATAACAACATATTTAACTGATTATATGCAGCATATGAAAAAGGAGTTACAAAATAGTTGCAAATGACATCCGTGTAGATGCTTAGCATTGCAGCACGTCAACTACAAAAGAACGATATTAAAGCTTAGATAGTTAAGATATCATCTTCCTAGATATGGATGTTATCTGAAACCATAAAGTTGACTTTTGAAGAAATGAAAGACACATGATCAAAAGAAATTGGAAAGCATCGATTCAAACATTTGCATGCATCAGCCAGAAATACATATACAAATGCCTACAAAAGACTGTGGGCAAATCTTGAAATCTAAAAACTGCTTTATGTTTATTATTTTATTGAGTATTCATCAGTCATGCATTGATTTATACTGTAGGTGAAACCTACTGGACTTGGTCCTCTACTGAGGACCACATTTTCAAAGACTAATTACAGCAAAACTATTTTAAAATTATTCATTTTAGATAACAATATAATCTGGCTTTTTGTCCCCTGGCCTCCATCCTTTCGGTAAGTATTACAATAGCTCCAATTTTTCAACTATAAAGAGATAAATGACAGCATTTAGTATTTAGGTAGGGGTTAGAAGCATAAGTATGTATATGTATATATCAATATAGCACTTAAAAGTAATATTATACTTTTATTTTGAATAATTACTACTTATATTATTATAATATAGAGATCTATAAAATATTTATAATAACATTTTTATAATAAAAAATAATTGCCACAGCAATTACAGATTACTATTCCTTCACTTTACTCAAATAAGAGAGTTCATATTAACACCAATTTTTTTTTTTTTTTTTTATATATGTATATATATGTATTTTACGTATATGTCTATCAAAATCAACAAACTGCTCTCACCTAATCATAAGTTTCCTGCAGCAATCTAGGGAAAAAATGTGACAAGCCATGTCTATTATTAACTTAAGTCCAATTAAAGGTGTTGTGGCTACAGCTGACTAGTAGTGTTTTTGACAAGTACAGGGTTTAAGCGTTTGTTAATTAGAGGGAGAAAGTATTAAAGCAAAGTGATTGTCTGTTAGTTGCCTTTCAAGTGGCAGCTCCTCAAGAGTTTAGGGAGCTTTGCATTCAGTCTGGACTCTTCAGAACACAATGCAGCGCTCCTCAGGGGACAATATAAGAGTTTTAGGCAGACTCTAGCCATTAGTGTCTGACAGTACTGTCCAACCGGTTTGTCACTCGCTCTCTTAGCGCTTAACATACACACATTTACCGTCCTTAATGTTGAATAGTGGTCTACAGATGAAGCTGCTAAGCTTAAAGTGCTTAAATACTTGTAAGCATGCATTTAGTCATCATTTGTTTCAGAGAAGGTCCATGTAGTCTTCAAAGAGGCTTCGAAGAATTCTCTTAGCAAGCTCAAAAATTGCTCAGGGACCCTCAGTCCAATTTGGAGGACAGTAAAAATAAATAAATAAATTAAAAAGTTAAGCACTTATGCTTTCCTGCAAGTTGTTTTAACACCGTGTTCAACTGCAATGGCAAATCAATGGCAAATCTCACTCGTAACGACATGCCTCAATCGGTGAGATAGTTGTAAGGCAAGCCATTTCACAACTAACACTTTGCTTGGTTTCTTAACAAAGTGTGACACGAACACCAAATGGCCTCAATCAGGCGGTGCAGGTTGAAACCATGCGATGGTGTGGAAGTCCTCCTTACCCCCAGAGCCCCACGCGGTGTTGACGTTACCGTTTCTCATACCTCGACTGCGACGGCGGCTGCGGTTTGGGTCAGTGTAGAAGGTCAGCTGCGGCTCACTGTCCGCCTCCGTCCCAGAGTCCCCGTCCGGGTTCAGGAAAGTTGAACCCGCTGTAGAATTCACATAAAAACCATCCATCAACTAATTCATCGAACCAAACTGAAAATGTGTAGGCCCACTGTAAAGGTTTTAGACAAACCTTCAAGTTAATCTGCATGAAAAATAATAACCTTAAACAGTGTAGACAGAAATTAAGCTAATCTCAAAAATAAAAAAACCATCAACATTAATTACTGATTATTCCAATAAAATATTAGATTATTTCAAAGTCTGTTTAAAAAGAAAATAATGATTTTACCTAATACATACAAGAACATTTCCAAACACAATGTAATTTCGAGGTTTTGAAATTAAACAAATGTGACAGCTGATTTTTTGTGTTTGTTTGTGTGTATAATTGCCAATCCCTTTGTTTACTTAAATAGCATTGTTGATTAATACAGCAAGTAATTATAAAGAGCTACAAACCACAAACAACATATTTATTAGAAATATCAAATTGGAAAGCAATTTGAGTCTTGTAATGGGGGAAAATCTTATAGATAATGCAGCAAAACCACAGCAAAAATGTGTCCTATTTAAGTTTGAATTGCTAAGGCATTATACACTATAGTTCAAAATCGAACATTTGGAGACAGTAAGAATTTTTACTGAAGAAAAAGTAACTTATGCTCACCAATAATTTTTTATGTATTTATTAATTGTATTGTTATTATTATGGATTTAAAATTAAAAAAGAAATGAATTGCTAAATAAAAGTAGCACTTTCTTGAAAAAAAAAAAAAAAAAAAAAAAAAAATATATATATATATATATATATATATATAGTACAAACCAAAAGTTTGGACACACCTTCTCATTCAAAGAGTTTTCTTTATTTGCATGACTATGAAAATTGTAGATTCACACTGAAGGCATCAAAACTATGAATTAACACATGTGGCATTATATACATAACAAAAAAGTGTGAAACAACTGAAAATATGTCATATTCTAGGTTCTTCAAAGTAGCCACCTTTTGCTTTGATTACTGCTTTGCACACTCTTGGCATTCTCTTGATGAGCTTCAAGAGGTAGTCACCTGAAATGGTCTTCCAACAGTCTTGAAGGAGTTCCCCGAGAGATGCTTAGCACTTGTTGGCCCTTTTGCCTTCTGTCTGCGGTCCAGCTCACCCCTAAACCATCTCGATTGGGTTCAGGTCCGGTGACTGTGGAGGCCAGGTCATCTGGCGCAGCACCCCATCACTCTCCTTCTTGGTCAAATAGCCCTTAATGCCTTCAGTGTGACTACAATTTCCATATTCATGAAAATACAGAAAACTCTATGAATGAGAAGGTGTGTCCAAACTTTTGGTCTGTACTGTATATAATTCTGACCCCAAACTTTTGAACACTAGTCCATGTAAAGAAATGTTAGATATGAATCAAAATTTGTTTATATACAAAAATGGGAATGAAATTATGCAATGAATGACAGACAATCATAATTTAAAATACAACAGAGGAAATATTTACATAATATTATAAATATAATACTGTTTTGACACAAAAAAAATTATACTGTAATAAGGTTTACAAAGCACTTGAATAAATGATATATAAAACACATTAGAAACCGTATAATAACAATGTGACATACAGAGAATAAGCCAGTACCCATACAGTAACTGTCGTTCTGTGAGATGTACTTCTCCTCTCAGAAAAGTATTGGGTAAATATAAGTAAAGAACAGGAGGTAAGGAGTGTGACGGAGATAAGAAATGCACACTTCCTTGGGCTCTTTTTTCGCTGTGCACAAAAGACACAATTTACGCATCAGAGCTAGACAAATGCTTTCATTATGCAGCGCGTGAAGAAGAGATGCATGAGCGCACTGACCCGTAGATTAGCCTGACTCGTGATGATGAGAAATAATGTTTGAGTTACTCCGTATTCACACAACAGTGTGGCTATCCATTAGAAACATCTTCTCTGGTGCAGAAGTGAATCAAACAATTATAATTTATACATGAGCCATCTGTATGGAATGAACCAAACAATGCTTATTTTTACAATATCATTTCATGCTGCCACAAACAACATATGAAATATTTAAAGCTGTGATGCAAACAAGACACAGGCGGGTCATGAGAACAGCAGGAGTTGTTTGGCCCTACAGTGAAATCAAAAGTCTTAAGAGTACAGCTCTGAAAGTAATTATTATTATTTTAGCACATCAGTGATACTGAATAACAAATCAAATGTTTCATAAATGAAAGTGTAAAGATGGATGGAAAAATAACAAAAACTATTTGAAAAGCCACTTGTCCTCAAAATGTCTTCTAAAAACATCTACGCTGTCAAAATGATTTTACAGTAAACATTTTTGGAAGATTCACTAGGAATTACGGGGTTTATTTATATGCATTTATATTACCGTGCATCAGTTTAGTGAATTCGACCCTTTTGTTTTGAAATGCCTTAAGAGCACAACAGTAAAAATGTCTCAGCTTGATTATATAATGAAAATATAACAAAAAGCTGATGTAACACCTGGCATTTAAGACTTCAAACGCTAACAACCATTTCGAAATGACACACGCCAGCATGCCAATGCCTCTTTTTGTCTTCGTAACAAATGAGAACAAAAGAAGCACCTTCAAAGGAATTAGCAGTAAACCTCGTAGAGCAGGTGAGGATTGTGCGCTAGCCTCCACAATTAGGCAGGGGCCAAAGGTGCAAAGACCCATGGAGGGGAATAAAAGATGAGCTTGTTTAAATATTCAACACAGAGCACCAACAGCTTCTCGGCATGCAGTGCAGGTGCACATGCCTCCTACAACAAAAAAGTTATTTTGTACAGACAATCAGGGTGGTAGAACTCAATCATTTGCAAGGTCTTGGAATCAGTTACAACAGAATGATCTCGAAATGAGTAAAGGTGAAGTATGAACACCTATGCTTATACCGTTGACCTAGAGATAGCAGAAAACGTCAAATGCAGAGAGCAACAGTTTTAATTTGTCTAATGAGAAATGAGGGTTATAAATAGATGAGGTGACAGAGGTAGGTGTGACTGAGAAAAAAAGGAAGAAAGAAGAAGAACTTGAGAGAATCTGTGCACTCACACACGTTCTCCTCCAGCGATGTGAACGGGTGTCTAAATATTGCTTTCATGTTCATGGATTGCTCTGAGAGCTCGCTCATGAACAGTGATACAAGGTTCATTAGAGAAAAGACAGACAAGAGGAACCTTCTCAAAGGGAACAGACATTTTGTCTGAATCTCACAATAAATAATCAAAATAATAATTCAAACAGGGCAATATCAGTATGAATATGAAAAGCTATGGAAATCTGGAGTTGCTATTTTGGAGTTGTCAGAAAGAACTTCAAGAGGCCAGTAACCCAAAGATTCAGATTCAAACCCTTAGAGACAAAATCATGCATGGTGGAATTAGTGGATTGGCAATACACAATCCGCCTACATAAATAACGATTAAAAAAGTTGAGATATTTAGAAGATTATTTTTTCATAATAGTCTGTATACCCACACCTCTATGGCATTGTTAAAAGAAGAAAAAAAAAGAAGTCTCAGTTAACAATACTGCTATTACTTAAAGAGCAACTATACACAGAGGCAGACAGTATGTTTTTGTGTTGTTTTGACAGATATGCCATTCTTGTTTTTTGCAGGAAATTAATAATTTTAATCAGCAAAGATGCATTAAATTGATAAACAGTGAGATAGGAACGTTGATAATGTTACAAAAGTTATCTCTCTCTCTCTTTTTTTTTTTACATTGAAGAATCTTAAAAAAGAAATGCACCACAGTTTAACTTTAAAATAAAGTAAAACTTTATTTTAAAGGACCCAATTTGAACTATTAATGATTTGCTTATTAGAATGCATACAGTATTACTAGCATATTTGCTGTTTATTAGTACTTATAAAGCACATATTAATCCCTTATTCTGCATGACCATATTTTAGATCCCTTAATCCACCCTATACCTAAATTTAACAACTACCTTATTAAATATCAATAAGCAGCAAATTGGGAGTTTGTTCAGGAAAAAATCTTAGTGATATACGTGTTCCCTGTTTGAAAATACATATACAATATATATATATATATATATATATATATATATATATATATATATATATATATATATATATATATATATATATACACATATGCACACACATTTCTGTAAAGCTTTTTAATGAGGCAAAAATTCCTGACTGCACCTTTACATTTTTATATTCATATGCAGTAAATGCACAATCCAAGTGCATTGGGTATTAAAAAATGCTGGTCTGAAGGTCAGAGAGAGACCGTACGTCTGCTGGACTGAGGTAATGAAGCATTAAAGCATGAGCAGAGAGTCAAGGAAAACACTCCATTGGACATCTGCTATTAGTGGTCAAAATGAATCTAAGAGAAAGGAATTTGTCTTTTATAGTAGATATCTATAGGCATGTTACCCTAAAAACCACCACCAACAACCAATATCAAAAGCACATCATGAAAGCATATGAACACCTCATCAAATTATAGTTTTTGGTGGCCTGATCAAACCAGCAATAAAATACACAAAAAAAATGATTTTTCAGTTTTGTTCACTTTACCTGAACAATTCATGTTGAATTAATGCCATTTTGGCTATTTTTCAGTTCAACATGATTGTGTCATGTTAAACTGACTTAAAACTGTCACTCGTTGGTTTAACATAAAGTTTTCATTTTGAAAGAACATGTTTCAATCAAGTACCTCAAAATAAGTTTTACACTTCCCATCATGCTTTGCACAGGACTGGATATGGGGAGAGAAGCGAGCAGTTTTTAGTAAAATGTGATAATAAGGAGACTTTTTCATGTCTAATGCTCTATTATGTGGGCATTTTAAAAGACTTTATATTGGTGAATTTTGTGCGAGTTACCATTGTGCTGAAGTGTGGAGCTTGTGGTTGGGTTGTGGACCTGCCAAGTTAGCTAAAATCATAATGTTGGCAATTTTATCTAGTAGGCAGGACAAAAATTTATATTGTTGACATGGCTTTGTTAGATATATTAGACATGACACAATTAAATGTAGTTAACAGGGCATTATTTTTTAGAGTTGGCATGGCAAAATTAGACCTAGTTAACCTGACAAGATTTTCTCTATTAGGGATGGCAAAACTTTATAGGAATAACACATTTTTTTTTTAAGTCTTGACTAAATGAATTCAAGTTCATACAACAAGATTACAACAAATCATATCAAACAAATTAGATATTGTTGGAACAATGTAATTAAATTTCGTGGAAAACCTTTCCTTAATTTAATTAAGTTCGTTCAACAAATTTTTTTTTTGAGTGTAGCAAAGAGAGTGGAAGACAAATATTTGTGTGTTGTTATGATTACGGGGATAGACGTGGTTGGAATGAGATCTGTGTAGATAGAAATGGATATTCAGCTCGGGTGTAATGGCTCAGATTTCTCACAGTTCGGTCTTTATTAAAGTTCTGTGGTCACGGTTTCTGTACAGTTGGATTAATGCCAATAAAAATAAAAATGTGTGTGTCTGTGTATGATGTCTAAACATATACTACAATTCCAAGGTTTGGGGGCAGTACAATTTTTTTTTTTTTTTTTTTTTTTTAAGAAATTGATACTTTTGTTCAGCAAGAATGCCTTAAATTGCAAAAGTGACAGTACAGATATTTATATTACAAAAAATATATATATTTCAAATAAATGCTGCGTGCTCTGTAGGTTTTGTATTCATCAATGATCCATGAAAAATGATCACAGTTTTCACAAAAATATATCCAGCACTGTTTTAAAGGTTTTATTTCTAAATGTTTCTTGAGCGCCAAATCAGCATATTAGAATGATTTCTTAAGGATCGTGTGACACTGAAGACTAATGGCTGCTGAAAAATTAGCTTTGCCTTCATTGGAATCAAGTAGTTTTTAAAATGTATTAAAACAGAATATAGTTAATTTAAATTGTAATACTATTTCACAATATTACAGAATTTGGTATTTTTACAAAAATGGTAGTGTAATTGCAATAAAGATTGCTGCAATTATCTGTAATATAAGTGACTTGAATAATATAAAGGCTAAGCTAGCAGGCTAATCATCTAGTTTAGTACACTGAAATTAAGGACATGACATAAAAGAACAGAACAACAACATACCGAACCATGGATGGCAAACCAGTTACAGGAATAGTTTCACCTCTGATACCCAGACTCACCGTGCATTTTGCTGGAAAGACGCTTGCGCTGGTTGGTGGAGGTGTTGTGTGGGAGGAGCGTGTTTTGCTGGTGGTTGCTGTTGACAGGACTGGTAGCTATGATGTTATCCTTGTACTTGCTCATTAGGGACAGTTTCGTACTATCGTTTCCTGAGGAAAAAAGGTTACAATTAGGAATAAAGAGGGGCAAACAGATGAGTGGCAAATAACAGTCCACCAAGGACATGTGGAGACAATTTTATGTAAACACGTGTCATTCAGAAGGACAACACTAAGTGGTCTATGTGAAGTATTTTCAGGGTTATGTTAACTAAGAGCCTTCACAGCCCAGTGATTCAGGATATGACATTCCGTCATTCACCATTATGCAATATCGTCATACCCTGTAGTTAGTATGCCCCTTCATAATGAGTAAATTGCACAACAGAGACAACTGGCACTGCAGGGTTTTTATTGTATTAGGCAAATTACTGTGACAGCATTGCATCGCTCCTTTCCTGAAAAGCTTTTTAGGGGTCTTTATAATGGGCTACTCTTCAAGGCAAACATCAACATCATTTCACATCTAATAAGGCCATTCCAAATTCTGTGTGTCCAATATACATGGCCAATCTGGCACAGACTCAGGTCTGGTTATGTGACTTGCCTCTATTCTTGACTATAGCAGAGCCTAAATGGGTGCCATGGGTGCTGTGAAGCCACGGCCAAATAAGCAGTTTTGTTTAGCAGGAAAATATAACGTTATTACTTTGATATTATTCTGGGCAAAATGGCTTTAGCTAGCTAAATAAATGAATATGTCATGTTGCTTTCCTCTCTGCAGCTGTTTTGATATAGGCTTTATCCAATTTTTAGAGCTCGCATTTAACCCAGGCTTTTTCACTCGCAGCCACATATCGAAAAGGCGAGCTCTGCTGCTGACTCTTGAGCTCTCGAGGTGAAATAAATATTTTCAGGGCCAGCAATGTGCAAATGATGTGCTTAGCACATGCAATTTAAATCTCACAGGTTTGTGGATATAAAAACAGATTTGGTGCCACGCTGTGCATAAATCAACGTACATGACACACTGGAAAAAAAATCTATTTCTGATTTTGTTTATTATTTTTTTTATAGCTATTATTTCATTATATTAATATTTAAATTAAATTTAGAAAGTAGTTCAACATGCTTTGATCATATTCATTCACTTTTTCATTCAGGGCCTGGTTACCAAGTTGTTTATATATCTCTGAAATTAGGCACTAAATCAAAACACTGAATTAGGAGTGTGAATTAATTAAGTGAATGATTAAAGAATGCTATTAAAATGATTAAGGTTACTGTCTGAGGTTTTATTGACAAATAAAGCCCAAATAAGTTGGGCATGTTAAAAGGGTATTTCGCTCAAAAACTTTTCTTCATGTCATTCCAAAGTTGTATGGCTTTCTTACTTCCATATAACACAAAAGGATGATCTTTGCTGGTTGTTCTTTTACATGCAATTACAACAATTGGACACTGAAGTATTCAAGAGGATATAAAAGCACCATAACAGTTATTATGAAAGTGGTTTATATACTTGTGTGATATATTCCAAGTCTTCTGAAGCCATAGCATTGTGTGAGAAAAAAAAACTTGAAACATAATTTCAAATGGTGTTATTGAAAATCATGACATCCATTTGGCATGTCCATGAGATATTTTCAGTGAATCAGGTTATCCAGTTTACTAAGCCATGAATGCGCATGTGAATGCTTTATTAAAGCATATTAAGATTTTCTAATGAAATATGATAAATAACTAAATCAATAATTGTATTCAGTAAGTGACAATAAAGACATGCATAATGTTACAAAAAAAATTTATATTTCAGATAAATGCTATTCTTTTGAACTTTCTATTAAAAAAATGTAAAAAATAAAAATTAAAAATTGACATCTATCATGGTTTCCACAAACATATTGATCAGCACAGATGTTTTAAACATTGATATTAATGTTTCTTGAGCAATCAGCATATTAGAATGACTCATGTGACACTGAAGACTGGAATAACAGCTGCTGAAAATTCAGCTTTTTCTTCACAGAAATAAATATGATAATTATAATCTAAATTATTATAATTATATAATTATTATATATTAACTATATAAATTTTTATTATAAATAATAATTACAAAATATTTATTAATTAAAATAACTATTTTAAATAATAATATTTTACAGTACAAATGCTTTACTGCATTTTTGAGACTTCTTTCAAAAACATCAAAAATAAATATAAAATCCTATCAATCCCAAACTTTCAAACACTAGTGTGTCATCTAATGAAATATAATCAATCTGAATAAATCACTGGTGAAGATTTACTTCACTGGTGAATGAATTTACATTGAAAACAACAGCCAGTGCACAATCACACATTTGAAACCACATTATGGTGAGTAAATGTATTACAGTGTATTGTATTATTATTATTATTATTATTATTATCATCATCATCATTTTATTTATTTATTTTTTTTTTTTTATTTTTTTTTTTTTTGTGAATTATCCTTTTGATCATACACTGCAGAGTGCTGTGGGCTCACATACCTGGAGTGAGATCCATGCCAGCTTTGTCATTGCACCCTTGAAGTGAGTCCAGCGTACGTGTCACCTGACTGGTGAAGTCCTCACCCCCATTCATGCACTCCCGCTGCAGGTGGTGGCGTAGGTCTGTAATGTCATACTCATACCCATCCAAGATCGGAGTCTCACGGATGCTGAGGGTGCCACTTGAATTGTGACCCTGTCCGCGCGAATTTCTCAAACTTTCCCGGGCCTGTCCACCCATCAGCACAGAGGGGATGTAGTGAATCTCATTGGCTGCTTCAGCACTAGCGCTCTTTTGTGGCTGAGGTACACGGCGACGTTTACACCAGCGTCTACGAGTGTACAGGATCAACACCAAGCACAGGATGGACAACAGAAGAGCAATCATACCACCCTACAGAGCCAGAGAAAATGGGAGGGAGGATGGACAATGGAAGAGAGGTACATTTATACAGAGAATAATAAGATACTCCACTACAATTTTTGGTACAAAAAGATAAAAGTTTTTTCAAGAGAAACCAGAGGATTGAAGAAGAACATTGTGCATTTGCCCAGATTACTCCATTCACAATTAAATACTGCTCAAATTATTCTATCCAAAATTATATATGAGGATTTATAATGTGTGTAAATCTGATTCAGGTATAGAGTGCTGCAGGGTTGATTAATTTTTTTTTTTTTTTTTATCCCAAAACCCAGAAATGAGTTCATATTTTAGCACTTCCAACTCCATCGTCCTGAAGTCAATGTTTTTTTTTTGAATAATTAAATGCCTGGTTTTTAGGTCTGTGGTTAACACAAGCTCAGTATATTTTCTTGTTTTATTCTATGACATAAAATACATCAGTAATACCCCCTTTTGTTTTTTAAAGCTTTTACTTGAAAAGGGTATGTGGCTAAATGGTACTAAAGAGGTTGTCAGGATAAATAAATGTCATCATACTGAATCGATAAATACATCTACTCACCAGTACGCTTTTACAGCCTCATTGTGTTTATAATAATGTTTTTAAAGAACTATTTTAACTCAAACTTTTCGTTTAGGGAATTTTTTTGGAAGCTTAGTGATTGTGACAATGTAGTCATGCACCATGGTGCAGTGGTGTAAATTATTTGAGAAAACCTAATTAGTTACTGTATACATTTTTGAACAAGTATATAAAATACACTTTATTCCACTACATTTGTGATGACTAATGAAATTACTTGTTAAATTTCACATGGTGCCTAACTTTTTCTGCAGCAGTTTATTTCTGCTACAAAAGAAGCAATATCACCATCTACAAGACCCTTACTCACCCAAACTTGTCAACAAGGCTACTGTACACAAATTAACACAATTTAATAATGTGACTCACAGGTTCCCTATCAAAAGCTACTCTCGATGCTGCGCTCAATAGCGCTAATGGGAGAACATTCTTTGTTCGACCGGTTGTGAAGCATGTGTGTCAAACATGCCAAGAATTGGCTTAAATAACCTCGGCAGGTGACGTCACTGATAACGTGGACCTGCAGGTTATAAATAGACATGAAACGGAAACATCCTCAGGTTTCTTTGTCTTCAGAGACCGCATTGTGTGTGTGTGTCACGCTGATGAAAGTATTAGTTTAAAAGGAAGTATGTTGAGAGTTTAAAAAAAAATAAAAAATCTGAGTGCCAGGAGGAGACTTTTAATATGTTTCTCACTCACTGTGCTCAAGTGTCAGGGCTGTCAAAAAAATAAAAAATAAACAGTCCCGACCCGATCCAGCTCCTCTGGGGTAGGAGGTTCAAAGGGAGAGTGTGGCAAGTTGTGTGCCCCCTCATAAGACTGGGGAGCAGCTTGTAACACTTGGCAGCCGCAGATGGAGCTGGACTAAAGTACGGTCATCACGACCAAAGCAAGGGCCTTAAGCTGTGCCCAGGACAAAGGGTGTGTCCCCTCAGGTAGGGCCATGGAAAATTCCATCAGAAGTGTAAGGCTCCTTCCTGGCACCTTTAGGGGATCACTGAACAACCTCCGCCGCCACCGGTGTTTCGGGGGGCAGTGGCCTCCAGTGAAATTATACATGCTCTGTTGCTTCCTGCCACGTTTCAGGACACCAGACATCTTAACCCCCCCCACAACAAACAAAGTGTCACAATTTGTGCCCTTTTTGGAGAAGCTGGCAGCGTGGAAGCTACTGCCAAATATCTCCCCATGAGTCGAAGGAACTGTAGTGAAGGGCTACAGGATTCAGTTTGCACATCGTCTTCTGCGTTTAAACTCCGTGGTCTCCACTTCTGCGAAACTGGCACGTGCATATCTGTTGACACAGGAATCACATACTATGCTGATCAAAGGGGCCATAGAATGTCTTCCCCTGCCAGACAGAGAGTCAGGCTATTACAGTCAGTATTTCTTGATTCCCAAGAAACACAGGGGGCTGCGTCCAATCATAGATCTAATGGACGTGTATTTTTATTTTGAAATATTGCCACAACTCAGGAGGTTCCTGAGGTTGCTTTCGGGGGCGAAGCTTACCAGTATCAGGTTCTTCCATTCGGCCTAGCTTTGTTATCCCGCATTTACACGAAATTCATGGATGCAGCTCTGGCTCCTCTACGACTCCAGGGCATCCACATTTAAAATGTATATAAACGACTGGCTTAATCTTACCCAGTCTCAAGAGCTTGCGATTCGACATCAGCATGTCGTCCCAGCTCATCTCGAATCTCTGGGGTTGAGACTCAATGCCAAGAAAGGCGTTCTCTCTCCGGCTCAGAGTACAACGTATTTGGGTGCGGTATGGGATTCGATCACAATGCAAGCACAGCTGTCTTCTGCATGCGTCGAATCCATTCTAAACATCCTAAAGAACATCAAGCTAGGCCAGAAAGTCACTGTTCAGGTCTCATGGCAGCTGCATCCACAGTGATACCTTTGGGCCTCCTGCACATGAGATCGTTTCAGTTGTGGCTCAGAGCCAGGGGATTTCATCCATGGGCCAATCCCCAGTGGCAAATAAGGGTTACTATCTATGTATCAAATACTATCAAATACCCTATCTATGTGGTTCAGACCCCGGTTTCTGACTTTGGGTCCCACTCTAGGTCTGTGTTGCCATCGCAAGATGCTAATGACTGACGCTTCCCTCATGGGCTGGGGAGCGGCCTTAGTTGGCTGTCCAGCCCAAGGGATCTGGAGAGGTCATCTTCTCGAATTGGCACATCAATTGCCTCGAAATGAAGACTGTATTTCTGGCCCTGAAATACTTCCTCCAGCAGTTGAGAGGCTACCATGTCCTAGTGCGAGTGGACAACACATCTGTAGTCTTTTACATAAAACGCCAGGGCGGACTGCAGTCGCGCCGCTCGAACGAGTTAGCGCACCAGGTTCTGCTTTGGGCACAGGACAAGTTCCTGTCCCTCAGGGCGATTTACATTCCTGGGAATAAGAATGTGGGAGCAGACTTGCTGTCCAGACAAGCTGTGAAACACAGGAAATGGAAACTCCACCCCTAAGTAGTCAAATCTGGGAAAGATTTCAAGTAGCAGAAGTGGACCTCTGTGCTTCAGAAGAGATGGCACAATGTCCCCTCTACATCTCTCTGACTCATCCAGCTCCCCTGGGTCTGGACGCTATGGCCCATGCATGGCCCAGACTGCGTCTTTACACCTTTCCTCCGATTGCTCTGCTCACGGGAGTCCTGGCCAAGGTCCGTCGACAGGGGTCTCGCCTCTTACTGATAGCGCCCCATTGGCCGACCAGAGTTTGGTTCTCAGATCTAATATCCCTCCTCGATGGCTCGCCATGGGTGATTCCAGTAAAGAGAGATCTTCTCTCAGGCACAGGGGACAGTACTTCTTCCCCGGCCTGAGCTCTGGAACCTTCACGTCTGGCCCCTGAGGGGGACCAACTAGACATGCTGGCCTTCCAGCCACAGTAATAGAGACTATTCTAAGTGCTAGGACTCCCTCCACTAGAAGAACTTATGCCCTCATATGGAGTGTTTTTGAGGGCTGGTGCATGACACACTATGCAGACCCAGCTCACTGCCAAATTGTTTCAGTACGGGAGTTCCTGCAAGAGAAATTGTCCTCAGGCACATGCCCTAGTACTCTCAGAACTTACATGGCCGCTAGTTTGGCTTGCCATGTTTTGATTGACTGGGTTTCTGTGGGGAAGCACCCTCTGGTCGCCCGCTTCATTCATGGGGCTCAGAGGTTGAGGCCCCCACTAGAGCTACGGCCCCTTCAGGGGATTTAGCCGTAGTGCTCGAGGGGCTGGCTGGCACCCCTTTCGAACCATTAGAATCAGCGCCTGCCAGGCTTCTGAGTCTAAAGATGGTTTTTCTTATGGCCATTACCTCTCTAAGGAGAATTCGGGATTTACAGGCTTTGTCAGTCCTGCCATCCTGTTCTGATTTTGCCCCTAGGCGAGTCAAATGTGAAACTGTTTGCCTCCAGGCAAACAGTTTCACATTGGGTGAGGGATGCTCCTGCTCAAGTGTGTGATGCGGCAGGTTGGTCCTCTCCGCACATATGTCAGGTTCTATAGTTTGGATGTCCATCCTACTCATTTCCAAAGACTTCTGTCCTCCGCCATTTACAACACCGGTGCAAAAAAGACTTCACTTACTGTGTCCATTATGTGCTCTTCAGATTTACTTCCAACGCACTAGCCAGTGGCGTGGTCAAACTTCGCCTCTAGGAGTTAGTGCCCATTCAACCAGTTGTGTTGCATCTTCAATGGCTTGAGCAAGAGGTGCTCCCTTGCAGCAAGTGTGTGATGAGGCAGGTTGGTCCTTTCCACACACATTTGTCAGATTCTATAGTTTGGATGTCGATGCTACTCCGGGCTAGCATGCCCTTGAGTCCACATCCCAGAGTCATGTCTGAGACCTCTTCGATGTTTGTGCGCACACACTACACAACCTTGGGGGTCCAGACCCTTACAGTGCGGCGGCGTTGGTATTCTCGTTCCCATTAGCGCTTTTGAGCGCAGCATCGAGAGCAGCTTTTGATAGGGAACGTCTCGGGTTACTTGACTGTAACCCTGTTCCCTGAAAAAGCGGGAACAAGATGCTGCGCCTCAATGCCGCACTGTCGACGTGTCTGGACGTCTCTTCACACAAAGGGGTAACCTGAGGATGTTTCCGTTTCACGTCTATTTATAACCTGCAGGTGCACGTTATCAGTGACGTCACCTGCCAAGGTTATTTAAGCCAATTCTTGGCGTGTTTGACACACATGCTTCACAACCGGTCGAACAAAGAATGTTCTCCCATTAGCGCTATTGAGCGCAGCATCTCGTTCCCGCTTTTTCAGGGAATAGGGTTACAGTCAAGTAACCCGAGACGTTTTTCATATATGAGATGAGGACATGGCTGAGACCTTTTGAAAAACACTACATTCAGTATGAGTAAAATACTTAAGTACTGTTCAAATCAGATACTCGAAGAATTTTACTCCAGTTGTAATGGAATTGGTGGCTTGTAACTTGCAATGGAATAATTTTTGTTGTAACATATCTACTGTACTTTTACTCAAATATGGTTTTAGGGTACTCTTTAAACTTCTGCCGTTGAATAATTCCTTTATAGCATAACTATAGTTTTTTTTTTACTACTGACAATCCTATTTAGGTTTCAAAATTATTAAAAGATTTTCATGTTTTTCCATTTCTGCAATAATCTAAAAGCCGATAGAAAAAACCATTGGGTTTTTTTTACATGTGGAATAGGTGAAATTAATCATTGGAAAAAAAAGTAAAATTTGCTTAACTTTTCTTTTACATGTTTTTGCACACAAATTTTAAGTAAATTTAAGCATGGAATTAAGTCAAATCTACTTAATTAAGTTATGTAAAATTATCAAAGAGAATAAGTACACTTAACTTGGCAAGTTACAGTCCATTGAGTAATTTCTACTCAATTATTTAAAGTTTACTCTGCAATACTACAGGACAACTTCCTCAATCATTTTGTAAACTTTATTATAAAAATTTAGCTCTTAAAAAAAAAAAAAAAAAAAAAAACATGGTTTACTTAGAGACATCTAAGTAAACAAGGCAGTAGGACGCTAGTTGCACTTTCCTAGATAATTTGTCTACACAATATAGTTACCCAAATGAACACAGAGACCTCAATATTGAATACATCTCAAATACAGAATACACAATGATGGTGGCAATCAGTGGATAGTGTTTGAGTAGGAATGGGTTGAGTAGAAAGAAGAACCCCAGATGTTAGAAAACAGCAAGTTACTAAACTTAACAATAAAAACAACCATAAAACAGTGTCATTACTACTCAAAAACAGTGAAAATGTCAACCTTATTAATTATTCATGTCCCAGTGTATGATGGAAACACCCGCGCCATACCTTTGATATTTACTCAAAGAATCTTTGTAAATAAAAAATTTCCAAGTAAAATATAATTATACTGAACTAAATTATTAGATGTATACATTGCATTGCATATTTACTTCAAGTTCGTTTCAATGGTATACTTGAATATAATCTTTTTTGTTTGTGTTGTTGTTCCTTAGAGGCACAGCGGAAGGAACATACTGCAACTTGGGTCTTCAGTTTGAATATTAGAGATATAATGTCTCCGGTGTGTGAGTCAATATTCTTGACTTATTTTTGTAGGCCAAACCCAAAGCTGGTTCCCTTGACAAAAACTAATATTCTCATGTCAATGTCAGAAATTAGTTTCATGTTAACTATTAGTATTTCAGTTAAGTTTGCTGTACCACAAAAACTGGGCCAAAATGGAAAGAACTTTAGAAAGAACTGGAACTGCTGTAAACTTTTAGTCATTGATTACAAATTCTCAGCACTTTCAAAGGTATTACATCAGCTTTCTGGTAGTGCAGATATGTAAATGGCCAATTAAAGAAAAAAAAAACATTATGATTTCAAAGTGATATGCAATATGGAGTACTAGTTGTCTGTGCATTTTACAAATGTGACTATGATTATAACTAATTGGGGGGTAAACAAGTTCCTCTTTAGCTGCTACAAGACAGTGTGATTTTAATCTACATGTGCTGCTAAAGACTGCTGGATAAAAACCATACCAAGATTGCGGTCACATACAAACAACAGATCTTATAGATAATTAGTTTTGTCTAATTTGATTTCCTTTAGGTCCATCACTTCGAATTAGCCAGACAAGCAAAATGTAACTTCACTGTGGAGAAAATTATGAAAGGCTGCATGTTACAGATGGTTTAAAATTAGACCAGATGGGATATCTCTTTATAAAGGGGGAACTATTAAGACCAAATAAAACATCACAGTCTAGCAGCACGCGGAGACCTAATCGAATTAGCCAACGGATACAAGTGATGTTTTTATGGGTTTGTCACATTCTTTAGCAACTTTAAACAGATGTCCTGTAAAGCATCAGTTCCAAAACGGATTATATTTTTGAGCATTTAGTCATTTTTCTTGGCATAAATAAATAAATAAATAAATAAATAAATAAATATAAGTAGCATGGTGCCAAGTGCAATACAGTTTGTTAATTCAAATGAACTCAGATTAATACAGAATGTGGTTGAAAACATAACACAATGTAGTAGTTTTTTTTTCTTTTTTTAATAATTTATATCTGTTTGAATTTATATTATTAATGAATAATTTAAAAAGTGTCAGTTGTTTAAAATAATTGTATGCCTTTGTTGTATTTTACTAAACTGAACATTCTGCAAAACTATCTGACGACAAGGCACAATTTTGTCAAGAGTATTGAAGAAAAACTATGCAGAGGATGATGGTTCTGCATTTCTTCATGATAAATCACCTCCTGCTCCGCTGGTAAAATCAATGCAAAATGTGCATCACAATCTTTTGTTTAAGAATCTCATTGACTTTTCATCGCTCTGAAAGTAGGAGGATGATAAATAATTGTGATTTCTTAAGACAAAAGTTCTGTTTTCCTTGTTTATTTCTGCATGAGCGTGTGTTTTGTGAAACCAAGGGACCTGGCCAATATTAATGACTGGGTCATTGTAGGACAGTTTTGCAGATGGGCCTTGCAGAATAAATGAAAAGGGCAAGAGGAAAAATGTCCTTTCTGTTCAAGGGTGCATGTGGCCATAAAACAAGGTATTATCAAGCACTTAAACTCTAAGTGAGTGTAGTGAAGAAGAACCCACAGGGATAAAAAGGGATTTACTAAACTGGTCAAGACTCCCATGATTTATATGTCTTATTTATTACACTTCCTCCATTAAATGCTATCTGGTGCCAATTTCCTCCAACTTTGACATCCATGTACAAGCATGGACAGTATCCAGAGCAAAAGACAAAAAAAAAAAAAAAATCCTATATTTGCAAGATTTTTTTATTTTATTTGTATATTTCCTGCTTCTATTTGTGTTTGTCTTTTTTTTCTTTGTAAAATATGTCCACATATACTTTTATTCAGTTTATTTTGTTGAATTTTTAATTTATTTTTAGAATTTTTATTTTTATTGACTTTAAAATAAGAAATGTTGCCATGGCGACTAGCTGAATATTCTCATAAATAAAATAAAAAAAAAAATAAAAAAAACTTTTTTTTTTCAAGCATTGAAATTGGTTTAAATGGTTTTAGTTTTAGTTAATGTAAATAGCCCTGGTTTATATACTACATAAAGCCACTTTAAAGTGTTAATTTAGACAACAATAATATTAATAATAATTAATTGACTGACAGACCTAAATAATATAATATAATATAATATAATATAATATAATATAATATAATATAATATAATATAATATAATATAATATAATATAATATAATATAATATAATATAATATAATATACAAATATTAGTGCACATATGATTAAACCATGATCATCATCATCCTTCCTTCATTGCATCACTGCAGTGTAGACCACCAAGTGCACTCACAGGAGGTTGTGCATTTAAGAGGATGCATATGTAGTACTCAGTAAGTCCATATTCATAGACTTTTCATCTTAATGTCCATGTAAACTGTATTAAAAATACAGATCTTGGCGAGTTTCGAACTGCAGTGTAACCTGAAATAACTATTCCAGGAGCGTCATCCTCGTGGCTACCTAAGAGATTCATCTTTCACCACTTTTAACATTGAACATTTCTTGCCCTTCTTGCCAGCTTTTTTAGCCATTGGTTAAATTCATGCAGCCTGGGGCCCTTGGGAAGGAGCTCAACGCAAAGATATATCACTTTCCTCTTATGGCTGCTAACAGGGCAGAAACTCAAATCTCCAGCAGGCCTGTTTTATAAAAAGGGAGTTGAGCTTTCAGGATGTTTACATCTTTGCATCCTGGTCCTGCTTTGCAGGTGCATATAAAGATGCACAGTTGGGATGGGACTGGGAAAACAAGAGCATTTAATGTCTGAAACTATTTCAGAAAGGTCAGCATGTTGGGACTTAGTGCAGCTGTTGAGTTCAGGAAGCAACTTTTTCAAAATGCCTACTGTCAATTCTGTCTAGGTAAATAAATCAGCGTTGAAGAAAAGAAGCATGTGTTTCCTTTTACATACCTTCAGCCCACAGGGTGTTTGTCAAGTAACTATTTTATTGGGAGTTAGCCAATGCGAACAAAATTGATTTCTGCTTTATTGCTTTAGCTCTTCCTCGTATCCAATTCCATATCCACCTTAATGACACCCTGCCAGTTTCCTCTGAAACACAATCTTCGAATATTCCCAGAAGAGAGGGAAATTATACATACATACTTAAGATTGGAAAAAAAAGAAAAAAAAAAGAATAGCACTGTTTATGCTGTTATGTGGTATTTTATAGAAGATGGGGAGTAGGGAACAAAGAAAAACTTTAATCACATTGTAAATTCTGGATTTATTAGCTCAGACCAACCCACACACACACACACACACAACTGTCTGAGAAATTAATCCAAGTGCCAGGTTATTGCCGCAGTGACAAGGGAAGAAAACCAAAATAATCAACATTAATCCAAAAGGTCACTAAGGGTGTGTTTTTGCTGAAAATTACATGTGAAATGACAGATGAAGTAATATTGTAGGATTGCTTGATGAAATAACACAGGAAGCTGAGAATCTTTAAGAATGCATTAGTTGAATCAATACTGTAATTACGTTAGCCTCATATCTTTTAACCAGCATTCAATAGATGGCATCTATGGTTATCAACACACTGAGAGTGTATGCAAGTTCACCTCAATAAGATGCAGACTGGCTTTGTTTTTACAAATACACAAAGACACGTCACACCAAAAAAAAAAAAAAATGAATGTCAATAAATAGATACAAAATAACAAACCATAAGCAATAACTTTTCAAACTTGTAAATAAAACAAATATTAATGGAGTCTTAAATACAATTTAATTATTATAATTTTTATCGAGGTTCATATTAAATAATGGCAATATGAAAAATATAGCATAAAAATGCAATGACAGTTGTATTTATGTCTTAAAGGGACAGATAATAAACAAAACATACTATATAAAAACCATGATATTACCAGTTTATTCTCCTAAAAACAGAATTATACTTATACATTACTTTGACACCACAATAAATGCACTGTCACATATATATATACACTCTGTATATTTTTTTTCTTCCCCTAGCTCTATAAGACAAATAAAAAAATAATTTAAAAAGTAAATAAATAAATAAATACTATTGTGCTAAATTCAGGACAAAAGACCATCTGTTTCTGTTGCCAATTTGAGGATGGCTGTCAGGTGCTGTGATATAAATGCAATGAGAACTGTGTTGCAGGAGATGCCCGTCTTTTCACCCAGCATGTGTAAATCACTGCAAGGGCATGGCACAGCTAAGCTAGCCATTCGCAGAGAGATAAACCACTGGGGAACAAGCTTCAGGCTGGCAAATGGGAGAAACTGGGGTCAGGAGCAGCCTATGGATGTTCAGGCTTGCTGAGTAGTGCAAATTGCTTGTAAAATGGCTAGCTGAATGGAGGGGGAGGTGTACCTCAAAAAAGCTCCCTGTTGAGAGCACCTCAGAGAACATATTAGTACAAAGTGGCTGCAGAAAAAGGTGGAAAAATAGCTCACTAAGTAGCAGTCCCACAAGTGGCAGTGGAATGCAGTATTTGATTGTAGGTGGGATCTGGTGACTGGTTCATTTGTGGAGACCCCCCTGTTGACTCAATTGCTTGTCTATTACAGAAGCCCTATGACAGTGGCAGGGAAGAGGGAGGTTGTTCTTCGACAGCATGGGTAAGCAAGCCACTGCTGTTTTCAATAGGTTACACATTACCCCCTAACGAGAAGAAAAATAAGCTGAAATGGAAAAGAAAAAAAAAACATTTCCAATTTACAGCATGGCATCTGTGATAGCAGCTGGAGATATGATACAGAGAATAAATGGCCAAATAAAAGAAGAGAAAATGCCTCGTCAAAGTCAAAATGACAGCACAGCTGGGCTTTCATCAATGCACATTTGATGAGTGCTTATCTATCCACAAACCCTCAAAAAAATCACAGTGAGACAGCAAGCCTGGCGCTGAACGACCACCGCGCACCACTGAGCTGAGCAAAAGCCCCAGCTGGCCTGAAGACCGCCACGTATGGCTCACAATAGACATGGACGGGTGACAGGTGTCTACACTGGCGGCTCACTCTCTTTGGGACTGGCATCATTGCCAAGCATTCAAGAAAGTGACATGATTTTAGGGGGTACAAGGTTTAGAAGCTTGCCCTCCGGCCGAGACAAGTCAGAGCCAGAAGGGGATGCGGCGTAGGTACCATCTGTCACAGAGGCTGTCTGTCGCACCACCAATGAAAAACTCCCACTCTTCTCCCACCTTACAATAACACAGTTTGAGCACTAAAGGCTAGGAAGCATAAAATGGCAAAATCAGATGGGTTAGATGTGTGCAAAATGTTTTGGGAAAGTTAAGTCAATTATTATTATTTTTTTTTTTGTAAATTATATACCTTCAATTTGGTTTGTTTCAAGACTCAAGGTCATCTGATAATTTCACAAGCCATGTACAGCAATGCTGCTATGACCTGTTTTGCTCAGATTTTAAAATAGAAATGATCAATCACTTTTCTGCCTTAGAACTATGCCTTGAGAAAACACAATATCAGAGGGCAATATAAGCAAATGGTTGACTTTTTTAAAATAACAAGGCAAAGATCTCTTTCTGCAAATGTTCCAGTGCAACTCAGTCATAAGCTGTAACAAATCTAAAATATTCACTGAAAATGAATTTGGTCAACAAACGTTTATGAGCTTCTACATCATTTCACCCTACACAACCTTAATGGCGGTGGTGTCTCAATCGTGCAGTGATCACACAATAAATATTGTGGGTACATCTGCACAGCAAATTTCTGGAGTTAAAAATCTAGGAGTTAGGCATAAAAGTGTGAAAGAGTTAGATTTTTGGAGTTTATTTTTTAACTCTGACTAAAGTTTGTGTTACGGGATACTCCTTGGCTGTGTTTTATTTTGGAGTTCATTCATTGGTGTTAAGGAGCGTGTTTTAACACCACGTCTGGAGTTAAATGTTAAGAAAGTGCGCCATGACACGACCCTGGTTCAGCAGCACGAAGGACTGATGGAGTTTTGTACTTCGTCGTGAGGTATGTAAAAGCGTATTTATATACATATTAAAAATATATATTTCAAAATGTTTGATATTTTCTGACGGAGATAAGTTTTGTCGTAGCTGTTACGTTCTGTATTGTAATGTCGTGCCGAACTGTTGACCGTAAGTTAACTCGAACATGTGGCTGGTTTGTGCGGGTTTTTTTCTTAGTTTTTTTCTGATGTGAACGAGCTAACATTAGCTTAACATCTTTCCTTTCACCCTGTTTCTGAAAATGTGTGTTTTGCCATCAAACTGAAGAGGTGACTCCGACAAAAAACCTTAGTCGACGAGGTAATATCTTGTATCCAGCAGCAGCCTTATGTCTGTAGCATTGCCTAATGTTTTAATAAACTGCAGTGTACCCTGCTAATAAGATACATTTTGAGCCGTGAAAGGGTAGGCCTGTAATTTTTTTAATTGTAACAGATATGATAAATACGTCTGAGAGTGCGTGGTTTTCAGCTTACACTTACACTTACTTACACACACACACACACACACAGAGAGAGAGCGTTCTCAATCACACTAACATTAGTTGTTATGTTAAATAACACGTTTTCTCTTTAATTTCAGGTCAAGATGTTGATAAAAGACCAGGGGATAGAGGTGGATGAGGATGTATTTCCAGAACTTGCAACAACCAAAGAAATGTGTTTTATCATCCACACTGATGATGGTAGGACATTAAAAGAATGTTTGTTTTATAGATATTTTCTGAGTTTGTGTCTTGACTCAGAGACAAACTGTGTGCATTTCAGAACTTCTGTTTGCTGAAACATCCAAGAATTCTGCTGACTTCTCAGACCTGGCAGAGTTTGGTGCCTCTTCAAATCAGACAGAATATGTAACGCTGCACTACTTGTGGTAAGCAGAGATATATATATATATAATGTGATTATTTTGTCTGACCCTGCATATATCCACTATGGTACATAAAAGAGTTTTGCTGAAGCAACTCTTCGATTGTATATGCCTTATACTGTGTTTTTGTGATCTTCAGATTTGACTGTCCTGCAGCAAGGGGTTGTTGAAGGACCCTCCTCCCCAAGTCTGACAGATACATTGTCTGTCTCAAGCAGTTCAAGCAGCAGTGTTTCTGGATCTCAAATGCTTCAACCTTTAACGGACAGTTTCAGTGCAAGAAATGTAATTTTTTTTTTTACTTCCATACAAATAGATCTTATGCTGTAGACATAATGTTGGAAAAGAAATGCATTTTGAAAGTATTCAATGGTATGTATGGTTATTTGATTAAGATTAATGTTTTTGTTTAAAAAAGTCCAAGTGTGGTTGTAATTTTTCCAAATGTTTTCTTTTATAATATAAAGCAAATTCTAATTTCAAAGACAGCAGGGATGACTGTGATCAAAGAGTATGAAGACACTGGGAGTTTGAAAGATTCCACAAGGCGGTTAATGGTGAACATAATTGTAGCTCACATGCATGAGAAAGAAGGGTAAGAACCTTCAAGACATGGCTTTATCATTTAAAAAAAAATAAAAAATCAGACAAGAATCTTAAGACATTAATTTCATCTTTGCAGGAGAGCTGTTAGTAAAGCAACAAAGGAGTTCCATGCCCTTGGGATTGTGTCCCTGTTCCCAGGGACAGATGAATGTCTGGAAGCTGTGTCTCTCCTCAATCACACAACTGACCGTGACTTAGTGTTCCAGAAGATGAGGGAAACTTTCCACTACCGTCAGCAGATTCTTCACAACCCACAGTGCTCAGCTGATGTATTACAAATGTTTCCTCGTTTCTTGGACGTCAAAGGACTGGTAAATATTAAATAAAAATATGAAATTTTATTAAAATATTATGTTACATTATATGTTTAAACGGTTGGCTTTTGTTTTTTAATTAGATTTTGCAAGACTTCTCACTAATGTTTGGAGCAGAGGTTGCTTCAAGGTTTCTGGAAAAATGGAACACCAGTTTCAAAGAAAAAGTCATCCAGGAGGCCAGGAACCTTAAAGAGACTGCTCTCCTGAAACAGCATCTGAAAGCTGTACTGAAAGAAGGATCTGATACTACTGATGATCCAGGTACAGTCATCGTTAAAATAGTAATGTTTTTACTTGAATCAATTAATCTTCTGGTTAAAGTTTTTATTGATTATTTCCCAAAAAAATGTATCTCCAAAAGTCTGCTAAAAACACAACACAGTTATTTCTTAAAATTTAGTCGATTACAAAAGCTCATCAGTTAATTCATGCTTTGTGAATGCTGTTCATAACTACTTGAATTAAAAAAAAGTGATGCGTGGAAAAGTCCCCTTGGCTTTGGATATGTGCAGTATGAAATTTAGAAATTTAGTTTGCTCTCCATCACACAACTAATAACTACCCCACTAATAGTTTTTACTTGTAAAATACAGTATTATGATACACAATCCACGCTGTCAGCTTAATGAGGCCATAAAGAGACTGGTTTGAAATAACGTCTCAAGGTTACGTATGTAACCCTAGTTCCTTGAAGGAACGAGACGCTGCGTCGAAACGCTTTTGGGGAACGTCCCTGACGAGACCGACTCTGAATATCGTGTGCAATCAGTCCATCGGAAAGGCGTGACGTCACGGGCGGGGTGACGTAGCGACCAGGAAGCTATAAAAGCACGTGCCGTGCAGCTGGCTTCAGCTTCGAGTAGGGAAGCAAGCGCCGGCAGGGGTGCCGGGAGTATGGCTCTGCGACGCAGCGTCTCGTTCCTTCCTTGAAGTGCTAGAACCAATTCAGAATGCGGATGCCCTGCATACGGAGGGATACCAGAGCCGCATCTACACATTTCGTGAACGTGCGGGGTGAGAGTGCGAGGCCAAAGGGAAGTACTCAGTATTGGTAGGCTTTGCCCCCAAAAGCGAACCTCAGAAACTTCCTGTGTTGTGGAAGGATGGATATGGAAGTATGCGTCTTGAGATCTATTGTGACAAACCAGTCCTCAGATCTGATTTGAGCTACAATCTGTTTGACAGTGAGCATTTTGAACTTCAGTGACATTACTGAGAGGTTTAGATGACATAAGTCTAAGATCGAACGCAACTCCCCATCCTTCTTTGGAACTATGAAATACCGGCTATAAAACCCGGACTCCCTGACTAGAGGAGGGACCACCTCGATGGCCTCCTTCCTAAAAAGGGTATTCACTTTTTTTGTTCCATAACCAGAGCCTGCAGGAGGCCGACTATTGTCTTTCCACTGTGCGCAGGACCCATTGAGATACATTGGCAGTAGTTTCCACGCTGCTAGCTAATGTACTAAGGGAATCAGTCTCTCGAGACTGATCTCTGGAGTAAGAGGCCCCCGAAGGGGAGGCGAGTATCCCAGCTCCGCTACGCTCACGGGCGGAAATAACTGAGTAGTGCTCGCTGGAGGCCGCTGCACCCTGAAACTCCGGCAGGGTTGGCAGACCCACCTCCCGAGGGCACTGAAGTGAGCCGGGCACCGTGTAATGAGGTGGACACCGCTCTACCCCAGTAGGGGCTGCCCTCTGTAGTCGTGACTGTTTGTACGCGGAGGGGGCTGCTCCCGCCCAGCAGTCCCTCCAGTACATCTAACTTCATGAGTCAAATAACTGTCATTATATTCCTCAAAATTTAATGAAATCAAGCAATCAGACAAGTAAATACGGTCTGGATTGTGATACAATACACATTGAAGTGATATATTGAACTTCTCGAAGTTAGATAACAGTCGTTAGATTCCTCAGAATCTAATGCAATCCAAATTCCTCAGAATTTAGTGAAATCAAACAATCAGACAAGTAAACACGGTCTAGATTGTGATAAGGTACACATATAGTGATATATTGACTTCTCAGAGTCATATTCCTCAGAATTTAAAAATAATTAAACAATCAGACAAGTAAACACGGTCTAGATTGTGATAAAGTACACATTGAAGTGCTAGAACCAACTCCTCGTTTTTAAATGGAGTTAAAATAACCAGACACGCGGTCGGGTATGGAAAAATTCACATCAAAACTGAAAATGATGTAATACACGCGTTGCCTCGACAGCGCGCGAATAGCTTAGTCACACAAACAATATTAATCCCCTCGGAGATTAAATAGCTGCTCACTAACGCTGCCCGTATAATGACACAGTTTGTTTTATACTGTGCTTATGCAACTTTGTTTGTGCAACTACAAGCTCGCCGACGCTCTCCGTGTCAATCTCCCCGGAGAAAGAAAGGCGGAGCGTCAAGCCCGACGCTCGGGGGGAAGAGCCGAAGCTCGGGCTTCCAAACCCCGGAATCAGGCAGATCTGGTGGAAACGTAGGCGATAAGGACGTGCCCGTCTCCATACCTTCCAGCAGATCGATCTGCGAACCCAACGAGTGCAGCAGCCGCTCTGCCTCGGCAGAAGCGGGGCCAGCACCGCGAGGAACGCTGGTGAAGGCTCCCTCCTCGAAGAGAGCCCTCCGGGATCGAAGCGTCCGCATTGGCAAACGTTCGCAATGCGGGCAGTCGGCCCCCTCGAGAGCCGACTCAGCGTGCTTCGATCCCAGGCAAGCCACGCACAGCCTGTGTGTATCCCCACTCGTAATGTAGCGAGTGCAGGGAGGAACACACAGTCTGTAACGCGGCTTGGAATCGCCCTTCAAATGTTTGGTCTTTAGCTTTTGCTTAGGCATATTGAGCTGTTTTAGCGATCTTTTTAAGCTAAGGGACAGACAACAATAAATAGGACCAACAGGACAGACTTTTGCACATGCACACACAGAGCGCTTGCTGACAGATTCGAAGCTGAAGCCAGCTGCACGGCACGTGCTTTTATAGCTTCCTGGTCGCTACGTCACCCCGCCCGTGACGTCACGCCTTTCCGATGGACTGATTGCACACGATATTCAGAGTCGGTCTCGTCAGGGACGTTCCCCAAAAGCGTTTCGACGCAGCTCGAGTTCCTGAAAAGGAACTACTGTTATTTTCTGTCTCCAGAATGGGACAGTGACATGGCTTCTCTATTTGTCCTGCTTCATCTTCTTACTCCACAACCAGCTGGAAGAAAGCGGCCCAAGAAGATCAGTGTTGGAGAGGCAACAGATCATCTGGTCAAATTTCATAAGGTTTGTTAAGACTATCCTATTCCAAATATTGTACTTGATGCCTAATTTTTAACAAATTGTTTATAAAGGGGACATTTATGTTATGTTTCAGTCATGCCAAAGCCTTGATGATCATCTCCTGACAACTGAAGGAAACCCTCAGCCATATATTCTCGCCTCAGGGACTTCAAAAGCACAGGTTTCCACCTTTTACATTGTCTTGGACAGAAAAGTTCTGCCTTGTCAATTATGTACATCCTTGGGTGCCTTTGATGAGCTGTTCAAGTCCCATTTTGTTTTCAGTGTGGAGTATGATGATGCTCTGTCCAGTCTGTACACATTTTTGCAGACAACTGTGTACAATATCGATATAAGTACAACTGAGGAAACTCCAAGGGTCAAAGAGCTAAGAGCAAGACTGTTGAACAAGCACTAATTGTCTTAACCAAAATGTTAAGTTGTTTCCTCTGCACTTCATCCTTTTGTTCAGCTTTGCTTTTGTTCAGGCACCTCAAACTAATTCATGGAATGTATCCTGGGAAAAATCTAGGACTGATATGTGGTCAAGCAGATTGTTGCTTGCAGTTCTCTAGTTATTCCTGATTTAGGAGACATCTCATTAAGATACATTCTTCAATTGGTGACAAATGTGACCCTCATGAGACCCCTTCCAGTTATGAAAGTGAAGAACAAAATTCTCATACCTTAAATGATGAAATACCTTCTACTTCATCCCAGTGCCAAAATTTTGAAGCAGTCCCTTCAGTATCTACTCACAAGAAAGATATGTGTGCGTCCATTATAGCAAAACTTATGGCAAGTGGTGTACCAAATACTGTAGTTCTTTCGACAATTGAAAATTTGGAGGAATTTGTTGAAGATTTGCAGTCTAATATTAAGGACCATGTCTTAAACTTACTACCAGGTAACAATCCATCAAGACCAGCCATAGAAGAGTTATTTAAAAGTTTGGACAACCCTTTCAGCCAATTGAACTCCGATACCAAATGGAAAAAGTATTTCAAAGACAAATGGGGAGTAGTAGACCCAGTTGAACTGCGCCTTGGTGTTAGGTATGACACCAGACGAAATAACAAAACTGGAACTTATGAACAAGTTCCCGTTAATAATAAATTCATATATATTCCAATTTTGAAAACATTCCAGTTCATTTTCAGAAATGAAAACATTTGTGAGATGATGCAAACATGTACTCAGTCGGACATATATGAAGACTTCTGCGATGGTAGCTACTTTAAAAATCATCCTTTATTTTCAACTAATAAGTTTGCTCTCCAAATTCAATTATACTATGACGAGTTTGAATGTGCAAATCCTCTTGGTTCCAAAAAAGGAATTCATAAAATTGGTTGCCTGTACTTCATTCTTAGAAATCTTCCTCCAAAGGTGAATTCTGCCCTCATGAACATCCATTTGGTATCTTTGTTCCATGCCCAAGATGTTAAGAAATATGGGATTGATGAAATACTGAAACCCTTAATAAGGGACTTGAAAATATTAGAAACTGTTGGGATTGCTGTTCCATCTGCTGAACAACCTGTATGTGGCACACTTGCTCTCATTACTGGTGATAACTTAGGTATGCATAGCATTCTTGGGTTCTTGGAATCATTTAGTGCAAATTATTTCTGTCGATTTTGCTTAATTGATAAATCTTCAGCTCAGTCAGTTTTCTCAGAGGATGACCCAAGTTTGACTTTAAGATCACCAGTACTAAATGATCAGCATTATGCCAGTTTGGTAGATGATCCAACACTAACATCTTCTTTTGGCATCAAGAGGAAAAGCATGCTCAATACTTTGCAGTATTTCAATACTGGGGAAAACTATGCTGTCGATATCATGCATGATATTTTGGAAAGGGTTGGTCAATATGAGATAAAACTACTTTTTGAATATCTGATTGAACATTTCATCTCTAAAGAAAGCTTGTTGAACAGGACGTATGATTTTAATTATGGCTATATGGAAACTAAAAACAAGCCCACAAATATTAATCTTGACTGCGGAGGACATGGAATAGGCTTAAATGCATCGCAAACACTGTGTTTAGTCACAAACATACCTTTGATATTTGGTGACCTGGTACCAGATGATGATTTGCACTGGCGCTTGTTGCTCTTGTTGTTGAACATCATAAATATTGTGTTCTCTTACTCAATCACTGAGGGGATGACAGTTTATTTAAAGCACCTTATTATTGAACATCATAAACTCTTTAAAGAACTGTTCCCATTAAAAAACTTGCTTCCAAAACATCATTTTATGGTCCACTACCCAAGGTGCATTAGAAAGATCGGACCACTCATTCATATCTGGACCATGAGATTTGAAGCGAAACACAAGTTTTTTAAAGATTCTGTGAAGAACTTCAAAAATTTGACAGTTTGGCTTGCAAATAAACACCAGTTTGCAGTAGCATATCATTGGGAATGCTTGTCTTTAAAGACAGTTGAGTCTAGTCCAGTCAAAATGTGTTCATTGGGGCACTTGAATTTTCAGAAAATATAACTGAATCTCTCCATGTTGATTCACAAGCCACTGTCAATCTCACAAAGTGGGTAAGATGTTGTGGTGTTGAGTATCGTGTTGGACTCTTTGTTTGCACGGTTACTGATGAAAACATGCCAGTTTACAGCAAATTAACCTCAATCGTTTTACACAATGGTAAAGTGATTTTTGTTTTGATTGAGCATGAAACATTTTTCCATGATCACTTCCATGCTTTTCAAGTGAGTGAAAACCTACCAAGGAAGGTACTGGTTATAGAAAGGGAAAGATTAAGACATTTCAAATCTTTTGATGCCCAAATGTCATATGGGTGTGATTCACAATTTTATGTTGTATCAGAGAGTTGTATTATCTGATTTCTTATTTAAATGAGTTCACTGTGAAGTTGTTCCTTGTTACTTCATCTGATGTATAAGTGTCTACCTAAGGTTACACAATCCTGCACTACTTTTTTTTATATATATAATCCTGCCGGCTTGATTTTATATAATGCAGTGATGTGTTGACAATGTTTTATAAAATTTTACTAAGCAGTTTTATTTGGCATGGATGCCTATGTATTAAATGTAAACATTTTGCTGTTAAATTTTACAGTATTTTATGACTGCAGTTAATTTCAAAGTGTGTCCATGCATGGAATTTCTAAAGCTAATGTATGGATTTGCTTAAATAAAAAGCAGTTAGTGAAGAGAATGGCATTCAGTGTAGTCATTTTCACATAAAACATTAAATATTAACTCTAAGAAGTGTAAAATTTAATGTTTTTAAGTGTTGATTTTAACACTGGTAAAGGAGTTCATATTTAACTCAATTTCAGAGTTACAGTTACTCACTGTAGGATTAGTATTTTTACTCCAGAAAGTGTTAAATTTTAACTCTAAAAAAGTGTTAAAAATTCAACTCCAAGAGCAGAGTTATTTTAACACTGTGCTGGAGTCTATTTGATGGTCACGCATGTACACTCAGATTGAGTTGATTTTAACTACCAGGGAGTTTATTCCAAAGACCAGAATTTGCTGTGTGTACTCTGAATAATTAAGTCATTAATAACTGGCACCCAATCTTTCAGCTGTTTACAGTTCATGGACATCAAAATACAATATATTTCTCCTTAAATATGGTGCCGTCCTTAGTGATACGAGCATAATGCCCTGAGAAGAGAAAACTGTTTGGATCCCGTTGCCTTCTTCAATTAGGTTAAATCATCAACTGACTTCCTGCGTCTTGCCCTTAGAATACTAATAAATATCTTTGTGGGGATATCAACGTCAGAGTCTGTGTCTGAGATAGGCGGCATGCAATATTCTTCAGCTTTTGAGGGATCAAGCAGAGTTTGTTCAATAGAGGAGGTTTCCCGGAACTCAGAGGAATCATATTCCGACAGGGATCTGTCAGTAATCAGTGGCTTTGCACAGAGAATCAGCTAACCATACAAAACAGCTACCTTACTGCTCTGATGTGCAATTACAGGATTTTAAATTCAAGCAGCAAAGGAAATCCAGCAAAGCCTGGAGCCGCCATATGTTCCTTTTACTTTATATAGAAATAATGAGCCATTTGTGCATTTCCCATTAAAACATTTGCATACCAAACACTTGACTTGAATACTGACTTGAAGAGCCCATTCATCCAACCTGTGTTCAGAACTCTCCATTCATCAGAGCTACACAGCTAGTCACCGCTAACTCTGCCCCCATACAAACCCCACTGCTGTTCAGCATGACAATTTACAAATATGGATTTTCCACTAATTATACCGAGTGTGCTTAAAAGCTTTTAAAATTATTATGCCCTGAAGAGTCTTCGCTCCAATTGTTGTGAGGGTAACTTCTTCTGGGGATGACAGTAGTATAATGATCTGAGAGAGGAGAACAATGAGGTGTAACCACTAATTGACTGTATCTGAACAAATGTTATCTTCCTTTCTATCTCACATGCAACTCAAACTTTTCTTATCTACATAATGCTTTCTCTCCTGGCTCAGTCCACACTAAATCTGCTCTTACAGAACTGCAGATTTTTTCCTTTTTCTATATTAAGTCAAATTAAAACTATGGAAGCTTGTTTCTGCCACTGAATTCAAAATAAAACAGTAATTAACTTCTTATCTCATAGTTCTGTCAATTTCTAGAGTTTGCATCCCACAGTTCATTTCAGTTAAGTTCTGTTTTTTAATTGCATGATGCAAACTATAAATTGTGACTTCCAATGTCAGAATTGTGTGATATAAACTTGCAAATGTGTTACTGTTATAAGAAATAAACAGAACATTTTGAGAAAGAAAGGCAGAATTCTGAGTTTATATATATCACAATTCTGAGTGGGATAAAATAAGAATTGTAATATATTAACTCAAAACTACACAAAATACTAACTATGAAATTTACAAAGACAATGGAGACTGACATATTAATCCAAAATATTTTAAATGTCATTTTCATCACAAAACAAAAGTGAGAGTTTGATTTAATTTTTTGGCCCCACAATTCACAGGGCCGAAAGAGTCCAGTTGAAGCAACACCCTTACCCATATCTGGAATTTAAAAGTTTTTGGAATTAATTTTGTTCAAATATAAGGTAGCATTTGATTTTCCTTATTTGACATTTTAAATAAATCTGAATAATTAGTGCAGAAAACATCAAATACTCAGACTCAGTGTGGGTTGCATACCATGACAGAGATGTGCAGGATACGCAGCTCCTCCTCGGCGGAGTCACTAGCGGGGTAAGCAGTGGCGGCCGGGCCAGGCAGGTTCTGACTGCCGTCCTGATGGTGGATGTGGAAGAGCAAAGTACCATTTTCCAACCACTGTTGCCTCCAGCGCACCAGCGGGATGTCTTCAGAGTTCCCAGAGATCTCTGCAAATATAAACAAAAGAAAATCAGGTTCAGTAAATAATTTGTGTTGCACAGTGGCACAAAAATGGGGTATGCAGTACAGTACATGCAGTTCATAGGGGCACTATTTTGCCGAAATCTTTCTGTGAAAATCATATTAATTTTTATTTATAAATAATCGTAAGATGTTAAACATAATGTAATGTTTTTCAAGCAGCAAAGTGTAAAAATGTGTTTATTATTATTATTATTTAATCATTGTTTATCATTTAATGAGTTCAAAAATGTATTTACATATCAATACATATCAGTGCATATCAATATCAAACCTCCGACACTTTGCTCTAACACGGTCACATGACCAAAATGAACAGAGCGGAGAAACGTTCTGGGGCGGTGAAAAGAAAAGACAAAAGGGAAAATAAAACAATGCATTAAACTGAGGACAGCAATGTCCAAGTGAACTAAGAGAGATTGGTACACTTACCCTATAATTTATTTTCATTGTAAGTCATTCAACAGGCAACAAAGTTGTTGCCTATGAGTGCAAAGTGATTAACATTAATATCAGTTCAATTCTGGAGTATCTCTGTAGTTCTTACCACTTCATTCTTCAGTACAAAACAATGCTGAACTTTGACAAAAAGTGATTTTTAAATGTTAAATATGCGGTTTTTTTATAATTTTTTATAACATATTAAATGATTATAATTTTATATAAAAATATATACAGATATGAATAACTTTTGTCACTCTGGATGAGTTTGTATCCTTCCATGCCCAAGCTAGTTTTTAGGCTTTAATTCAGTGATTTACAGAGATTTTTCTGTGAGGGTTAGTGTTAGGGGCACCCACACTGATCTTGCATACCCCTCAGCGAATGTGAGGTTGTGCCCCTGGTGTTGCATTGAGAAGTGTGTGATTGTTTGCAGGATAAATCAGAAATGCTCCTGTCATGCAATTATACGCAGTATACTGTGACTATACATTATTCATATCAATACAGACATTTCAGGAATAGCAAAGCAATGCCTACAACATTCAAACTTCACTTTAGAAATAAACATGAAACAGCCTCAAGTCCGGTTAATGGATGAAAAGACATATGACTCCAGCTGGTCAGAACAAATACACATTAATAGGAATAGTGCTACTGGACGTCACATTAACCAATGATTAAGGCGGAGAAATTAAATATAGGCTTTCCTTTTACTCAAAGCTCAAAGCAAACTGAACATATGTTCTTGACATTGCAGATAGTCTGTTTAATAAGTAAGGTCAGATGATTTGGATAAGCCTTTGACAATGAGTAATGTGTCATTTTATAGCTTATTGAACTATATGGGTGGGGTCATACACTGAATACGTGTTTAGAATCCTCTATTTGTTTGTCATTTTTTGTTTTGGTTGTTCTTAAGCACCGATGTGATGCTGAAACAAATGAAAAACAAAGCTTTTGACCTGTGCTGGCTATTATACATTAGTAATATTTTACACAAAGGGGAGGCAGACATCCCCTTTCAAAATGGTGCTTGCAGACTGCAAAACGAGGAGAACCCCTGACCCACTATATGAGTTGTATATGCACAGGCACAAGCCAAAGTGACTCTGCACTTCATCACTAGACGTCATACTCAGTCTCAAGGGTCCGGTGTGGTAAGGCACTTTTATTAATGAAACAACATGCATGACACAACAAACAAAAGACTAATATAGGAATAAATTCTGCTGTTTGCTGGTTTCTTTAATCATGAGCAATTGTGCCCCTGTGGATCTTTAGAAAATAAAATCTCTTAAAAAAAAAACACTTACAAGTTCTTAATACTTTATTTCTCTCCTAAAAAGGTTTTTTTTTTTTTTGAAAGTCATGACTACTTCCGGAACAAAGTCATGTAATTTCCACAACTATGTATTTCGTTTAATAGCATTCTGTGATGGACACAATTCCTTTGTTTGTGTTAGGTCTTAATTTCATTATCTAGTATTTGGCATATCCTGTTAATACAGGTTTCCAATTTCCAAAAGGCTTCCAATACAATTCAACAGCCATACGTCAAAAAGATAAAGCTGCAATCTTTGACAAAAAAAATAAAATAAAATTCAGCTGCTGGGACGAAAAGTAAAAATAAAATAAATAAATAATAATTTTCCTCATTTCTACATTCAGCAGGATGTGCTTTTGATTTGAAATCACTTTTAATTTGACATTAAATTATTACTTTTATTTTTATTTTATTTATTTACTTTTTTGCTGGAAATTATTATTTCATTAAAATTTGCATAAACAATACAAAATCAAGAATCCAATAGATACTTTGAGAGAGGCGGGGCATAGAGGACCTACAATAATGTTGAGCATTTGAAAAATAATGTCAACATATTCTGTTACACCAAATACACAAAATAATGATCTTTAAACATCATATGACCCCTTTAAATGTAATTAAATGTATTTAAATTTCCCATAGGCCACAATAACACATTCATAGGGGTTATTAAATGGCAAACTTTCCATTTTTGGCTAAATTATCTTTTTAATGATGATGTCAAATTACCATCCATCCTGAGCTGCCCTCTTTTCTCTTATTGTTGTTTGTTCTACTTAATTTAGTTTTGTATGTCCTTTAGTAATGCCACCCATGGATTAATTCATTTTTGTCATGCAGTCCAAAACATGAGCCAACTTTTATAGGGAGCCAGACTTTGAAACTACCTTCACAATCTGAAGGCTGATTGTGCCGAATTTTCTTTTAAATGCATATCGGGTAATAGTTACCTCGAAACACCTGTTTGAATGCAGGAAAGCACAAACCAAAGGGAGTGATAGAAGAGAAGAGAGGGCAGGGGGAAAAAGCTAGTACTATTCATCTCACATCCTGATGCAGTGTTAGAACCTGCCCTCCCCTCTCTTTCACTGTGTCTGTGCTTACAGAGAGCCACAGACTCAAATATACAATCTGGCCTTTGGCTAAATACAGCATTTTACAAAGGTTGCCTCTGAGGAAGAACATTTCCAGAACTGGCCAGGGTGTTTGGCATAATCTAAATATTCATAATGCAGACAGAACAAAGGCTAACATATCAGAAAGCAGAGAGTGGTGGCCTGCCATTATGTGGGATTCATATTATGATTTAAGAATGACTATCTTTAAACAATTTTAAAATAAACTTTTTGTTTAATAGCAAAATAGATGCATACAGGCAGGAGGACTAAGGTTGCAATCAGCTTCTGTTCTCCACAGATCAAGACATTAGTCTTAAGGCCATGTACTGCATGCAAGCGATTATAATAAGCAATTATTGTCACTGTATCATTCAGTTTGGATTTTGTTTTCCTTTTGCACCATTTCCATTCACTGAGTTAATTGGGTCATTCTGTTCAGGTGTGTGTCATTTATTTAGTCTCTAATTAGTCTAATTCATGTTAGATTCACAGATGTGTTCTGCACACTGCACAACAGCGCCTACACTTGCTCCACCAGCTGAAAAGAGCAAGTCTCCCTCCACCCATCCTCACCACATTCTACAGAGGAACCATAGACAGCATGCTGACCAGCTGCATCACTGTCTGGAACATGAACTGTAGTGCAGTAGACCGCAAGACACTCCATCGGACAATGAACACAGCTGCAAGGATCATCGGTGCCCTTCTCCACTCCATCCTGGAAATTTTCCTCACACGATGCTGGAGCAAAGCAAACAGTATTATGAAGGACACCACTCATCCCTCCCCCAGTCTTTTCCAGCTCCTACCATCAGGAAGACGGTACTGGAGCATCAGAGCCCCCTCCACCAGACTGCTTAACAGCTTTTTCCCTCAGACTATGAGAGCCTGAACTCAAATCACCCCACCCTCCTCTGAAACCCCACACAAGCCCCCTACCTCCTGAAACATGAACCGTATCACCTCCTCCACCCCCCAAACACACCCAACCTTACCACATTTTTTTTTTGTGCAATAAAAATATATATTTTTTTTTGCAATTCTCCTCTATGCACACTAGACACTTTTCACACAGACTGCTGTATGTACATAATCCCACAAAGACTCAGTAATACGTGTTTACATGCTCATGAACTACAAATCATCTTGCACTGTTCCCCAGCCAGTTGCTTGACTTACGATGTTTCTCTTTGCACATGTACAGTATTACATGAATCATTAATATAGTCTATATATTTTTCTTTTTCAGTCTATATATGAGTACGTTTATTGTGTATAGGTATAGTATTATGTGAAGCATTAATATAGTCTGGTTTTTTTAGCTTATGTATAGGTAAACATTTATTTATATTATGTATATATAGTATATTTATAGTCAAATCTGTCAGTAAGGCACGACATTTCGTTCCACTGTATGTCCACACATGTAGCAGAATGATAAATAAGCTCAACTTGAACTTGAACTTGAACTTGAACTTATCACAGCGTTAGAGAAACAAGAATCATGAGGGATGAACATGACCACTCAACTCATGAGATGTTTTGTTCACGGTAGATCAAAGTTTACATTCACAAGCCTGTTCCAAGGTATGTTTCCTCTGATTTTCCCCCTGAATAAGAATTCAGGGCTAACCAATCAGTCAAAGTCAGTTTTATTTTGCAAGCCTATGCAACACCCTGAACATTAAGCGCAATTGCTAGTAAATAGTAATTTGTTAATGATTCAAAGCCATGTTTAATATCTCATGTTGGATAATTAGCCTTAAGACTGAGCACCAGAGCCGGACAGTAACGGAGTACATTTACTTGAATACAGTACTTAAGTACAATTTTGAGGGATCTGTACTTTACTCGAGTATCATTTTTGGGGAGTACTCATGACTTCACTCAAGTACATTTGAGAGGCAAATATTGTATTCTTTACTCCGCTACATTTCTATTCATAACCGTAAGTACCCGTTACTTCATCGGCCCCGTCCACACGGAGACGGTGTTTACCCCAATCCGATCTTTTTTCCTTGTCTCAAGAAATATCCGCATCTACACAAAACCACAAAACGATGTAGTATACATGCCAGACCAGCATGTGGCGCTGTAATTCTGCCACAGAGATACACTTAAAACGGAGAAGACATGGACTATGCTCATAAACCTTGCGCATGGTACACAAACGAACATTGAACAATACATTTATTAATCTGTGTTAATGTTAGTTAATAAAAAGTACACACACACACACACACACACACACACACATACGTTTGTTTTTGTGAAAAGTGGGGACATCCCATAGGCGTAATGGTTTTTATACTGTACAAACTGTATATTCTATGGCCCTACACCAACCCTACACCTAACCCTAACCCTCACAGGAAACAATGTGCATTTTTACTTTCTCAAAAAAACTCATTCTGTATGATTTATAAGCGTTTTGAAAAATGGGGACATGGGTTATGTCCTCATAAGTCACCCTCTCCTTGTAATACCTGTGTCATACCTAGAGCTGGGCGATATGGAGCAAAAAATATATCTCAATATATTTTGCTATATCTCAATATACGATATATATATCTTGATATCTTTACAGGAAAAATAACCCCCAAAAACTACTGTAAAAACAAATATGCCAAATATTACATGTTTAGGGCCCTATGAAATGTTTTATTTTTTCTTCACCATATGTTTTATTTTAACCTAATTCTGTGTTTAAGCAAGCGTAATTATTTAAATGCTTAAAAACAACTTATTTTGTTACATTTTTTTCTTAAAATAGCCTTATGTGAAATGTTTTTTCTCCTCTTAAATTCTGTGTATTCACATTTTTCTGGTTATCAAATGAAGGCATAACACGTTCATTTAATTTATCTTTTAATTATTTAAAATTAAGCAAACTTTATTTTTTGGTAAACAAAGGGAATTTACTATTAAAAATAATACATGGAAGAAATGTTGTATGATTATTCCTTAAATTATGTTCGTTTCATTTTAATAGTAGTAGTAGGCTATGTACATTCTCCTGAACAATAGGCTAGAAAAAGATTTCTGGCAAATACTTTTATTTTGACGGGTTTACCGTTACAGTTCTGTATATGTGATGCTACAGTCTATGATGTGATATGACGCTAGTTTTACTGAAATCAAATGGTCAGATGCTCATGAAGTGACTCTCAGTGCAGTTCTGGAGATGTTGTTCATGTGTTCACATCCTCATTTAGTGAGAAGACAGACGTTGAAATTACCGCGAGCGTCACACGCGCTTCCGTGTGTGTAATAAAACGAAGAAGTGCTTCTGCTCCATTCATTAACACAGACACGCAGAACATGCAGGATTCATATTTAAATTCTTTCTTTATTTAACCAGGAAAGAGGACTCACTGAGATTAAAATCTCTTTTACAGGAGTGTCCTGGCCAAGATAGGCAGCTGAGTTTACATAGACAAATTTTACATCGAAGTTACAACACACAAACATAAACAAACATTGTTTCATAGATATAAAGAACATGCATCTGAAATAGACTTTTCCGGCTTATTATTTACAGATATTAGTCCATATCTTGATTTGATGTGAGTTCAATGACCTACTTTTGATTATTTCATTTAAAATTTGACAAATTCCGTGACATTCCACATTAAACTGTAAATTCCATTTTTTTTATGACTGGATTCCGCGATTCCATCCGCGTTTTCTGCATCGCGGAAATCATAGGGCCCTACAGTAGACATCTGTTTGCTGTTCGCCCGACGCCTTAAAACAGAGCTATTTCCATATAATGGAGCCATTTGACCTTTTTTTTAGACTAGTTTTGCCTCCGGGCTGGTTGCGGGTGACGCCATGTACAACTGGAGGGGAGAGGGAACAAAATCAAGGAGGTGGGGGTGAGCACAGCACAGAGAAGACAAACAAGCAAAGTGGCAGAATCAGAATTAAATATAAACAATATATCGATATATGATATGTCAAAATCCATATCGTGTTTAAAAAATATCTCAATATATTTTAAATATCGAGATATCACCCACCCCTAATCATACCCATGTCATTATACAGAGTTGTGTCCTGATATGTTACAAAAACAAGAGCACACACACACACACACACACACACACACACATACACATACAGGTGCTTCTCAAATTAGAATGTCGTGAAAAAGTTCATTTATTTCACTAATTCAGCACAAATTGTGAAACTTGTGTATTAAATAAATTCAGTGCACACAGACTGAAGTAGTTTAAGTGTTTTGTTCTTTTCATTGTGATGATTTAGGTTCACATTTAACAAAAACCCACCAAATTACAATCTCAACAAATTAGAATACTTCATAAAACCAATAAAAAAAATTTTTTTAGTGAATTGTTGGCCTTCTGGAAAGTATGTTCATTTACTGTACATGTACTCAATACTTGGTAGGGGCTCCTTTTGCTTTAATTACTGCCTCAATTTGGCGTGGCATGGAGGTGATCAATTTGTGGCACTGCTGAGGTGGTATGGAAGCCCAGGTTTCTTTGACAGTGGCCTTCAGCTCATCTGCATTGTTTGGTTTCTTGTTTCTCATTTTCCTCTTGACAATACCCCATAGATTCTCTATGGGGTTCAGGTCTGGTGAGTTTGCTAGCCAGTCAAGCACACCAACACCATGGTCATTTAACCAGCTTGGTGCTTTTAGCAGTGTGGGCAGGTGCCAAATGCTTGACAATCCTCATAAGGCTGCGGTTCTCTAGGTTGGTTGTGCATCTTTTTCTTCCACACTTTCTTCCTTCCACTTAACTTTCTGTTAACATGCTTGGATACAGCACTCTGTGAACAGCCAGATTCTTTGGGAATGGATATTTGTGGCTCCTTGTAAAGGGTGTCAATGATTGTCTTCTGGACAACTGTCAGATCAGCAGTCTTCCCCATGATTGTGTAGCCTAGTGAACCAAACTGAGAGACCATTTTGAAGGCTCAGGAAACAATTGCATGTGTTTTGAGTTGATAAGCTGATTGGCATGTCACCATATTCTAATTAGTTGAGATTGAATTGGTGGGTTTTTGGCTTTTGTGAGCCAAATCACAATTAAAAGAACCAAAGACTTAAACTACTTCAGTATGTGTGCAATGAATTTATTTAATACCCGAGTTTCACAATTTGAGTTGAATTACTGAAATAAATTAACTTTTTCATGACATTCTAATTTATTGTTAATCACAATAAATCACATTGTTACGCACAAAACTAACAATGCATTCAAAAGTAGTGTGTTAAAACAAGCAATGTATTAGACTGCGTTGGTGCCTTTATCTTAAAAAGTGATTTGAGTTCATAACTGAAATCAACAACTGTAGAGTCACTACAACGACTGCTAGATTCATACACTCTATAAATAAACACCACCAACTAACCAATGTCACCTGCCACTTTGAGTGATAAATAATGCACAACACAGGGATGAAAACACATACACACTTGAGAATCCACTGAGCATAGAATCCTTCACTTTAAATGTTGGCAACCTTGAGCCTCTTAATGCATTACAGTTGACATGGGAAAAGAGTGGAAAATGACTAGATATAAAACCATGCACAATATAGTGTGGTTAGGTCATATGCTGTGGCTTCAATTAAATGTGACATTTGATTTTGTCTAAGAATCTCTATAACATAAACCATCAACTTTTCAAATATTTGACTCTCTTAAATCATGTTATATTGTCCTACTCTGTCATAATACAGTTCAATTATGAAAATCCATTGTAAAAAATTATGAAATATTACATTTAAAATTATGAACATATACTGATAATAACATGAAATAAAATAACTATATATGTATAAATAGAAAATACTTTGCACCATTTTCTATCACACCGTAATTTTGTAAATTTAAGCAAGAAGTATGAAAATATTATTTATTAATTGTGTGTATTTAGGAAGCATAAAATGGTAGAAGGTAGCTGTGGAACTAGCCATAGCAAAACAAACCAGGCAATAACATTTTTACTGCCATCATTTCCATAAAAGAATGCTGTTGAACTATAAATAATAATAATAATAATAATAATAATAATAATAATAATAATAATAATAATAATAATAATAATAATAATAATAAACTGTTTCTAACATTATTAGCAGACAATACTCTTTTAAAACACGTTTCAACATTTTCAGGGTCAAAAGTAGCCAACACACAGATGTCTTGGATATTAATAACAAATCCTACATGCACACCCACTAAAAAACAACAACAAGTCAAACAGGAAAGAATCAGAAGGCCAAAGCGAAGCACTGCATTTTCAGCAAATATGCACCAAATATTTAACATGACAGAGTAAAACGAAAATGTTTTAAATCACGAGTAACGTGACAATTACAGTTCAACGAGGCTCATCAGCTAGGCACAACCCTGTTATTGCACTACAGCACAGAGCTCTGTTACCGAGTCTTATCACAAATATTCAGGGGGAGCCACAATAGAACTATCACTAGTCTCAGCCTCGGTGGGATGTCGGTGCAGTGTCTGAAAATTCAGGCAAGTGCACGTAGGTTCTTTCCATTGATCACCTACACCGAGAGACTAATCTGCTTTAAACTCTGAGCTCTGCCGAAAATTTTTCAGCATGATATTTATAAATATAACCACATGCATGACAAAGACACCTCTGCCTCCCTCAAACCAGCAGGAGGCAAACAAAGAAAGTCCCTCAGCATTCACTCTCCATTTGCGACACAGCGGGAGGATTTTAAAAGACATTTTCAGGGCAGTCAGGCTGAAGCATGGGCATGCCAGTGTTGATCACAGACACTTAACTGGAATACATATGCATTAATGCTATCAATAACACTATGTTTAAATTAGTGGCTAATAGCATACATGTCCAGATTTCAGGCATGAGCTTGCTCATTTGCTTTTCTTAGGTTTTACTCAGTCATGCCTTCACGAGTTCCTTAGACTTGCTAAGGTTTTTGAAATGAACATTCTGTATATGCATATACTGTACCACAAAGAGGTGTTGCTGTTAGAGCATAAACCATGTCTGCAAAGTTACGATGCTCATAAACCATGTCTGCAAAGTTACGATGCTCAAAGTTCAATGTAAAGGGAGATATTTTCAATTAAAGAAATCGCTGTTTAAGGACTACAAAAATAGGCTGGTAAGGAACTACAACAAGCTTCTTCCTTGGTTTGTGACATCACAAACCAGATTCCTGCCTCCCGGGAACCTGCAACTATCCGTAATGGTAAGGGGACGTGGCATTTGCCAGACACATAGAAACATAGTTGCTTGCCACGGCATCCCCTGCATGACACATTTCATCACCAAGGCTGGTCGACTATGGCTGATTATGGTGAGGGTTACAGGGCAAAGTCTTAAGTTGCATGCAACCAGAGTTCCCTCACTGGCAGACAGCTCCCATAAGCTACACCTAAGGCAAATATGATGTTAAAGCAGGTGCTTTTGTGGTAGAAGACAAGAACAAAGGGTTCTAAAAAGGAATGCTCTTTTAAAAAAGGGGAGGGGGGTCTTTGCACGAGTCTATTTATAGTGTTGGACCAAGCCAATGGGGCTTTGGGGACTGGTGGGTTAAAAAGAAGCAAGGACCTGCTAATGGAAGTGCTAAAACCGAAACACAGATGAGGACACGTATCTCTTTGCCATTCAACCTCTCATCACGCTACAGATAGAGAAATCAACGTGGTGTGACCGTAATTTTGCACAAATTGTAATACAACTTGTTTTAAGGTTCATTTGAGGCAAACAATCTGTGATGCTCCTCAGTGGGTAACAGAGGAGTATTTTAAAAATACAGACACAGCTTGAAGTGCTTTACTTCTCTACTAAGGCCATAACAGATACCTTCAGCTAATGACTAAGAATAATTGTATGATTATTGCATAGCATATCCACTAAAACAAAATCATGCATTTTATTCGCTTCTGCAATTTCCATGGTGTGACAACAATACCACAGGCACCTGCTCAAAGTCAGTGATCCAAAGAAGGACACTTCATAAAAGAAGACGACTGGTGATCTCTTTTTTAAAACATTCTTGGCTTAGGGAGAAAATTGGAGGTAATTTTCCTGAATTGATCCAGCAGAAGAAACATTACATGCTCGTTTGGCAGACACTGATATACAGTCACTATGAAAAAAAGAACAACATATTTTGTTCTTTTATCATATCTGTAGGTTTTTGATCACTTTGGCATCAAAAGAATAGTGCTGGGAAAAAAGCAGAAGGTAGGGAAACATCCTCAAATTAATACAGACAATTTGTGAGCGGCAGTCATCTTAGAGTGCATAAGTAACATAAGTAACGTTTTAAAGGACGCTGGCATCTGACTAGCATCTGTATACAGTAGCTAATAAAATGTGAGGGTTTGCTAAAACACATGAAATTACTCATGAGACTTTCTGATCTTTAGTTCAAAAGAAAGTTTCTTTGCAATTTCAAAAATACTCCAAATTATGCCTTGAAATTAGCAGATAATTGCAAATGAACGAGCAATTGACATGACATGCCAGACTGAAGAGCACTGCATGTCTTGTTACTTGGAAACATTGATATTAATTCTGATCTTCCCTTCACTTCCTTCCCATCCTCTTATTCCAATTTTTCTAGAATTGTTTTTTTTAGTTTTTGTTGTTCTTGTTCCGAAATATATATCATTGTCTTCCTTTTTAGAACTATGATGTGTCTAATTATGATGCTCGATATTCACCAGTTCTTACAAATGGGCATGCATTTGTATCAGTGTTTTTATTTATTTATTTATCTTTTTACTAAAAAGTACTCAAAGGAGCAAATGTAACTGACCCCCAAAAATGTGTGTTTGTCATATGTCATGTTTTCATATGATCCTTCAGAAATAATTTGAATCAAAGTTGAATATTTTATATATATATATATATATATATATATATATATATTTTTTTTTTTTTTTTTTTTTTTTTTAGGTTCTTTGATGAAAAATAAGTTTAAAAGAACATATTTCGGTTAAAATTGATTTGACTGTTTTTACTGTGATTTTACTAACAGTCTTCATAATTGTTGCATTTGTGGTTAAATCAACAGTAGTGTATAAGTCAATATAATTTGAATATATAGGTTATTCCACTGGCAAAAGCTAATATACTAGCTAATAACTAATATGGCCTCATTTGCTTATTTTATGCTAAACATAACATTCTTAATCCTGACTATTGCCATGTGTTGACCAATCATATACCACTGGCATAATATCTCATGGAAATTCTCACACAGTGATTGAAAAATATTAGCTTGACATTTACAAACTAGTGCCCTTGACAAACAGCCAAAGAGATGTCCATGACTCTCAAAATACAAATATCCATCAGATAATCAGTGTAAGCATAAGTCACATATCAAATAGAGGAGAGAAAAAACAGATCTAGATCTCTTGCTTATGTCTACATGACAACCATTGTAGATTTTTTTTCTTGGTCTAATTACATAAAACCACTCCGAATGTTTCAAACTTCACAACACATTACAGAAACAGTATACATGCATTCCCTAACACCAAAATATAGTGTTGTTTGACAGTTAAACTGCAAACTTCTGCTGTAAGCAGCTTTAACCATTAGAGTAAGTGATAACTCAAACAAATGCCACTTTCCATAAATCAATTTCCTATGTAATAAAAACCTTTAAGTTTTACCCTATGTGGCAAACAAATCAAATTACCTTTAGTTCCCCAGGTAATCAGAGCTTGCATTTTCACAACTCTAAACAACACAGTCTAGCAGATTGGATGAACTTGATTAATCACAACTGGAAAACTTGATTAATCATACTTCATTAAATCACAACTTCATCTTTCAAAACCAAGTGCAAGAGCTCACTCTAATTCATATCCATCTTTCTCAAACTTACACTCAGGATAATGTCTTTATATTTCAGAATAAATGGATGGTGCGCACAACAGAGTTGCGTTTGCCTCTGCACATACATAATCAAGATCTGAAATAATATAAAGAAATTGCTTTAGATTTAATGAAAACAGAAGAACTGAACAGAACATTTTATTCAGGACATATTTGGCAGGTGAAGCAATCAGCAAAATAATAATAATAATAAATAAAATGGTAAGATTTGAAACATTAAAAAATAAAATAGCTGCACACTGCTTTTCTTCACTTTTCTCAAATTTCTATTCATCAAAGAATTGAAGGACTGAATTAATGGCTGCCGAAAATATATCTTTAAAATATATCTATATATATATATATATATATATATATATATATATATAAACTTTTGTCAGTCCTAAAATACTGTACTATATACTGCATTGCAGGTGAGATGTATGATAGTGTACTTACCCTGAACTCCGTTCTCTCCCACACACAGAGCAGTGACAAGTCAATTCCTACTGCTTTACCTAGCGGGACTCCCTCTTCCCAAGACTGCAGCGGTGTTCCTAATATATGCAAATAATACGGAATGGCAGCACTGAGCCCTAAGTGCTACTGTAACCGACTCAATTAACCTAATATTTACTGGCTCTGCTCAGCAGAGGTGCCCACACACATCTTGTCTTCGAATTTTCAGGCAAATATTTTTAGCAAGAGCTAATGAAACAATTATGTAAGTGGGCAATTAAAAAACAAAAAACATTGGAACAGTCTGATAGTGCAAAAGCAAGATGACATGCACTTAGCACTACAGCCCCCCATGGAGAAATGTGTTAAAAGACCATGAGCACATTTACAACTTCAGCTTTCCACGGATGAAGAAGATTAACATTTAATGCAAGTACATTATTATATATAAAATGCTACAAATTAATCAGTGAGTGCTGCTATTTTTATAAGCTGGATTAAAAATGAATCACATTAAAAGCAAAACACAAATAATAGAGAGAGAACAAGAGAGAATGAACAGCAGATCTGTAGGGACCAATGAATCATTATCAATGGAAAGATTAGCATGTGGTATTTGCACAATGAAAAAAAATTTACTAAAAAATAGCTGAGTCCAATTGCTTTATTAGTTGTTATTATTATTCGACAGTAAACTATGTATATGTATGTATATTCTTAAAAAACTAAAATTCACTGACCCATACAAAATGTGTTTTCTTTAGTAGACTATTTAGGAACCTAAATCTGTAAAAGCTTCAATAACGCACATCCAGTGAACACGTTCTCAATAAGATATGATAAAATTCCCTCCATTTGTCATAACTATAATGAGCAAGCAAATTGAAAAAAAAAAGTGAAAAACTTTAAAAACTTTTTTTTAAATAAAAAGTGTCCATTTTTACATAAGTAATTTTACATGGGGAAAGACCTTATGTGACAGAGCCTATTCACTGAACTTCAATGCTTCTGAAAGACTATCCTTCTTTTATTTAATAATTTATAATCTTGCAGAAAACAGCGTGCCCACTGTGCATGACCAATTAGTCCTGATGGCTAAAACTGTGTGGAAGTCAGAAACCATTTCATTGTTATAGCCTAAAATATATCTCCCTCAGTGAAGCAGTGGTAGTAATTAAAGTACAACAGCAACACAATTTATAAGGTAACTGCTTTTTTGACTATGTAGTATGTTTTGTGTCAATCATACTTAATCTTCAGCTTACTGCATTAACATATTTTATGTTTGAACCAGGTATATGCACATATTTACTGCTGCTGATAATGCAGCGAATAATCAATTATCATCAAATTCATATTTAAAGTCTGATGTGATGAACTGCATAAATTATATGGGAAAATGTTCTATTTCTGAAGCCATAACTTAAGGGTCTCTCATTTTGATGAAGCAGCATGTGCTCAAGATTTAAGTAGGCTAATTAATTTTTTCTAATAAGAGCTCCAGATGTGAAGATAAGATTATCTTCTTTGCTCTTATTATTAATGTAGTTCTGTGCCCAAGGACTCCTGAATGGCCTAATGGTAAATAGAGGGGATTTCTTTCACAAAAATTAAATGAATGATGACTTCCTAAAAATATCTGGAAAGAATCAGGACTGTTTTGATCCACATACATTGTTTGGCTTGCTGAAGCCTCATGTTCAGAAATCTTCAAAGTCATTAACCTTGAGATCTTTGAAAAACATACTACTACTACAAGGCTTCTGAGAAGTGCAATGAATGATTCAGTATTTAATTTCAAAATCATGCACAAAAGCAGAGTGAAGACTATCTGAATCACACAATAACCGTGCTATGGCGGCCAGATCCTCACTTTAATGCTGTGTCCCTGAAAATCTCTAGTTTCCAAAAAGTGGTCAGTGGATCCAGCAGACATTTATGGTTTCTTTTAAGTTAAAAGTAATCTTAGCCAAACGCAAACAAACCTGCAATTTAGTTAGGTAATTTAGAAGAAGCATTTGGACTAAGGGATATAGACTAATTATTGTTACTTGGATAATTTGTTAAAAATTGTTAAATGGATTGCACCTGAAAAACAAAGACAGCAACCTGCTAAGATGGGAGAATCAATGTGACCTTTATGAAATTGCCTGAGCCTTGCTATTCAATCTTTTTTTTTTTTTTTTTTTTTTTTAGAGGTTCAGTTGCTTTCTCAATAAATAAAAAATAAATAAAATCATATTGCACACTTTTATAATTAAATGACTGTAATCACATTTTAAATTTGAGAATAATGAAAATAACCAGAAGTTGCCATAACTTAACATTTAATAAAAAGTGCTTATTAAGTTTAATTAAAATAAATAAATAAATAAATCTGGCAAAAGTTGATAAAATAAATGCCATGTTTGAGACTGTTCCAAATGCTAAAATATTCATACTTTATATGTGGCAAACGTGTCCAAATACTTAATGTACAGTGCGGAAAAATAATCAGTTCAGAGTTCAGTGATTGAAATAAGTATTTGATCCCCTACCAACCAACAGGAATTCTGGCTCCCACAGATTGGTTATGTGCCCATGTGGAACACAGATTAGTCCTGCCACTTTAAGTAGTTACTCCTAATGCCATCTCGTTAGGTGTATAAGACACCTGTCCACCCAATCTGTATCTTTCATTCCAGCCTCTCCCACCACCATGGGAAAGACCAAAGAGCTGTCAAAGTATGTCAGAGACAAGACTGTAGATCTGCACAAGGCTGGAATGGGCTACAAGACCATCAGCAAGAAGCTTGGTGAGACGGAGACAACTGTTGGTGAGATAATTCAGAAATGGAAGAAATACACAACAACCATCAATCGGCCTCGGTCTGGAGCTCTGTGCAAGATCTTGCCTTATGGGGTAAGGATGATCATGAGAAAGGTGAGGGAACAGCCCCAAACTAAACAGGAGGAGCTTGTAAATGATCTTAATGGGACTACAGTCACCAAGCAAAACACTGGTAACACCCTACGCCCAAATGGAATGAAATCCTGCAGCGCCCGCAAGGTCCCCCTGCTCAATAAGGCACATTTACAGGCCGTCCTGAGATGTCTGCAAACCTGGTGACCAACTACAAAACACATCTTTCTTCTGTGCTTGTACTAAATCATGTTCTGCTTGGGGATCATATACTTTTTTCACTCACTGAAATCCAAATCCATTTCTAACCTTTATATAATGCATTTTATTTCTGGAATTTTTGGTTGATATTCTGTCTCTATATGTTAAAATAAACCTACCATAAAATTACAGACCCTTTGTTTCTTTGTAAGGGGGCAAAGTTACAAAATCAGCAGGGGATCAAGTACATATTTTTCCCACTGTACTTTCAAATGTTTGGTATATTGCTACTGTTATTTTACAGCATATTTATCATCATCTGTATTTACTGTCCTACATGTCCCAAAAAAACATTTCACTGCCACCCTGTTGTGCACATGGAACTTAAATCTTTTAACTTTGAACAGCAACAATACAGAGGCTAATTCATATTATTCACATTGCAATTGTGGCCTCAATCAAAGAAGGCTTTATAAAAAAAAAAATAAAAAAAAAGATGGCTATATTTGAAGGTTTTTATACTGAGCTTTGTGATAAAGAACAAAAAAACCTTTCTGGGGAATTTCAAAGTTCTATTTAAAATACATGTATTTAATATTATGAAATAGTGATATAAAATGGCTTGATGAGAACAGCTCAAACCCAGGCATCACTTGCTGTTCTCATAAAGCTCTCACGACCTTTCCAAACCTTTTCACACAGTTCGTGTACATCAGACTCTCTGGAGCTTTTCCAGAGAAGAATGAATCTTAGATGAAGGACATGTAGAGAATGCAAATGTTCTGTCTGTGTTTCCCCTAAACTTAAATTTCTTAGCTTCAGTTATGTAGACAGGTTGTCTGTCTTCCCCCTCAGAGCTGCTTGATGACATCTGTCGCCACATATGGCGGCCAGAAACAGTGTTTGTTTTAAAATCTAATGATAAGCATGACAGTGGGATCTATTTTGTGGAGAAATGATAATGGTATTGCTGATCATATTTTCAGAAAACGTTTTATACTGTTAGAGTGCACGTTGCATGTTATGGTGGGGAAAATGCAAGAATGATGAAAAAAGGTTTCAAGTGCCAAAGATGGCAGCCAGTGTAAAATTGTTGAAGGAAAATAATGTTTATGGAAAGGGGGAAGCACTTTTATGTGATAGGGACTATTTTCTCGAACGCAGAACAGTCATCTAAAATGATTGCTTTACAGTGATGATAAACACTGACTTTTGCATGGTGTAAGTCTTTTGGCACATTTCCTGTTGCACTAGCGCTAGGGTCTGAGTGCTGTAATGGCTTCATCTACACAGATATATTACTGTATATTTAACCTCCTGGCGTACTATGATCTCCTGCCAAGGTGTATTTCAAGGATATTAGGGTATGCTTGCATAGTATTTATGACACCTACTACCTCCATTTGGTTTGATAAACGGTATTCAGGGCTTATTTGATCAGAAAAGGGAAATTTGATCAGCAAAAAATAGATACAATTGTTATTGGACATGCTGGTGTTTAGACACCTCGAATGGATGGAATAATCTCTAAGCCCCTGGTCATATTACTTAAACCAGATTGAAGACTTTCTACTTTTTCTCGTCTAAACAGAAACAATATCTTCAGTACAAAAATGCTATTGAGAATCAAGGTTGTCACATTATCAAAATTGTAGTCAATACCACGGTGCATACACCTTTCAAATTTCCCAAGGTCAATAGAAATCAAACATCTATAATGATTTGATGAACTACATGTGATATACACAAAATAATTCTAAGTTTATAACAAATAAATATGTTATAGTAGTATGAATAAACATAAACATAATAATATACAAAACATATGATATAATGAAACATGCAACATACATATTTGTAAGAACATTCTTTCCCATGGCTGTCAGTGGAGAAAGAGGTTTTGGTTTCAGATGGTTAAAAAAGTTAATATTCTAGTGAACACATTACTCATTTTAAAAGATGAATATTAATATAAATATTAAGCAATTAAATTAAAACAAATGTGCATCAAGAGGATATTATTTACACACACACACACACACAAACAGTATGCCTATAGTAAACCAAACTTAAAATAAACAACTTCATATAGCAAATAACCTCACAGATGTAAACATAGCTTAGATCTCATCCACATCTGTGTCATGGAATATCCCATATCACACCAACAGGTAAAAAAAAAAAAAAAAAAAAAACCTTAAGGATGCTAGCCAGGAGCATCCACCCAGACTTGCATTTATTATTGCTCACAGTGGCTGGCCACGAGTTTCAAGATGCAGCTTAATAAAATACTTCCCCCAACAATTGTGCTTTAGAGGATAGTTTTGAGCCCTCTATCTTTGACATGGCAAAGCCACCGTCAGCCAATAATAAACACCTAGAAAAAAAAAAATGAAGTGTTGGTAAATTCGCAATCTATTGCCTCTAGGGTCTGTCCGTCAACCAGTTGCTGAAGACAGAAAACAAAGTCAAATGAATGGATGTGTACAGCATAAGTGACCTTTTCTGAGGGAAGCCTCCTGAAAAACGTAAAGATTCATTTTGTTTTCATTATATCTGCCAAAAAATAAATAAAATAAAAAAGTCTGAAACTGTTGCTCAAACTTTTTTCTCAAATGTGGCCTGTTTGGGTTTCGGCCAAGGTGAACCGTAGACACTTCATGTAGCTGGCAAGTCTATTTATCATTCAGCTCGGACAGAAAATTGGTCAGATTTGGCCCACATTGAGCTCATTGCTATCACAAAAAGATTCAGCCTTTTGTCCTTTATTTTATTTCCATGTTATTAAAACTATAATCTTTATCGCTATTGTTATAGTTATTGTTCTTGGGTGGACAGGCTTTTACTGTACATTAAAAACTGAAAAGGTCTGTCCATAGATTATATCGTGGCCTAATGGTTAGAGAGTTGGACTCCCAATCGAAAGGTTGTGAGTTTGAGTCCCGGGCCGGCAGGAATTGTGGGTGGGGGGAGTGCATGTACAGTTCTCTCTCCACCTTCAATACCACGACTTAGGTGCCCTTGAGCAAGGCATCGAACCCCCAACTGCTCCCCGGGCGCCACAGCATAAATGGCTGCCCACTGCTCCGGGTGTGTGCTCACAGTGTGTGTGTGTGTTCACTGCTCTGTGTGTGTGCACTTTGGATGGGTTAAACGCAGAGCACAAATTCTGAGTATGGGTCACCATACTTGGCTGAATGTCACTTCACTTCACTTCACTTCATATCACAGTAAGATCAATAAAATGCATTTACAAAATAGATGGTGAATTTTCATTTCATGCCAACTTTAATGACTGCTCTATAAGTAAATTATAAAATAATGCTCACAGGCTTATGTCATCCTCAAAAGCAACAGATCAAGGCCTTAACAAAGGCGTTGTATCATGAAGTAAAGATGTAAATGCATGGTGCCTACAGGCAATACACAGACTGACTGCATGTGTTGTAAATCTGCATGATGAGGTCATGCCAAAAAAAGCTCTTAAGGCTTCAAATTCCCTTAAGCTTTGGGAAATGTGTAATGTTTTGTAAAAACCAGACTCTGGAACCCAGATCCCTTTCAAATCACATTATGACACAGAACAAGAGCGAAGATATTTTTTTGTTTTCTTTAGTTCTCTCATCACTGTTTGAAGTTGAAAGCTAGCTGGCCGTAACAGGCAGCTTGTAACAGTGTCCAAACTGTCAGAGGCGAGGTGTTTTAATTATAAGGTTTAGGGGTTAAAAACGCAAGGCTAGGTGTCAATGCCACAGTCGATACAGTTCAAGCTTTCTTCTGGCAATTAGCCAACCCGCTGGATTGACAGTATCTCAGTATCTCAGCCTCACCTGGCAGTTCTTTCCACTGAAGTTAACATGTCAGTCTCTCCTTCCCTGCTAATAACAGATGTTCACTGTTCACTGTGCAATGTCAGGCCCATTCAGTTAACCTCTGTTCACAGGGGGGTTTAAAGACAGATTTTTCAATGTTATTAAGACCTTTTGGTGTTGTTTACTTTGAGCAGACAGAGACTGACCTGTCAGTGGCTCATTGCTTTTTCAAGTTAACACTAGTTACATTTCAATACATTTCCAAGAGATCATAAACACATTCTGTATTTTATGTATACATTTAAACACTTTGAACCGAAGATCTACAGAAAGATTTAAAGGGATAGTTCACCTCAAATTGTATAAACACTGATATTTACTCATCCACATGCTGGTGCAAAACCATATGAAATTATTTCTTCTGGAAAGTTCAAGTTGCTTTTTTAAATTCAATTACTGTCAAGCAAGATTTTCAAGGCAGGGCCTTTAGCAAATAACGAGAAGTATTCTCAAGACTTACAGTAAAATACAGTATGCAAGTTGTATGGTGTCACGGTTCTCAGATATATGGTGTTATCTTGTTGTCTGTGTGTAGGTTGTGGGGTGTATCACCTGATTGTTCTGTGTGGGCGTTGCCGTTGATTACTGATCAGCGGCAGCTGCAGCTTATTCCATCTTGCCTATATTAACGCCTTGTCTTTCGTCTCATGTTTGTCAGATCATTTGTTTGGAGTCCTGGTGTTTGTTCGTGTCTCTTGTGTTGTTTCCTGCTCAGGCTTTCTCGTCGCTGTTTCCTGTTGCCTGTCTGTTCCTGTGGAATTACTCCGGATTTCCTCGTTCATTTCGTCAGCCTCAGTTACAAGTAACACGGACTTCACTCACCACGGACACCATCGCCCATCAGGGTCCCTGTGTTGCCTTCTCTCCTGCTGCTTTATTGTCTTGTCATTGATTGTACATCTGACTTATTCAGCGTTAAGCTCTATTAAAGGAGAATTTAACTTGCAATTGCATCCAGTCTTGTTTGCCGTGACAGAACGATCTGACCGTCATCATGGATGCAGCGAGTTCAGCGGCTCTCACCGATTTCATCAACCACAGCATAACTCGAATGGATCAGCAGCAGGAGAGCATCTCTTCCACCGGACGCGCCGTCCAGGCGCTGGTAACACAGGTGTCCGAGCTCTCCCAACAGATGCAACAACTTCGCGCTCCCACTGCGCCAGCCCCGCCGACCGTTTCCCCACCGCCTTCAGAACTACGGGATATCTCGGAGCCCCGCCTCCCCGTGCCACAGACGTATTCCGGTGAGCCTGACTTTTGTAGAGCATTCCTCAACAAGTGTTCTCTTCACTTTACGTTACAGCCCCGTAGTTCGAGAGGGAGGAGTCCAAAGTAGCATACGTGCTCACGCTACTCACGGGCAAAGGTGGAAAGTAACGAATTACATTTACTCGCGTTACTTTAATTGAGTAGCTTTTTTGTGTACTAATACTTTTTAAAGTAATTTAAATCTGTAATTTTACTTTTACTTAAGTATATTTTGTTTAAAGTATTGTACTTCGCTACATTTTAAAACGCATTAATTACTGAGTAAAAAAAAAAAAAAAAAAAATCGCTCCCTGGAAACTACGTCAGTAAATGATGGGCAGGAGGGCAAACTGGCGCTAAAATCACAAGAAAGATGCAGACGGTCAAAACAGGCGTTAGTGGTGCAGACACCGCTGAAAACGAAACCCCGTCATATTCTGAAGTTGAACTCGAAGGAAATGAAGTGAACCCCTGGCCATATGTATGCTCTATGTAGCGTAAGCTGTACTTGCCTAGGAAGACCAAACTAGCAGCTTATAAAATCTCGACAAGACATCAACCATTCGCAAGAATGTAGAGGTAAGCTAAATAATTGCATCGTTGCATTGGTGCTTAAAATGAAGCTTTGACATGTTAGCAAGAGGTTTTGCACAAATTAGCCAAAAAGACAGTGGTGAGGAGTGTGCTATATATATCGTCTGTGATAATATCATAATTTTTGTTTTAATGATATGCGCGCGCATTTATAGTGCGTTCTTTCACTGTGTGATTCAGTCTCCTAAAATGCATTTAGAATGATCACAAAATTGAAGATATAGGGGCAGAAAATTCACATATTTATATAACTTCATATATTAAATCAAAATCACACAAAGAAGGCCGTCTTTTCCTCCAAAAATCATCATGAATATATACATGCATACATACATATAACAGTTCAGTAAACAAGTTAATTAAGAGACTTGCGTTTTAGACACCATATTGCCTTTTTTAGCTCCATTTCTACAACAGAAAATAATTCCAAACACAGCCACCAAAGCACAGTTTTGCGTCTCTGAGCAACGTGACAGTGTTTCGTTCCTGAATGAATCAACCGTTTAAATGATTCGGTTCAATCGCATTGACTCACTTATTAACAGTGACTTGCTGACACATACTGGCCATTTTAATTTCACATTTAAAGTGTCTTTTGATTTTTTTGATTTTTATTTATTTATTTATTTATTTATTTTTCTTATTTCAAATGAGTATTCAACATTTTATGTCTTGTATATCTAAACATTATTCATGCATTTGTAACTGCAGGTTAAATGCATTCTTGTCCTGCACTAAACAGTGTAATACATCTAAATGCCACTTCCAATGAATATTCTGCATTTCCTCTGCATTAAAAGATGAGTTTGTTGATACTGATTTGCCTGGTAACAGCCCAAATGTTTTATTATTCTAAATAACTGATTCCTTTAATTAAAAACCACTAGTTTGAGATTAATAGACCTATCCCAGGTGTGTCAAACTCAGTTCCTGGAGGGCCATAGCCCTGCAGAGTTTAGTTCTAACCCTGCTTCAGCACACATATCATTTAGTTTTCAAATAAACCTAAATGATTAGATTAGCTGGATCAGGTGTGTTTAATTAGGGTTAAATCTAAACTGTGCAGGACTGTGGCCCTCCAGGAACTGAGTTTGACACCCTTGGCTTGTCCCATTTTTGACTCCCTCCCACTGTTAAAATGTAACTAATTTTTACTCTGAGTAAATTTTAAATGAGCTACTTTTTACTTTTACTTGAGTAGATTTTTAGACTGGTACTTTTACTTGTACCTAAGTAAAATTTCATTAATGTAATGGTACGTTTACTTTTCTTTTTTTTTATTTACTTTATTTACTAATTTATTTTTTATTTTTTTTTTTTTTTTTTTAACTCTTTCCACCTCTGCTCACGGGGAAGGCATCGCTGTGAGGAACGGCGGTTTGGGAGAACCGTGATCCTTGCTGTTCCTCGTTCTCAGCACTCGCCGCCGAGATGAGGAGGGTGTTCGACCGTGCGGTGGCGGGCAAGGAGGCCGCCCGGAAACTCCCCGCACTCAAACAAGGCAAACGCACGGTCGCTGATTACGCCATCGAGTTCCGCACCCTCGCGGCGGAGTGTCGGTGGAACGAGGAGGCGCAGTGGGACGTTTTCCTGCATGGGCTGGCTGATCGCGTCCACCGTGAGATCTACACCCTGGACTTACCTGGGACTTTTAATGGCCTGGTAGAGTTGGCATTACGTGTGGATTCACGCCTTCGGTGAGTGGAGGCTATGGAGGAGTCTGGAGAACGATACAGTCCTCACCATCTACCCTCCTTCCGGTAAGACTGAGATGGGCCACCAACGATGTCACCTGCAGTGCACTTCTGGATTCCGGGGCAGAGGGCAGTTTCATGGATTACCACTTCGCTCAGCAACATGGCATCTCCACTTCCTCCCTCGAGCACCCCATCTCCGTCAGCGCACTCAATGGAAAGTCACTACCTACTCTCTCACACATCACGGATTTCATCACACTCATCACCTCTGGTAATCACTCCGAAGAGACTCAGTTCCTTCTTATGGACTCACCTCACGCTCCCATCGTCCTGGGCCACCCCTGGCTCAGGAGGCACAATCCCCGCATTAACTGGATTCTGGGTACTGTCACTGAGGGGAGCACTCGTTGTCATAAGTCTTGTCTTTTGTCTGCTTGTCCCACGGTGTCTGTTTCTGTTTTGCAGGATGAGACTGTGGATCTGTCTAACGTGCCCAAGGAGTACCTTGACCGGAAGGAGGTGTTCAGTAAGTCCAGGGCTGATTCTCTCCCTCCACATCGTCCCTACGATTGTGCTATAGACCTAGTGCCGGGAAAGTCTCCGCCTAAGGGCAAATTTTACTCTTTGTCTGTTCCCGAGAGCGAGGCCATGGAGAAATACATTTCTGATTCTCTGGCAGCCAAGATTATTCGCCCTTCCTCTTCTCCAGCGGGGCGGGGTTCTTTTTTGTGGGGAAGAAGGACGGTTCCTTGCGACCTTGTATAGATTACCGGGGGCTGAACAACATCACGGTTAAGAATACCTATCCTTTGCCGTTGATGTCTTCGGCCTTCGAGAGGTTGCAAGGAGCATCCGTCTTCGCTAAATTGGGCTTGCGTAATGCTTATCATTTGGTCCGCATCAGGGAGGGGGATGAGTGGAAGACCGCTTTTAACACCCCCAGAGGGCACTTTGAATACTTGGCTATTTCCTTCGGGCTTTCCAACGCGCCTGCGGTCTTCCAGGCACTCGTCAATGATGTGTTGAGAGACATGGTTGATCAGTTCATATGTCTACCTGGATGACATATTGATATTTTTTTCGTCTCTCCAGGAACATGTTCAACACGTCAGACGAGTGCTTCAGCGGCTGTTAGAGAATGGTCTTTTTGTCAAGGCGGAGAAATGCGAATTTCATGCACAATCTGTTTCCTTCCTAGGGTACATCGTCTCGTCTGAGGGATTTTGCATGGATTCGGACAAGGTTAAGGCTGTGGTGGATTGGCCAAGTCCAGATTCCCATAAGACCCTACAGCGGTTTCTGGGGTTCGCCAATTTCTACCGGCGTTTTATTCGCAACTTCAGCCAACTAGCCACGCCTCTGACTGCCTTGACCTCCCCCAGAACGGCTTTCAGGTGGTCAGATGCAGCCGAGGCTGCATTTGCTAAACTGAAGAGTCACTTCGTTTCGGCTCCCATTTTGATTGCCCCTGATCCATCACGTCAGTTCGTGGTGGAGGTCGATGCGTCAGAGGTGGGGGTAGGAGCAGTTCTTTCCCAGCGGTCTCCCTCAGATAACAAGATGCACCCTTGCGCGTTTTATTCTCACCGTTTATCTCCCGCAGAAAGTAATTATGATATTGGTAACGGGGAGTTGTTGGCGGTCAACTTAGCATTAGAGGAGTGGCGTCACTGGTTAGAGGGTTCGGGGGTTCCCTTTATCGTCTGGACTGATCACAAGAACTTAGAGTATATACGATCAGCTAAAAGGCTCAATTCCAGGCAGGCTCGGTGGGCACTTTTTTTGGTCGTTTTGATTTTACTCTATCGTACCGCCCGGGCTCCAAAAACATCAAGCCCGATGCTCTTTCTCGTATTTTTGGTCCGTCCGAATGCCCGTCTACTCCCGAGTGTATTCTTCCTGAGACATTAGTGGTCTCCACTCTGACATGGGAGGTCAAATCGAAGGTCCTGGCGGCCTTAGAAGGGGTAACGCCTCCGCCCCCATGCCCACCGAACCGTTTATTTGTGCCGGATGAGTTAAAGTCCTGCGTCATTAAGTGGGGTCATTGCTCTAACATTGCTTGCCATCCAGGGGTTAATCGAACCAGATGTTTGGTCAAGCAACGATTCTGGTGGCCAGGTATGGCTCGTGACATCCGCGATTTTGTTTTGGCTTGCTCTGTTTGCACCACTGGTAAGACTTCCTCCAGATGGGTTACTCCAACCGCTTTCTGTCCCCTGATTTTCTGATTTTGTCACCGCCCTCCCACCCTCCCAAGGGTATACGGTTGTTTTGACCGTTGTGGACCGGTTCTCGAAGGCGACCCATTTCATACCCTTGGCCAAAATACCTTCTGCCAAGGAGACAGCGGTCACTGTCATTGACCACATCTTCCGGATACATGGCCTCCCGGTGGATGTGGTTTCTGACAGGGGGCCCCAGTTTGTGTCCAAATTTTGGCAGGAGTTTTGTAAGTTGCTGGGGGCAACGGTTAGTCTTTCCTCTGGGTTCCATCCCCAGACCAATGGTCAGACCGAGAGAGCCAACCAGGATTTAGAGCGTATGTTGCGATGCTTGGCGTCTAAGAATCCTTCCTCCTGGAGTCAACAACTCTCTATGATTGAGTACGCACATAACTCCTTACCAGTGTCTTCTACGGGCCTCTCCCCGTTTGAATCTAGCTTAGGTTACCAGCCACCTGTTTTTCCCAGTCTGGAATCCGAAGTCGCGGTTCCCTCTGCCCACGCCTTTGTCCAGAGGTGCCGCCGCACCTGGAACAGAGCCCGTGAGACTCTGTTGCAGGTGAGGGGATGCACCAAGGCTAAGACCGATCGCCACCGGTCAAGGCCACCCGTATACGTCGATGGTCAAAAAGTGTGGCTTTCTACCAAGAATATTCCGCTCCGCTCCGTTGCTAATAAACTTGCTCCCAAATTCATTGGCCCGTTTTCTGTCACCAAAATCATTAGTCCGGTGGCAGTCCGCCTCAAATTGCCTCCAGCGTACAGGAGGATTCATCCCGCCTTTCATGTTTCCAAAATTAAACCAGTTTTTCATTCACCGCTTAATCCGCCTGCCCCGGTTCCTCCACCGCCGCGACTCGTAGACGGGGAACCAACCTATTCGGTTAACCTTATTCTGGACTCGAGGCGGAGGGGACGAGGATTCCAGTACTTGGTGGACTGGGAAGGTTACGGTCCGGAGGAGAGAAGTTGGGTACCTGCCTGGGACATTCTGGATCACTCCCTTATCGATGATTACAATCGACAGGTAAGGGGTGGTGGGAACGCCGAGAGGCGTTCCTAGGAGGAGGGTTACTGTCACGGTTCTCAGATATATGGTGTCATCTTGTTGTCTGTGTGTAGGTTGCGGGGTGTATCACCTGATTGTTCTGTGTGGGCGTTGCCGTTGATTACTGATCAGCAGCAGCTGCGGCTTATTCCATCTTGCCTATATTAACGCCTTGTCTTTCGTCTCATGTTTGTCAGATCGTTTGTTTGGAGTCCTGGTGTTTGTTCGTGTCTCTCGTGTTGTTTCCTGCTCAGGCTTTCTCGTTGCTGTTGCCTGTCTGTTCCTGTGGAATTATTCCGGATTTCCTTGTTCATTTCATCAGCCTCAGTTGACTCACACAGTTCACTCACCACGGACACCATCGCCCATCAAGGTCCCTGTGTTGCCTTCTCTCCTGCTGCTTTATTTTCTTGTCATTGATTGTACATCTGACTTATTCAGCGTTAAGCTCTATTAAAGGAGAATTTAACTTGCAATTGCATCCTGTCTTCTTTGCCGTGACATATGGACTACTTTAAAGATTCTTGTATGCTGCTTTCTTGTTATTGGAATTTGACAGAAGCTAATCACTGTAGAGTTTGGACCAATCAGACATATTTACTGAATCCAGCAAACCCCCTCACCTAAAAAAAAAAAGCAAACGATGTGTTAGAGTTTTGTGGACATCCCCCAAAGAGCAACTAACACCTAGGGGTGTGTGATAATGACAAAAAAATAATACAGTACATCTATATTCTGGAATTTTGTCGATAACGATAATTAGACAAAATATTATTATGCTGCTACCTCGGCAGGTTTAGGACTGCCGTGGACAGCTGACTCCCAGAATTTTTACAATTCTTTATATTCTTGTGTGGTGGTTAGTTTGCAGGAGTAACAGAAATTAACTTTTGTTTAAATAGATTTTTAATGTTAATCTGCATTTTTACCTTTTCTAATGCCATATTTTCTAACCTAATTTAATGTATTGTATGCATCATCTTTTGTGTAAAATGAATGCATGTTTTGATGTTTAAAAAAACGGCAAATCACTGCATGTAGTGAGTCACTGAGTCATTCATTCATGAAACATTGTCATGTTGTTCCATAGAGACACAAAATTATTTTTAGGTGGCCTTGTTTGGAATGGTTTATAAGTCACTGAAAGGCACAATATGTAAGATTGTTTTATTAAAATACAAAAAAAAAACACTGGAACAGTATTATATATTTTACTGAATTGTGTACTTACATTATACCAAATGTTTAGAATAATGCTAAAATCCAGAAAAATAAGCAATTTCAACTAGTGACGTGACATAGAGCCAAGTATGGTGACCCATACTCGGAATTCGTGCTCTGCTTTTAACCCATCCAAAGTGCACACACTCAGCAGTGAACAGTCGTGGTATGGGGTGGAGAGAGCACTGTACATGCACTTCCCCCACCTACAATTCCTGCTGGCCCAAGACTCTCTAACCATTAGGCCACGACTTCCCCTCGAATGGATGGAAAACATGGAAACTCCAAAGACGCTTTAAAACGTTGTGCGTTTTAATGAACAGAGTACCATTATAACACAGCTTTCAAATGTATCTAGTATAATAAAACAGCGCTGCTTTTTTTCCCCACACACGCACAACCGGAAGGCTTTCAGCCTCACCCTTCTACATTCTACTACATTAAGAAATCATTAGCTCATCCATGAACATGATTTCTACCCGAGTCCCATCAGATTGCACCAGCTGTGGTGGGGATGAAGACGACAACTCCCATGATTCCACACTCAGTCACAGCGTCATCAAACTACGCTACCTAGTTTTTATTTTGAATATGCGCCCTCTAGCATCGAAAAACTATATATTGTTCCTTTAATATTAACTTCTTGTTAATTGAACTGTTTACCAAATCAATATCATATTTGCAATCGTGCTGGTATTTGGAGAAAAACGTCATTCTATATACGTATATTTAAATATATATATTGCACATCCCCTACTAACACTCCACAAAGAGTCGTAAACTTCCCCTCCAAAGGTTTAAGGCTGATGATACACTTGGCAACTTTTTGACCAATGCTGCCGGGCAACTTTGCCCTATTTTGCCATCAACGGGCAACCAAGGGAGTTACAGGGCCCATGACAGATCTTAAGTGTCCAGAAAGAAATTTGTTACCCATCCTCAATGGGAAAGTGGCAAAGCAACATTGCTAAAAAAAAAAAAAAAAAAAAAAGTGGCCCGGCAAAATTGCTCAATAAGTTGCCGTGTATCATCAGCCTAAGTCACCATTGGCTCACTGAGCACCTGTAGGTCTAACCTTCACAGAATTTAAAAGGCCTCACATCCGTGACCCATCTCGCACTTCACATCTTCTGCTCTGGTCCAACCGCTACCCGTGGGACCTCACGCACACCGACTTCTCACATGAGAGAGAACTCTCCCGAACACCACCAAGTCAGAATAACATCTTTGGAGTCAGTCACTCTTCAACCCGGAAGAATGTAATTGCAATTCAAATGCTATCGAACCTTCAAACCATCTAGACTTTCATCCGAGAATGCATCCAGATGCTCATTCAGTGTCCAAGGGAATGCAAGTATTGTACATTTAACTAAAGGAAACAGAGGTTTAATATAAGCTGTAGACCCTGATGTACAGTAAAACAATGCTGAGGTTCTTTGCAAATGGTTAACCGACTCCTTTTTAATAGCTTCATCCCCTGAATGGTTTCATTCAATCAGTCTCATTTGCCCTTCCCCCTATGTACTGTATGTGGGATTGTATGTTTGTTTAGACTAGTTATGTGTTTAATTAATAAAACTTGTGTGCATAGATTACATGAGTTTCTGATTCCAAGTTCCAAAAAGGCAGCATACAAGAATCATAGAAGATAGTATAGAACTCATATGAACTTCTTTTCTGAAGCCATGCAATAGCTCTGTGTGAAGAACAGACTGAAAATAATGGCTTGCAAATCTTGCTTGACAAAGCAAGAAATTTTGCTTGAAAAAGTAGCAGTTTGGACATTTTCCTTTTGTGCTCAGTGGAAGAAAGAAAGTCATATAGGTTTCTGAAAGATATGTGGGTAAGTAAAGGATACCAGACTTTTAATTTTTTGGTGAACTATTCCTTTAAAATAATAATGTGGAGAAAAAATAGGTGTAGGAAGCAGTAGAATTCATAATTAACCTTGATTTTGTGCTTCTTAGCTGACAAATTATATAATGAAACTATTAAAAGGGAGTTTAGTAAGTAGTTTTTTCTTTCACTGACAATCACTGAGCGAGTTTCCTATGAACAAGTGCGAGGTAATGAAAGTAAGCATCTTTTTTGTTTCAGTTCTCAGACTACCTCCCAAGGGGCCACACTCTTTCAAAAAAAGATGTTGCATAATTGTCAAACCAGGCATCCAATACTTTGTAAATTATAAAATCCTGAAAGATCTGCAATAATCAAATGATCATATCCACACCACTCTACTCTGACATATTATCCTCTGTGTTGCAACCAGCTGTAAAAAAATATGTCTTCTAAATAAACGTGATCTAATTATAGACATTACTGTAGAGGCCTTGGGTGCTTAGCAAATCTACACACAGTTATACCATGCACAGCAGTGAGTCAACAGCTCAGCCATGCAGATGGAAAGAAAGAAAGGATGCTATTATTAACTATTCCTTACACAAACAAAAGACAGAATTGAGCTGGGAGTGGGTCTACGCTTTCAAACAAAAGTATATCCCATGAACAAAATGAAAAACAATGACCTGACCTTCAAGAGCACTCGCTCACCTCATATGGTCCAACCCTCTTTCTGACAGACAGTGGCAGCAATTCTCCAAGGGCATGTTACCATCTCACTCTGACCTAGGGCAAAACACTTGTCAACCATTTTGGGATTCTATTTGCTCGCTGAAGACTAGTGAAGGCTAGCTGGCAAAGAAAGATTGTTGGAAATGATACATAAAAACGTGGTTTTGTCATTTGGTTTTAGGTAACAGAAATGCAATGTGACAGCAGACTTCTGGAATGACCTATTACAAAAAATACCTGCATTGATACCTTGTGCTCCATTAAATAAACAAGTCTTTGAGCGTGCCCTATGTTATGTGGTTACGCTCAGATATCTAGTTATCACATTTATTCAACACAATCATTGTAATGTGCTGCTTTAAGGCATTTGATGTGAAGGTAGACTGTGTGCTAGGCTGTCTGAATTCTCCCCTGAATACCTGGCAGCACATTTATTACCCAATACAGCTGTACCCTGGTAGAATATTTCACCTTGCAAATCCATTATATGCATGTACAGTACAACCACTATTTAAGTGCATAAAGGTGTTTTTGGGACACAATTGCTAATATGACCATGGACAATGGCAGGAAGTTGGGAGAGAGAAAGAGGAAAATAGAATCACAGCATATCAAGAGAGAACTATTCTGACAACACAATTCATAAAGTTAGCATTTTTGACTCTTTTTTTAACAAGATTGAGATTTCTTTAATGATTTTGAAAGAAGTCTCTTATGCTCAACAAAGCTGCATTCATTTTAATTCGGTGAGATATTATCATATAATAAATGCATTATTTTCTATCTTAATAGTTTTTTTTTAATAAACTGCTTTTTTAAAAGCATTTATTTGAAATATAAATTTATTTTAAAAAAGAAATTAAATTCATTGTCACTTTATGATCAATTCACAACATCCTAGATGAATAAAAGTATTAATTTATTAAAAATAAAAAATAAAACTTGACTGACTACAAACTTTTGAACAGTACTAGTGTACATATGCTCTAAAATTATTTTAAAATCAGAAGCACATAAATAAAAAATACATACATAAATGAATTTATCCTGTATTCAATTTATTATTCCATTGGTAATTTGTTTTTGTTTTTCTCTGAGGGTGTTATTCCCCCCACCCACATATACTCTTGAGTCAACAAGTAAATCATGGTGCTAGGCGAAGTCAAAGGTTCAATTCTCAGGGAACATCCATACTAGCAAAATGTCTACCTTAAATGGGGTGCAAATCAATATGGATAAAGGCGTCTGCCAAATGCATAATGTGTCCTGAAAAGATCAAGGAGTTCTGAGATACACTGTAGCCTATACAATCTTTGAAATGTATCTTCAAAACAACATTCTTCTTAGGCCATAAATCAAAAAGGTTTATTTATTTAATTTTTTATTTTTTTGGAGGTGAGGTAAAGCTAACTCAGCCCGACAGGCTTCAACACAACACACACAGTTTCCCACTCTTTTTCAGTAATCATATTCCAGGACTTCAAGGACTTTTCCAGGTCAATTTAAATTTGATTACAGCTGTAATAAAAGACCAGGACATTGCCCTAAAATAATATATTTCTCTCTCTAGAAGTATTTAAAAACATACATTTTATGGCCATGACTTAACTATAAAATCAGCTCTCTAATATGAGCTCTTAATTATATATTACAACAAATGATCACGTAACCATAGCAAACAAATAAAATAAAATAGATAAATATATAATTAAAGTATTTAAAAATTTTATTTAAATGTTTGAAAATAAAAATAAATTATTTCATTATTAATGCTAATATATCCCAGAACAGATATCTGCTGTAATAAAACAAAAGAGCCGGTGTCCAGTTGCCGATCGTGCATTTGGAGCAAAAACAGGTCACTTCCCATGTATGGCTGTTCAAGCATTTTATAGCATTACATTAACTGTTTCGAGCAAGTGGTAAACTGTTCATTGTTGGCTAAAAGAAACAATTACACACACATGATGTGGGAACACGAGCGAGGCCGGTGGAGTGATTGGGAAATCAGCGACACCTGCGACCCACCACCGGTCTCGAGTCCCACAGAGGAGATGGAAGGATATAAAACTGGAGCAACGACAGTGAAGGACGAGAGAGGACCAGGCCTGGGTTTTATTTTATGTTTTGGTTTTACTTTGTGCGCATCAGTCGTCCGTGAGGGGCTGATGCGCTGTGTTGTGTTTATTTTATAATTAAAGTTTCATTTTGATTGTCCGCCGGTTCCCGCCTCCTTCTTCCGGATGTATATGAAGGTTTTATTATTACTGTAACGATATCAACCTTTGTATTCATCCGGAAGAAGGAGGCGGGAACCGGCGGACAATCAAAAACATTTTAATAACAAAATAAACACAAAACAGCGCACCAGCCCCTCACGGACGACTGGTGCGCATAAAATAAAAACCAAAACACAACTAAAAGCCCAGGCCTGGTCCTCTCTCCTCCTTCACTGTCGTCGCTCCAGTTTTATATCCTTCCATCTCCTCCATGGGCCTCGAGACCGGTGGGTCGAACAGGTGCAGTTCATCTCCAATCACTCCCCCGGCCTCGCTCCCATGTCCCTCGGCCCCGCCCCACTCGTCACATACCCCCATCGCCCCTCGCAGGCCGGGGGGTACTCCCGAGACTGCGCTCTACTCCCCCCCCCCCCCCTCCCTCCGGGGGGGCCGCTCCCGGGGACCTGCGGGAACCTGGGGGTAGGACAGGCGAGGCGAGAGAAAAGGAGATGGAAGGAGGAGCGACAGAGACGAGAGAGGGGAGAGAGGAAAAAAAAAATAAAAATTCCGGTTCCCAGACGCACCGCTGCTCGGCCCTCCACCAGCTGGGTGATCTCCTCCGCGGTGCCTGGCGGTGGCACTGGACGGCCCTCGGCGGACGGCACGACACTCCTCCGCCGCCCGGTGGACGGCGACGGCTCCTCCGGTTTTGGGCAGCCGGCAGGAGTCCCCCGTTCCCTGCTCCTCCCCGTTCCGGCGGAGGCAGCAGGCTCCGGCCACCTGGCGAACGGCGCCGACTCCTCCGCTCCCTCACGGACGGCAGCCGTCTCTCCACATCGTGGGCGGCCGGTAGCGAGCTCGCCCGTCCCCGGCAACTCGCTCCAGTCCACCGCCTCGAGCGTCCATGGCGGCACACTCCTCGCCTGCTCGATGGCACCGCGGATTCACCACAGCGGCGAGGGATCTTCAGCAGCGCGTCCCTCCTTCTCCCGGGCTTCGGCACCACTGTAACGATATCAACCTTCATATTCATCCGGAAGAAGGAGGCGGGAACCGGCGGACAATCAACAACATTTTAATAACAAAATAAACACCAAAAACAGCGCACCAGCCCCTCACGGACGACTGGTGCGCATAAAATAAAAACCAAAACACAACTAAAAGCCCAGGCCTGGTCCTCTCTCGTCCTTCACTGTCGTCGCTCCAGTTTTATATCCTTCCATCTCCTCCATGGGCCTCGAGACCGGTGGGACGAACAGGTGTAGTTCATCTCCAATCACTCCCCCGGCCTCGCTCCCATGTCCCTCGGCCCCGCCCCACTCGTCACAATTACATATATATATATATATATATATATATATATATATATATATATATATATATATATATGTATGTATGTATTTTTTTTAATTTTCCAGGACAATTTTCTAATTTTTCATGTGATTTCCAGGACTGGAAAATTTGTCATCTATTTCCCAGGGTTTCCAGGACTCGGGAGAAGTATTTTGTGGCTGTAAATCATGTGGCTGTGAATGACCTCACTGTAACATTGTGTTGCTGAAAAGCCCATTACCTGCACCACAAGCCCTTCTATTCTTTCTTTGCTCCTGTCTTGATCAGACAAGTATGCAGTCTGTGTCATCTTATTAGCCTGGGCTCTCCATAAGTAGCAGCACAGAGCAGTGGCAACAAAGAGTGAAACCTATACAGAACGTATAGGCTGAAGTGAAAAGAGATGGAAATGGAAGCAGGAAAAGTGTAGCATTTGGAAAGATTACAGGGTACAGGATCACACTTAGGGAAGTATTAAATGAACACATTTAAGGGTGTTCTCTTTGAAAGTGATTGAGGAGACACCCTGTTCTTGGTTTGGCATTAAATAGGGTCACTCCCATACTGCCAAAAGCCAATGTCACTCAAAGTTTCTTACTAAGCTCTTGCTCACACACTTTTCAATTAAAATGTCTCATCATGTATAGCAGTTGAAATGTTTTATCAAAAATATGATGTACAGCTGTACTTTCCCAAGTGTCCATATATGCCATATTGTGTGACGTTTCTCACCAAACCACTGCTTTTGGCAGGTTAAAAGCAAGATCCCAATTAACTGATGACTTTTCCATTCTTATCTTACAACACAGAAAATCAGATACATCTCTCTCCCTGTGTGTGTGTGTGTATGAGAGACAGAGGGAGAGAGAGTGTATATATATATATATATATATATATATATATATATATATAAACATACTGACTAAAAGTAACGTTAAGTCTATGAGAATGGGTTTCTCAAGACAGGTGGTGCATTAGACCAGGGGCTCATCTCCTGTTTCCAAAATGCATCACAAAGTGCTTGAGAAAGCTGTAAACTAATTCCACATTGCACAAGGTGCAAACAACCTTACGCCTGTTTTACACATACTCCGTCTGCGGTGTTTCGTATTTTTGTACGCACCATTCCAGCAATCACGCGGTTGCGGTCCATCAGTGTGTTCCAGGAGCGGTGTGTCTGCACTAGTGCAGCGATCGTTTATGTACCGAGCAGCGGACTGCAAACGCTTCCTGTGTGAAAGCACAATGAGTCCGTTCTGCTTAAGCACCACATACGAAACGCACACGGACTGCATACACACTGCAGATGGATTATATGTGAAACAGGCATGCATCTTGTCGAGGTTTCCATTGGGAAGCTTCTTTAAAAAAAAAAATTCCCTGAAGCAAACCTGGCAGCTTCAGCTGCATCCATGTTAGCACGTCACGTTTGATGTGGTAATTTCACAGTAGGCATACATATAGGTTCAAAGACTCGTTCTTGACCCTACAGATTCGGCTAGGTATACATCCGCGCTTAAATATCAAGGTGAAAGTCATCATAGCTCGCCTAGTATAGACCCAGCTCCCAACCCAACTTTGAGAATAGATTAACGGCAATATTTTTTTTATCACCCGCTAAAAGTCTCACGTTAACGCAGCACGTTAACGCTGATAACGGCTCACCACTAATATATATATATATATATACAGAATACAGGAATATTGTGAAATATTATTACAACTTAATATAATAGTTTTCTATTTGAATATACTTTAAAAAAAAAATTTATTCCTGTGATGCAAAGCTGAATTTTCAGTATCATTACTCCAGCCTTCAGTGTCACATGTAACATCCAGTCTATCACATGATCATTTAGAAATCATTCTAATATTCTGATTTATTATGAGTGTTGGAAACAGTTCTGCTGTCTAATATATTTGATGAATAAAAGGTTAAAAAGAACTGCATTTATTAAAAAAAAATTCTAATAATATATATTCTAATAATATATTTTCTTTACTATCGCTTTTTATTAATTTAACACATCCTTGCTGAATAAAAGTATTGATTTTATTTTATTTGATTTTAAGAAAGAAAAAAAAGTACTGACCCCAAATTACTGACCAGTAGTGTATATTGTTATTACAAAATATTTATATTTTAAAAACATACAGTAGCTTCTTTTTTTTTTATTCATCAAAGTATCCTAAAAAAGTATCACATGTTCTGAAAAAATATTAAGCAGCAGAACTGTTTCCAACTTTGATAATGAATCACCATATTAGAATAATTTCTAAAGGATCATGTGATAATGATCCTAAAAATTCAGCTTTGCATCACAGAAATAAATGATAATTTAAAGTATAATACATTTAAAAACAATTATTTTAAATTGTAATAATATATCACAATATTAAATTGTTTCTGTATTTTTGATCAAATAAATGCAGGCTTGATGAGCAAAAGAAATTTCTTTCAAAAACATTAAAAATAGTAATGTTTCCAAACTTTTGGTCTGTACTGTATATATATATATACTGCATATTTACAATTTCAAGCTTCATTTATAATGAAGCCTCTCTCTCTTATTTGAAGGAAATAAGAGAGACTTTTCACAGCAAATCCACCCCTGACATTTAAGATCTATACAAACAGGTTTATGACAAATGACCATATCTTTCTCAAACACTGTAAAATGTAATTTGTTGACCTGAAAAAAAATGCAAATGATTGCCATTTAAAACTACATTACCATTATTATTATTAATATGTTTGTTTGTTTGTTTTTAAGAAATTAACACTTGTATCACTGTAGCAAGGATTCATTAGTGACAGCATAGACATTCATAATGTTACAAAAAATTTGTGTTTCAAATAAATGCTGTATTTTTTAACTTTCTATTCATCAAAGAATGATGGGAAATCACATTTACTTTTAAATAGTACAACATAATGATTTCAACACTGATAATAAGAACTGTTACTTAAATATAAAATCAGCATATAAGAATGATTTCTGAAGGATAATGTGAGACTGAAGACCGGAGTAATGGCTGCTAAAAATTCACCTTTACCATCACAGAAATAAATAACTTTTTATAATATTTTAATAGAAAACAGTTATTTTAAATTATAATACAATTTCCCAATATTACTGTTTTTATTATATATATATATATATATAATATAAATGCATTCTCTGTGAACATAAAAACCTATTCTCAAAAACATTTAAAAAAATCTTATCAACCCCCAAACTTTTGAATGATAGTGTACATAAACATACTCATTGGGTTTAAGTTCATAATAAAGTTTACTCAAAAAGGGTCAAAAACGAGATTTAGTTCATGTGTGATTAAAAATTTTTTCGCTGAAAATGAATAGTCCTCCCAGAAATTAAAATTCTATTATAATTTATTCAGCCTTGATTTGTTTCTTCCGTGGAACACAAAACAAATTTCTATTTTCTGCAGTTAATTAATTTAGCTCAAAAATATATAATACAGCACAAGGTAATTAGGACTTGACTCTGAGTCAATCATTGAACTGATTGAACTGATCCCCCCAATACATCATAGTGAACATAAATCTGAGCTTTTGTAAAATACTGACATTCACATGTAGAGAAATGACTTGAATTCCAAAGTGTTCAAATTCGCCAGAGGAAAACTAATCACTCTAAACATGACTTCACACAAAACAAATGTAGCCAACAACAATACAGTCAAAATAATTAAACTCTATACTCATTCATAATATTAACCATCATACACCCATATTTCCCATGCTTTATGCATAAATGATTCACAAATGCTTTTTTTCACGAGCTAATTTGCCACAACAATTTAAAGGAGCTGTATGTAAGAAATCTATTTCAATTAATCATAAAATGGCCCTGATGTGTCACTAGACATTAAAGGGGTGGTTTGGGATTTTTGACATCGGACCTCATTTTTAGGTCAGCCTGGTTGTTATTCATCAGTGGAGACATTTTTTTTTTTAAATTATCCAGTCCTTATATTTGGATAGTTGGCCGATGCTAGGCTAGCGCGAGTCAATGGGTATATGTTAGCCAGCCATTAAAAACCGTTTTACCCACTCCACAGTGCACCAAACGCAAATCAATTATAACACTAGACTATCGATGCAAATGTCCGTTGAGAGAATAATGTTAGAAAGCAAACTTACCTTTCATCTCAATGATCCTAAAGGAACTAGTTTCTCAGCCACTGCTATGTGATGTTAGTGATAATCAGTGTGCCAGTGTCAGGTAAATACACTTGCGTCATGTGTGGACCGGCTCACTCGGTTGCCTAGGTAATCAATATCACTCCGCTGCTGCTGTCGACAAGGCTTATGATTACAGGGAACAAATTATAACTAATGCAATGTGATGAAAGGTAAGTTTGATTTCTAACATTATTCTATCAACGGACATTTGCATCGATAGTCTAGTGTTATAATTGATTTGCGTTTGGTGCACTGTGGAGCGGGTAAAACGGTTTTTAATGGCTGGCTAACATATACCCATTGACTCGCGCTAGCCTAGCATCGGCTATATATCCAAATATAAAGACTGGATAATTTTTTTTTAAAAATGTCTCCACTGATGAATAACAACCAGGCTGACTTAAAAATGAGGTCCGATGTCAAAAATCCCGAACCACCCCTTTAAGAAATCATGTTCATTTCAAATACTTATATCACTGACAACAGTAGTCCGGCCAGGATATTGTCATTTTAAAAGTTGACTTGCAGCCCTCAACTGATGTTGATGTTGTCATTTTGTGTTTTGGCCTGACGCGCCTCCCTCCACCTATCTACCAATCATGAAGTCAGTAGTGTTTCGGGATCCGTGTTGCCAGCTTTGCTGTAACCTACCCTAACTCCAGTCGGATAAAAATGTCTAATGTTACTAAATCAAAAAGACCTCGTTATAATTCAGAAATCCGTCGTGACAAAGTCCGAAATAAAACCAGAATTTGTATTGGAGATGCTTTTGAAAGATGGAGACGGCTGAAAACGGAGAATAATTTGATAACAGACGCCAACGATGCTATTTTTCTCCTGGACAGGTAAGATTCATCTATGCTTGGCTAACTTGTACTTGATGTCAATGGACATTTCATATATTCATGACAGTCGAACAAAGTTATGCATGTTTGTGCAAAGTAACATAACGTTAGCTCACATGGACGTATGCTAACATTAGCAATGCATTATAGGAGCCCGTTTCTCTGTCATAATGCTGAGACGCTGAGGAAAACAACATTAGCACGCCCGTTATGGCAATTTGAAACGTAACGTAATTGAGACAGTAGCCTAATGTTACCTCAGTAAAAATGATTTGTCATTTGTTCTTCACGTATATCGTGGACTAAGTTACACATGCTGCAAGTTGACCTGTATGACCATTGTTAATGTAATTTAGTTACCCTAACAATATTTTCTGATGGAACTGAAAACAACCCTGTGATAGCCAATGGTGATATTGAATTTGTCCCGCGTTATAATTGCTGTGGCAAATGTTTTGGTTATTTGTTAGCCTACTTATGACAAAAAACTTTAGTACTGGTAAATCGATTTTTTTTTTTCGTATTGAAAAATAAGGAATTTTTATTTTGTTGTTTATATGTTTTTGTTTTGTTTTGTTTTCTCAGATTTTTTTCTTTTTTGTAATTGTATTTATATGTTTAAAAAAAAGAAATCAAATCAAAAACGCTTATCTCTTCAGCTATTATGGCCCCAGCACCTCAACACCCAGTAAGAGAGACTTGAAGAAGCACCACCTGACTGCACCATCACTTTCCAGTATTGTATGTGCATCATCTGAAACACTTTCAAATCGGTCAGTAGTCAGTACCACTTTTATTTCTTTTTTTATTTTCATTGCATATTTTGAAACAATTTGGGTCTAAAACAACTACACCATTTACAGAGAGGACCTGTCGCCTATTGAGGAAAGACTGGAGGATGATGTGAGCACCATGGATGCCTCTGAGGTTCTGGAGGAAAGGTAGATAAAGCCTCTCAAGCTTCCTAATATGCCAAATGATAAGAAATGTTGTAGAAAATGTACTTAAAAAAAAAAATCCATTGTGACCGCTGTATTGTTTTAGAGAGATAAATACCTAATGAACAGTGTTTAATTTCCACTGGGTTTTACTGTACATTGAGTAACAAGATGTTCTGCTTTGTATTAACAAATATAATTTTCTATCACATTTGCCAGAATTGATTGGGGGGACAGTGTTAGTAATGAGGAGATTGAAGCAGATGACAGTGAAGATGAGGACTATGTCCCTCGTATTTGTATTCGGTATGTTAACATTGGATCCCCTAAGATTATTCACAATACATCCTCGAACATTGATTAAATGAAATATGTAAACATAAAAATAAAAGATGTAAGTTTTTTTGATATTTTCTGGTCCCTGTAGTATCTCAAAGATAACCCCGTCTCTGTATTTGCCATTTTTATTTTATTCATCTTGATTGGATATCTATCTGTAATTGATATATACAGTATATATCTTTCATGTCTTTAGGTTGGGTGGAGCATTGCAGGCACCACCATGCATTGACAATCTGCCTGTGATAGATGCCAGTGAGACAGTACATGACATCCCGGATGTAGAGCATCCATCAGTCACCTTACCTACAATTCAACAACATGGCTTTCCTGATACACTGGAGGTCATGACTGAAGATGACCTAATCGGGAAACGGGCCTCCATCACTTATGAGGCCTGTTTGAAGGCGGTCGTACACGGTGCGAATTTCGGATGGTCGGAAGATCGTACGTCCACGCACATGGCACAAGTGAGTTTATCTGAAAATCGTACTGACGAGATGATATACGACACGATTTTACAACCATGAAGCAATCGATAGACGTTGATAGACGCGTTCGACTTGAAGCACCGCTGCACGCACAGAAGGATCACTTTATGACATTAAAGTACCGCGAAAGCGATAAGAGAGCACACATATCCAAAACATTCGAGTCGCTCTCGCGGTACTTTGATGTCATACAGGTGATCATTCTGTGCAGCGCTGCTTCAAGTGCTTCAAGTTTAAAAATGATCGGGAGGTCGGAAAGTGCTCGTAAGCCACTCTGCTCGGCTCGTAATTCATCGCAAATGATACGAGCCGCGACCATACGAGCATACGTGATTTCCTCACGATTGAAAAAAATCGCATGCGAACTCGTACGACAGCAAAAATCGCACCGTGTACGCCCGCCTTGAGGCAAATTGCAACATTCCTTGTGCTTCCGGTTCAAAAGTGCCCATACACATGTGACGTCAGCAAAGTGGCGTGTCAGTGTCGCCCTCCATTTGAAGTTACCATTACGCGCAGGGGTACTGCAAGCATCATGGAATGGGTAGGTGTTGTAATCATACTAAATTGCAAATAAGTGTAGATTGGTGTTGGAGGCAATGTCAATACGTTGACAGTGGTTTTGTGTAACTCAATCAAGCTTCCTTTGTAGTTCCACTTAGTGGAAGCAATTCTATGTTTGTATTTGATAATGCTAAATAGCCTAAGTTGTGTCCCATTTATTGTCAGACCTGCCCTGTTGGCCACACTGTATGGAGATGGAGCTCACAGCCCACTTTGAGGTACGGGATGCTAGCAGGGGACTTCATGTTGGCAAGCAACATACTACTCTCCGGAAGCAACTACGCCAAAGGTCACATGGTCACAACCCTGACCATGTTCATGGCCATGTAAACTTTTGTGTCACAAGCTGCTTATCAACAATTTCAGACTAAAAGTTTAAACAGTACAGAGCAGATGAGTCTAGTTTTCTATTTATACTGTGTAACCTTTATCATTATACCATTTTATATACTGTTTCTCTACATCGTAAAAAGCATAGTATTGTTATTCTAAATAAACTTTTTTATTGAAAAAATGAGGAAGGCTCTTTACAAACAAACAAACAAACCAAAACACAGAACAAATCAAAAAACAATTTGTAAAACCATATATACAACAATAAATAACTTGAATTAAACTGTTCACGTTAGAATGGTATCAAATGGTGGGTACAAAGCCAGTGTACTGGCCTTGGGGGTCAGGGTATTTGTCCCTTATTTTCCATATACAGCAGCTGGGAATAACACAACGGTTATCCAGACCCAGTGACCCATGCAGCCAAAAGTTGTATTGACGATAAGCAGCATACCTAAATTGTCTGTTATCATCTCCTGGCTCTATAACTTCAGCTACCACCAACATATCATTTCTGTAATCTCTGTGAATACACAAATAACCATCTTCCAGACAATACCGATCAAAATGTGCCAATTTGCTGATGCATTTCTCAGGCCCCTGGCCACAGCATTTCCTTTCAGCGTCTGTGGCCATTTCCCTGCAGTTCCCACAGGTGCACCATGGAAGAGCAGCGTTAGGTGGAGTTGTGCTGTCCAATGGAGGAAGTGCATCAAAAACCAATCCAGGATTCCGGGAGAAGACCTGGGTTGCTAGTGCTCATAGCCTCACTTCACTCATGCCCTGAATGAGTGCCTAAGAAAACAAACCATAATAGAAAATGTGTTATTTACATTTTATTAAAAATAACAAAGATGCTAACATTGATTCAAATGGTGACTACTTATTACAAGCCATAATTTTACTAGAGTCTATCAAATATGTAGCATATTCTGGAAACAAACCTCTGTCCGGACCCTTCGGTCAATTTGGATCATCTGAACTCTGTTCTCTTCCTCTGCATCTCTGCCTCCTTTCCCTCTCCTTCCTCTGCTGCCAACTCCAGTACTTGGACCTGCATTATCTCCTCTTCCACCTCTCTGGCGTCTTCTACCTCTCTGGCCTCTTCCACCGCTCTGACCTCTTCCACCTCTCTGGCCTCTGTCACCTGGTGCAGGGCCCACACTCTCTCCTTTTCCACCTGAAACATCTGCACTCTCTCTTCCAGCTCTCTGGCATCTTCCACTTGGTCCATCTCCTCCCTCTATATTCTCTCCTTCTCTCTGCTCTGTGTCTCCTGGACCAAGACCTGCACGCTCTACTCTTGTCCCTCTCCCTTTTGCTCTTCTTTTCCTTTGTCTGTGCCTCCTCTCGCCTTCCCAGCTCTCATCAGCCTCACTTAGGACAGCGGGCACCTCATAACTGAGGTCTGAATCAGGCTGCAACAAGTGAGAGCAGTACAAGTGCTAACTCAAAATAAACATTCTCTACCTTTTAGGCTATGTACTACGTTAGTGATGGTTTGGAAGCACTAGGTGCAATTCCAAGGAAAAAATTACTTTTTCTAATGTCCATAACACTAATGAAAAGCATAGTGTAGCCTATGATTTGAAAAATTTGGGCCATTTGGAACGTTTTGTAGCCTACTTGTTTTTCATGCAAGTTCTACAGCCAAAAATAATAGAATGTCATGTAATCTTTCACATCACATATTTTAGCGTTATGGACGTGTGCTGCAGGGTAAGTAAAAAAATACAGCTGGCCACTTTCACTTATAGCATTAGCTAAATGAATAGCTGTATATTTGATATTGGTTACACATAGTGACATAGGCTTGTGCTTGTACTTACATTAATGACAGATACATAACGTTACAAGTTAGACTAACAGCTACCGTTCTGTCTGTCACGTACGAGCATACATCTTTATGATTATACTGTCACATACAGGCATAAATCTTTACGATTATACTGTTACATACGAGCATACATCTTTACGATTATACTGTCACATACGAGCATAAATCTGTACGATTATACTGTCACATACGAGCATAAATCTTTATGATTATACTGTTGCATACGAGCATACATCTTTACGATTATACTGTCACATACGAGCATACATCTTTACGATTATACTGTCACATACGAGCATACATCTTTACGATTATACTGTCACATACGAGCATAAATCTTTACGATTATATTTAACTAATGACAATTAGTACATTTTTTAAAAACATAAAATGTTTTTCATCAAAATATCTCTCATGAAGCATAAACATAATTAAATTGAAAAAAACATAATTGAAAAAAAACTTACTGTGTACGTCTGTTCATCACTTGCCATTGGAAGCTCATTGAAGCAGCCTACGTTTCTGCTGAATCCTGCAGCTTATCTGGCAACCTCGAGTCAGGGGGTAGGGGGAGTGGATACACCGCTCTACAGTATTTTTATAGTGATTGCAGTACCAGTTTTGGCCACAATCCTACATACGGCTCCTTTAATATCACTCTCAAATAAACAATGGTCTCCCAATAGGTATAGATTAAAGAAAATATACTGCATTTGATTTAAAAACCCTTTAAACCTTTTCAGGACTCAAGGAAATAAATGAAAACAGAGGATTGTAAACAGATCGAACAAACTCCTGATCCTGACAAGACAGGGAATTAATTTGTTAGCCTTTTCAGACAGTCTTTTTTAAACTTCTAGTTGGCTAACAGAAGTTATGTTGGATCTGCTAGAGATTTTAGAAACACAAGGGCATTGAACTTAAAACAGTCCATCAAGATTCACGTAGACACCTCATTTTATTGAACAAAATGAAAGACTCACAATGAAAATCTCCTTGGAAAAAGCTTTAGAAGTGTACTTTTTCATACAATAATGTCAAATGTGTCTGAGCTGTGGTGCAGTACATGCATGCTCACTGTGTCATGCCGCAGCGTTGTCTATATGTCTTATATATTAATACTATAAAACAACATGCTAGAAAGTAGAATCTTTCAGGAATTACAACTACAAGTGTGGGCAATTTAATTGACTATGTGCTCAATATGCAAGCTAGTATGAATGCAAGTGTTTGAATTGCTTGAGGGTGTCAAATCATTAGCTACCCTCGAGCTATGCTGCACATTACTGCTGAAAGGGTGCATCTATATACCTGCTAAAACTATTTAATCTAAAGTGAAACCTGAGCAGAATGATGATAATTTTAGCCTGAGGTACTAAACAAGGCATTATGAACAATAAAAGTTACATATAAGTAAATGTCACAGCCATAAACAATAAATAAAATGAATCAAAAACAAAAGTAAAAAGAGTCCTGAGGACCAGTTAAACCTCTCAACATCTGTTATTACATTGCTGAAAAAGTTTTAAAGCTTAATAGCACATCTATTTTTTCTTTGTACAAAGAACTCTCTACAGGTAGCAACACATGGTGTCTCATAAATTTTGCCAGCAGCCTGTTAATGCAACTGCACTTTCCTTCAAATAAAGTTTGCAGAAGTCAAGCTCCCTCTGTTTGCTTGTCCTGTGCATGGCCCTGCCGACAACATTCGAGCGTGCATAAATATCAGTTCCTCTGTGAATACCTCAAGGTTTGCTTTGCTTTCTTATACAAAGACACGCTAAACACTGTCATCCTTTGGAAAATTCAACAAGGCAAAAAACAAACAAAAAAACAAAAAAAAACAAAGTGACGGATCAAATTTTATCACCATATCTCCTGGATGTTATTATTTAAAGGGATGTTCTTAAAAGTCATTGTGAGTAAAATCTAAAGTATGTGTTGTTCCACATAATCTGAGCCTGTAGTTTGTGTTGTTGAGGCAAACTGAATGGACTCATAGGCTAAAAGACATTGAGAATCGGATAAAGTAAATCAAGAACTTTGCTGGAAAGCAAAATCCGACCTCATCCATTTGTTTGATTTAAGATGTTTCTACTTGAATTTCTGTATTTGAATTTGTTAAATCAATGACTTGTTGTCAAATATACAACGAGGAATTCCAAGTAATTACATTTTTCCAATTTGTTAAGATTCAGTCAAAACAAATGCATATCCTATGACAACTATAATTGCACTATGCAAAGACATGGGAGCTGTTTGTTAGAAACAAAAATTTACATATATTGACTGTGACAGAGATGAGACTCAAAGACAGCGCTTGCGACTGTAAACTAAAAGAGAATTTGCATTTGATTATCTCCAGATGTAGTTGGGTAGAATTGCTGTTCCTCCAGAAGAGGAAGCATAATGTCACCACTCTTCAAGGCATCCTTCAAGCACCAGCTCCTGTTACCCTGGAAACTATTCATTGCCACCATCTCCCTGTGTTGTCTCTCAGAACCTTTCTGACAAACACACAGTAAAGCTCACCTCTAAATCCTGGATTTCACTCAGAGAGAGAGAGTTGAAACATGGATCATTAAATCTTATTGTATTTGCTTTATTTCAGTGCACTCCCTTATAAAAGTGGCCAGACAACTTAATCAATTATTATCTCCTATTATATATTTGTGTGTGTGTGTGTGTGTATCAAAACCTTAAAAAATTATAACTATATACATTACAGTTGAAAAGTTTGTGGTTTATCACAAATCAGCTGCAGCCATGAATTCCTTTTTAATCCATTATACCCTACTTCGCAATACTACAACCAAACAGAAGCCAGCTAAAGAAAATAAACAAACAAACATTTCTATCTAGATAGGTATTCAAATTACAGTATGTCCGTAGATTTTAAAACAAACCTATGGACTGCCTACACTCATTGAACTCTCAACTCTCAACAAAGCCTGTTCTATCAAAGCCAATCTAAAACTAAAACGTTCATTTCAGAGATTCTTCCTTTTGGATGGGCATCGCCCACACTCGCACACCTATCGTCTGCCCCTGGAATTAATTAAAAGCAATATAAGTCTTTGGTGTGTTCTCATATATCTACCTCAAGTAAACATGTGTGTGCGAGTAAGAGTGTGTGTGTGTTTGTGAATGCATTTGTAGACTGTACCAATTACCCTAATGTATCCAATTAAAAATAGCTTGCTCAAAGACCAGTGATTAAGACTATGTTAAGACTCCATATATAATCAGGAAACAAGATCACAGAGTGAAGGGAGGGACGTGCAAACACCCTAGCCAACATTTATAACACTAACTTGAAATTACTCCCCATGATCATTCGAATCAATCTTATGCGAACAAAGAGCAATAGTGGGACACAGAGGCTAAAGGAACAGAGGAGATGATCTAGCAAGAATGAGATTTATGAAGTAAGGTAAGGTGCAGTGTCTGAAAGAAATTAAAAAGCACTGAGTCTAATGTGAATTATTAAAGCTAAAGGGACGGCAGAAGGAATCTATTATAGTTTGCAAAAATGTTTCCACTGGTCAGAAACAAATCACTCTAGCAAGTTTTGATCATACTGAAAATGGCTTATTTCTCTGAATATTTCTTATTCATTCCTATTTCTATGTATCCTGGGCTCAGTATGTTAGAATGTGAATGTTGACTTTGGCCAATATATAACTGAAAAGATGAAAGTGAAATTGAAACTGGTTTTAAACATTAAATCCAATATAATCACAACAAGAAGTTCCAATAAAAAAAAATAAAAAAAAAAACAGTTTACATACACTTACACAATTCTTTTTTGGCCTATTTAAAGGCCAGCCGGTTTCTGCAGAGCTGGTGCATGCTATTTATGAGTGGTTTATGTATTCCAAAGTGCTGAGCTTATTTGAATTATATGCGTATTAAAATCCTGATTAATAAGAACATTGTGCTATGAAAAATGCAGTCACATCTGAACATTGTTAACAAACTGAAATCCTGGTTAACTCTGCATGCTGACATTATTTTTAGACTCTAAGGATTTAAGTTATAAATATGCAGGTCTTCATGCATTCAATTATGTACATATGCGGATCAAACTGTTCTGTTCCTAGGTGTAACCTTTTTAAAATTTGCTAGACTATTTAAGCTTAAATTAAACCATGAATTAATTATATATGAAGTACAATAAATATTGCAACTGGGTTATGTATTATGTATGTATATTTTTATTTTTATGTATATTTGTACAGGCAGTGTTTGTGTTTTTCTCAAAAAAAAAAAAAAAAGATGCTAAAATAGAAAGCTTACATCACCTTTAAGGTCACAATTAAGAGAAGATTCTAAAAGGATTTGCTATTTCACCATGTTACCTTCCTGTTTAACATCTCTTGCCAGACATGCCTAAAGTTAGAAACAAAATGACATCTTTGACAATGCTACAGCAGTGTGAAAATAAACAGTCAACCCCAACACATCTTCTATGACAGAAACAAATACTTCACAACATATATCTGATTGGCTGGCAATGACTTATACAACTGTCCACTCCTTATCTGCTTCCTTTTTCACCTCAGAGTGAGTAGGAGACATGCATGCTGTGTTCAGCACCACGGACAGCAGCCAGTGGGCCACCTCATAGAAACTAGTTGCTTGTGACAAATTTTCACAGTATTCAGCTTTTGAAACTATATTTAAACAAATTAAAATCAAATACTTGGAGTTCTGGTATATATATATATATATATATATATATATATATATATATATATATATATATATATATTATTTTATTTTTTTCTGAATGCACTTGGTTCTTACAGTAACATGAAGTGACACACTTTAGCGATAAGATTTATATTTCTAAACTACTATTTACAGCAGATATTATGGAATATTACATCAAAGTTTATTAACTTTGTTTTTTATTGATGTGTGTGTGTGTGTCTATCTATCTGTCTATCTTTCTATCTATCTATCTATCTATCTATCTATCTATCTGTCTGTCTGTCTGTCTGTCTGTCTGTCTATCTCTCAGGAATTACATCAGAGCACACGTTTATTTTGTTGTGGTTGTTTGCTTGGTCTATTTTCCTCAAGAGTTCAAAACAGGTGAAGCTGTGGCACAAAGTTCACATAAGTTCTCACAAGACTGTAACCCAGTGACCAATTTGTCTCAATGGAATCACAGCTGTATATGTCACATATTCATCATTAAAACATCTGTCTGTAGCCTACTACCCTGCCAAACGAGCATCATGCTTCCTGTAGCTTAAATAACACATATCTGCAGCTTATGACTATTGTTCCGAGAGAAAAAAAAAAACCACAAGATCTGACCTAACTGAGTTTCTGGACAAGGCCGGCCATTGATATTTCTATTAATAATCCCAATAGCTATCACAATCAAGTATACTATTTTCTTTAATATGAAGCTAAACTGATGATAAATAACATCACTCACCCAATACGAAGTACGGAAGCTCTGTATTTTCCAAATCGTCAACGACGACTATCTCGCCCGGAAAATCGTTCCTGACTGAGAATAGCAGCTTGGGCTCGGAGGCCGACGGGCTGTGCATGATACTTAGGTCGTTCTCTCGCAAAAACGGCAAAGCGGATACCGTAACGCTTTTCATTTTGCACTCCATGTCTTGAGACTGATCTTCTTCGCCGTTCAGACATTTCACACCAGCAGGAATGAAGATGACAATCCAGAGAACGCCGATAAGCAGACCGGAGTGTGGTAGTAGCATCTTGCCGGTGAATGCAGCTGTTGTCGGGCTGCGGCAGTCGGTAGGCGGCACACTGGGAGCTGGAGGAAGAAGAGGACCGGGAATGCGCTGGCAATAAGCTAATCGAGCTATTGCGTGAAAATAAACAAAAAAGGCAGGGTTAAAGACTCAGATATTTTCCTTCCCGCGGTTGCATATTCTTGTTGTCATCATAACACGACTCGGCTTAGTGATGACAGCGAGAGAGGCGGAACAGCGCAGCATCGGAGCCCGTTATTGGGCTTCTCCACCTCAAGCCATTTAAAATGATTTTTCTTGTTGCAGTGGGTAACCATTAGCAAGAGCTAAATGTAGTAGTCCTGTAAATTTTTAAAACTTACCATGGTTTGCCATAAGTTCTACTTTATAAATTTAAATGTGCTTATATCATGAACGTAACTGTCGTAAAGTGGCCTACACACTCTTTTTCTTCTTTTGTTCTGTTTTAGAACTTTATGTTCTAAATGTGTAACTAATCATATTCATGGCAGAAAACTTGTGTTTGCATATATTTCTATGTTTTTGAAAGCGGTTTCTTCTGCTCATCAAGCCTGCATTTATTTGATCAAAAATACAGAAAAAAAACAGTAATATTGTGAAATATTATTACAACTTAAAATAATAGTTTTCTATTTGAATATACTTTAAAAAAAATAATTTATTCCTGTGATGCAAAGCTGAATTTTCAGTATCATTACTCCAGCCTTCAGTGTCACATGTAACATCCAGTCTATCACATGATCATTTAGAAATCATTCTAATATTCTGATTTATTATGAGTGTTGGAAACAGTTCTGCTGTCTAATATATTTGATGAATAAAAGGTTAAAAAGAACTGCATTTATTCGAAATAAAAAAAAATTCTAATAATATATATTCTAATAATATGTTTTCTTTACTATCACGTTTTATCAATTTAACACATCCTTGCTGAATAAAAGTATTGATTTTATTTAAAAAAAAAAAGAAAGAAAAAAAAACTGACCCCAAATTACTGACCAGTAGTGTATATTGTTATTACAAAATATTTATATTTTAAAAACATAGCTTCTTTTTTTCTTTTTCTTTTTTTTACTTTTTATTCATCAAAGTATCCTAAAAAAGTATCACATGTTCTGAAAAAATATTAAGCAGCAGAACTGTTTCCAACTTTGATAATGAATCATCATATTAGAATGATAGGATCATGTGATAATGATCCTAAAAATTCAGCTTTGCATCACAGAAATAAATGATAATTTAAAGTAGAATACATTTAATAACAATTATTTTAAATTGTAATAATATATCACAATATGACATTTTTTTCTGTATTTTTGATCAAATAAATGCAGGCTTGATGAGCAGAAGAATCTTCTTTCAAAAACATTAAAAATAGTAATGTTTCCAAACTTTTGGTCTGTACTATATATATATATATATATATATATATTACATATATATATATATATATATATATATATATATATATATATATATATATATATATATATATATATATACATATATATATATATACATATATATATATATATATATATATATATATATATATATATATACATATATATATATACATATATATATATACATATATATATATACATATATATATATATATATATATATATATATATATATATATATATATATATATATATATATATATGTATATATATATATATATATATATATGTATATATATATATATATATATATATATATATATATATGTATATGTATATATATATATATAATTTCCTCTGATAAACATTACAAAACAAATTAACATACATAACAATAATTAATTAATTAATTAAATAGCTAAAATATGTAAAAAAATATGTGATATACTGGTCTGCCATTGGCTGATTTTAGAGAGGATTTGATATATGTTTAGCTGGTCAAATCATGTTAAACCAGCTTAGCCCACCATAAACCTTCAACTTAGGCTGTTTTAAGTGTGTGTGTGAGCTAAACCTGACAAAATCACCAAAGACCTCCCTTTGGGGACGTCCTCATTTCTAAATCTGGTATAAAAATAAAGTAACTAACGATTTATTTATTTTTTATTTTTTTATTGTAAAATTGCAGAACGTTTTCTGTGAGGAGTAGATTTAGGTGTAGAGTTGGTGTTGGGCAATAGAATATAGAGTTTGCACAGTATAAAAATCATTAAGCCTATGGAATGTTCCCATTTAGATAAGTAAATGTGTGTGTGTGTGTGTGTGTGTGTGTGTGTGTGTGTGTGTGTGTGTGTGTGTGTGTGTGTGTGTGTGTGTTTTCATGTTTATATAGAAATAGAAATTGAAAAAAATAATCAATAACATGTATTTCTACTGAACTTCTGAATGTTTGCATATATATATATGTATAACTAGCTGAAACTGAAACTTTTTTCTGTAGTTTTTATTTATTATAAGCTGTCAATATTTATTTCTTTTATTTATTTGATCTTATTTTATTTATTTATTTTAATTAATTTTTACAGTGAAAATAAATGTAAGATATGAGGGTTACTAGAAGACTCCCAGCTAGTTCACTGACCAATGTGGAAAGAAGTCGAGAAGCCAAGAGCATCTTTTCAAGCAAACAGCAGCTGCAAGCTCAGGGAAGAAAAAAGAAAGAAATGGTGGAAAGAAAGAAGCAGTGCAGTCTGTCCCAAAGAATGATCTCCTTGTGTAATCTTGAGCTTATTCCAGCACCGAAGCAAGGCTTTAGCAAAGTGTGAAGCACTTTTGTGATGAAAGGGCACAGTACTCATTTCAGCTTTGACCTGCTCAATAATTGAACTTTGAGGGCGGTGGGGGGAGAGAAGAGTATCAACGTACTCGTGGTCCGGTTGCTGTGATATCCTGTTCTCTTTTAGGGTTCTTTCTGCAGAACTCCCTAAGCTATTACTGCTTGTGGTTTACACATCCAAAGGCAATATAATGACGTGGGCAAAGTGAACTGTCAAAATAGTATAATCACATTAGTCTGCTGAGGATTTGTCTTTGTCGCTCTCCTTATTACACTATAAAAAGATAGATTATATTATTAAATTAGTTGTTATTTGTATTATATAATAATAATAATAATAATAATAATAATAATAATAATAATAATGCAAGCATTATTATTATTATTATTATTATTATTATTATTATTATTATTATTATTGTTAATCTAATGCAAAATATGCAGCCTCTTTGTTTGTTCAGATTAAATGGACAAGTTATGCTAGTTACCAATTTAAAATAAAAAAACTGGAGCTCTATCATGTCAGCATGTTCTGTGGAATCTAATCAGACTTGACACAAATTCTTGTCCCTTTAATCAGTGGCAAAGCCAGAAGGCAAATGTGTATACAGATAAATATAGAATAGCTCTGTAAGCAGAATTACCATTACATTCTTAAAAAAATAAAAATAAAAATAAAAATACCTTAAGGTCTGTTATCAACACACAGCTTTATGTATAAACATAAAACAACACACACAGTGAAATAGCCTTTGCAGTCCAATTAAAATTAAATCTGGGCAAGCAGCTCATTCGTAAATTTAAATAATTCTTAAAATGCACAAGGAATTTGCAACTAAGACATTTTCAGGACACTTTTTATAATGCTAGTTGTTCATTCAGTCACACTGAAAAGCAATCTCAAACTGCATATGGTGTGGTTTCTGATAGTGCCAGAAAAGGTACTGTAAAAGTCATGTTCATAGTGAAGGGAAGATACCACATTATACCATTATATCACTGGAGACCAGTGCTGAGGAACATGAAAAAAACAATTTTCTCTACAACAGGATACCATGAAAGAAGCCTTCAAAAGATAACAGCCTTTTTGTGACATGAGAAATGATATGATATGCATTGCCAGCTTCTGTGTTATGCATTTGTTTCCATTTGAAGCAGCATTGGCCTTTGTGATAGCCATGGCAACCACATGCAAGTCAGTTGTCAGATTTAGAAAAGAAAATCCACATACAATATATCCACGTTTTCTGTAAGGCTTAACAGCAGCCTGTAGCATATTGTTCTTATGCTTAATAAAATGTCCCTGCATTTTTAAAATGGTGTGAAGCAGGGTTTAGACATACAGTAAGCTTCTTTTCTAAGAAAAAACATACTTGGCAGCATAATGCCACCTCTGATATAACAGCACACCTTTTCCACATTTATGCAGATTTCTTATAAAATGCCAATACAAGCTTCTCATAGGTTATCGAGGTACATGCATGCTCTCCCACATTCTCAAATTTCTGTAAAATGTTTACAAGAGAAGAAACTGGAAGTGGGTTTATGCCAAGCAATTAGAATAAGAATTAGAATTCATAAACGTGTACATGCCTTTTCTCAATTACTACTGCAAAATGTTTCCAACTGAGTTCAATAGCACACAAAATGATCTTTAGACAGTATGACTGCACTTTATGAGGACAGACAATAGTTCTGAGAAATAGCACTTGATAAAAGATTATGCTCAAGTACTGCTGGGAAATTAAAGATCCCCTATTTGGTTGGATTTAGGAATCTCTTAATAATTCCCAAATTTGAAAATCATTAGTATATAATAAGAATTTTTTAGATAGACTAACAGCCTTTGAATTATACATGTATGTTCTGTGAAAGGTCTTCTTTATACAAAATTTCTGCTAAAAGATATTCTGGTAGCACTTTATTTTATATTCCTGTTCCTCATGTACATACTATGTACTTATTATAGTAATTTCAATAACTATGTAATAACTAGGTACTAACCCTGAACCTACCCCCAAACCTAACTCTACCCCATGTAGTTACCTTGTATTACCAGAACTTTCTTAGATAAATACACTGTAAGTACACTATAAGTACATATAAGTACACGTACTGTAAAATAAAGTGCAACCAATATTCTACTGCAGTCACGTACTCTGCAGGTAATGTATTTATTGGTAGGTGTCCTTTCAGCAATATGTAAGCATTAATACAGGCCAGATGTTTGAACAAATGAGAGACTAACCCCTACCCTCACGTACAAGGTGTTAGCCCTTTACCAATTAGCTGGAGAAAAACACAAAGCTATGCATAAGATTTTGCTGAGACAGCACACACACAAGAAACCAAAGAAGGGTTGCAAAATTCGGAAGGCAAAGATCTGAAATTGCTTTTCCAGAATTGAAAAGTTGTAAGCAGTCAAAACAGTGTTATTTTAGTACCACTGAGATATTTATTTTTGTTTGTTTGTTTGTTTGTTTTTTTGTTATATGTCGATATAGTTTTTATTAATTTAATTTGAATTTGGTTATGTAATTACAACCAATTAAACTATTTACTATATAAAATGCAATCTGTTTTTTGTGAGTGGCATTACATTTGGCTGTTTGACTGTGACTTCAAATTCAAAATATGGGTTTGTCAAAAGTACTCAACTTCAGATTTTTTTCTTCATATCAGAGCATTGTCTGTACATTTTAACACACAAACACTTATACTAAAGTTTTTGCAACAACATTACTTCCATGTGAAAATAAATGATGTATGTATGTATGTATGAATGAATGCATGAATGAAAGAATGAGCTAGCAAGCAAGCTTTGAAGGACGGACAGTTAAAAATCTATTTATGTTAATATTCAGTCAGATATATAATGAGGCTATTATTCTGTAGGGTTTTGTGGGTTAAATGTCCATTTTTCCTTCCACTCACCCATTTGTATACAGTGGCAGTCTGTTCAGTCAGTCATGATATGCACACAGAACACTTGGAAATGTAAGACTGGGAAATAAATATATGAATAATGTGATATGTCCAGTCACGGTCATGAATTGCAAGCAGAAAGACCTTTCTGACATCAGATCTAATGCACAGTGTGGGGAATTCTGACATTTTGCATGCTAGCATAAGAGAGATCATTCTAAAGTCTAGTATTATTTAATTCAAAATGATTATGAAGAAAATATCATTTTCAGGCTCATATGTTTGTGAACAACAACAATAATGATGATTTGTTCATAGGTTAACAAGAGATTTCAAATTGGATTTATTCCCTATGAGTCAAAGCAATGGTCCTGACATCTGCTGATCGCTTTCATTCAGGTTTTCTGTAGATCGGAGTTATGACATTAGCACAATTAGATTTATCCATATTCATCTAGGGAATTTTCAACAAACATCATTTATCTCATGAATCCTTGAAGTAATGCTCAAGCCAAACTGATAAAAGAGAAACACAGAAAGAGAGAAAAGACATCAGGTGTTCTCGTGTCCAGACTGATTGTGGTCATTTGCCAAACTTCTCTACCGAGATTGTCCCCTTTGAGTGTTTTTTATATGTCAACGTCACAAGACAAATATCAATGGGGAGTATCTGCCCCCTCACCCCAAAGATGAATCACTCTTGTTGTCCAGTTTTCCAGTCTCCAAGCATATCCTGGGCCATGATCTCACTGGCAAACGCTGCCATGGACTGACCTTCTACTCAAGGTAATGATTACCCCCTTGAGCATGCAGCAGCTGGCAATGTAATGCATTGTTGGCACGTAAAAGTGATGCTGCAAGAAGCAGAAGGAGAACAGGAGACGCATGTACCCCAGAGTTTGACCATCTGTGGCCTATTGGTCGTCATTAAGGTTTCTAATTTGGGACGACTTGGGAATAAACCAAACCAGGGCTGAAAATGTCATTACCTGACTCCTGGTGAGGTGTCCTCCCATATTTACATATTTATACACCTTAACTGTCTTTGCCTCACTGCCATGACATTGAAGGTGTGAAAAATCCAGTTCCATTAAAGTGACAATATAACCCTGCATGCTGAGATGGACCATTACACTTCAAATAGAAGGGAGTAAATGCAGAGAATATTATCGTGACTGTTGTTTTGAAGGCCTGGTCACGTTCAACGATCTCTTAATTGCAGCTTTGTTCAAATTGTCAGTGCTGCGTGAAACTGCCACTCAGAAATGGCTTTTTATATCTTATACTAACTTGTCAAGTAAAGTTTTAAAATACATGTCAAATACTTTCTGATAATTAGCATATTTAAAAGCTAGTTGAAAATTGTATTTTCAGTAAGAAATTTGTTTTAATATCTTGCAAAGTAGCTATAAATACTATAGATATATAGTTTTGGGTTCAGAAAGATTTCTTGTTTTTAAAAAGAAACATCACTTGAAAAAGTAAATCACTTTTGACATACTCGTCCCTGATAAATGACACTTAATTGTAAAGTAGAAGCTTTTATTTCCAAAAATAATAATAATAATCAGTTTCCACAAGAATTGTGCTGTCAATATTGATAATAACAAGATTAATAATCCCAACATTTAAATTAAAGTAAGAAGTGAAGCAATGCTTTTGTGTAAGAAAAATATCCATATTTAAAACTTTATAAACCATAATCTCTAGCTTCCGGTAAATGTCGTATGTGTGTTCACAAAAGAGTGGCGTTCCAGCGGATGACGTTGGGTGTAGGCATATAGCGTTTAAGCTCCGGTGAGAATATGCTAGTCTCGTGAGAACCAATTTTTGTGTACTATTAATAAGCAGCAACAAATTAGGAGTTTATTGAGGGAGAACACTTCGTTAATAGTGAATATGTGTTGCCCTAATCTAATGTTTTACGAGGCAGCCTGACTGAGCATGAGAGAAATCTTTCAAAAACATGAAAACAACCCCAAACCTTTAAATGGTTCTTAAAAATCTTTTATGAACTGTATATAAATATCACAAATTCACAGATCAATATTATTCAGTGACAAAAATGTAATTACCTAACCTCATTTGTTCCTATGAAATGAATCTCACAAATGTTGATGCTGATAAGCATAGCCAAATGTGCTTAAAATGCTGAGATTGCTTACCCTGAATGCTTACCCTATAACTGTCAATAGACTAGCTCGCTTCAACACTTTAGTTTTAACTTTGCTGTCTTTTCTTTAGACTGAGAGCTGTGCAGCTGCACAAGAGTGGCAAGGTTTACAAAGCAAATAGAAATGCAATGCTTCCGGCACAAACAGAAACCTAGCTTATTTTTTTATCACATCCAGGCAGAGACAAATGATATGCAGAAAATGTTCCAGTTGGAAGCAGGAAAAAGCTCAGTCAGTTGGCATGGATACGATTAGTTGTCAACCATACATAATGTAAGCACTGGTCAAAATAAACTGGACTGGTAACTATCTATTGTACAGTGTGAAACATGCTCATGCCACGCTAAATTTTAAGCATGCATCGTTTTATAACGTTTGTATATGACACAAAAAGTTAGATTACTGATTTTATCTTACTATATGACTGTGCTTAATGTATGTACTGAACTTTGTACTGTAAAAATGTTACCTTTTATCTCAAAGTTATTATTATTATTATTATTATTATTATTATTATTTAACTCTGGGGCAGAAATACGCTTCTATGCAAATGCATGGCTTTTGTTCTTTGGAGACACAATACTCTGCTTTTGTAGGGAATAGAATACATTTATATGTCTCCACATCCCAAGTTTTACATCTGCTGAAGCTTTGGAAAAGCCTTTCAACTGCGCGTGATAAAATAAAATTTCCTGTACAAAATTATGTCATGTCTTCATCAGTTGCACTGACATCAAACTGTTTCCACATCAGTATGAGATGTACAAGTTTTAGCATTTTCTTCAGTATTCCCAGGATATCTGGAACTAACAGGGCACTAGGCTGACAAGAAGTGACTTTTGGCTTTATTGTATGAAGAACAAGATACATCTCCCTTAAGATACCAGAGACTTTGTCAGTATGAATTCAGTTTGCCAGGAGTCACAACAAATTTGTAGCAGACAAATTTGGCTAAAGCATTGGGAGAAAAGCATTTTCGCTTTCATTAGCCACCCTGTCCCTCCAGGGCTCACAGAGCCTGGTCTATCCTCCCTCCCCCCTCTAAAACACTCTCTCTCTCTCTTTCTCTCTCTCTCTCTCTCTCTCATCCTCTCCCTCTCCCTTTCTTCTTCCCTGTCACATTGCTGCCTGCTGCGGTTCAGCCAATCAGAGATAAGGGGTGTGGCCTCTGGTCTCAGTTGGACAGAGCTTGTTGAAAAGACAGAGATGCTTTCCTGAAAGACTTGGAGTAGCTCTCCTCAGCACGAGGCATTCCGTTTTGTGGTTTGGCAGTTAGTGATGACTACAGCACTGTCAGCTCAAGTCTAGCTCTAGCAATCTGGCACATACACACTAAAAATCACACAGAAAGAGAAAAAGACAGGTGGCAGGTTCAGATTTTCTACTTGGAAGAGAAGCTGAATAATGCAAATGAATTGAAAGGAGAGAACAGTTTCGTATGGATTTATCTGTCTGATTGTAATCTGATGTGATCCTACTTGTTTTGGAAGATCGCACATTGTTTAAGAGGATCCAAATTGCTTCTGTCTTGCTTGGACAAAGATTGAATTTCTGGGACTTTGCATTCTAAAAGAACTGGTTTTAAAGTTGCTACATCCAGTTTTTAAATCGACAATCAAGAAAAAGCTAATTAATGGCTATTTGAAACATTTAAATTGCATCCAAAAAGGTGCACTTAGCGCACTCTCTTCAGGGCATCAGTACAATGCCTGGATTACCCTTTTGATAGCCTTGTGAACCTGCATGAAATCTCCACGGAGGAGGTACGCGGGGTGCTGAGCGGTTGGGAGCTGCATTCCTCCCCTTGAGACCGAACTGAAAATCCAACATCCTGACTGCCGCCACTAGCCGATCGGATACAAACGCAGTAGCGATAGGAGTGGAACCACCCTTCACGATCTAGGTGAGTACTCTGTCACAGTTCACTGAACACTCAATCTATACTGGATTAAACCACTTCACCGTACTCATCTTAGTGTTAGAATCATCTCCATAAAAGTTACAGCTTTTATGTGATTTTATATTGGGTAACTGGTTTTTCCCATCTGATTATGGATAGCTGCAGTGTGAGTCAACAATGCCAGCTTAACACAAGAAGCAGGTTAACTTTGTTTTGGATCCCAAAAAAGGATACCGTTGGTTGCTTTAATTTATATGTGAACATTAGTTCTATTTGACTTTGATCGACTTAGTTTGGTTTTAATTAAAGGATGTATGCAGTTAATTCAGAGAATTTCAGAATGCCAATTGTATATGTGATTATGAGTATAAATATGTTATAAATATTGCTGTCTTGACTACTGTAGACAGTTCTACAGGGCATTGCTACTACCTCATTAAACTGGAATTAATTTCATCCCACAATGCTTTTTCGAACCACTGTAAATCTAGAACTTGCCCCAAGAGTTTCCAGTTCCTTGCACAATGACAATAACCCAGAGGGGTGCTCTCAAAACAAGTAAGAAGTCCTTAACTCCCTTTCCAAACTTTCTCCTCACTTTGAAGATTTTGAACATAAAAAATAACAAAACACATGAATAGCAGCAGAGAGCTAAAACAAAATCGCCCCACAGCATCAGTGACTCACTGGATGGCTTCCTCACAGTTTGGTTTGGACGTCTGCCTGGAATCCGTAAGGAACTCGGAGAAGAACCAATTTCCTTGTATTTTACATTAGACCAAGGGGTTAAAGCTGGACTGCATTGTCTTACATGTGTACATTAATCCTCTTTTCTCACTTTGGCAGTGGCAGAGCAGAAGCACGCTGACATTTCCACTGTTTTAGGAGAATATTTAATGCCCCTTTCTGTTAAAATACAAAAGCAGCTTGCTTTTAATCTATTGCAGAAATATTTAAGCTGGCCATGGTCTCTCTCTCACCCTCAATCCTTCATTCACTCTCGCTTTCTCACTGTCTTAACAGTAGGTTTTTAATACAAATTATTTGGGAAAAGCTGATTCCTGGTGTGGTTTTGCTGTGGCTAAACAACAATCCCACCAGGCCATCTTTCTATGGGAAGAATAGCATTTTAATCCACATTATTCACCAGTGCCAGTGATTGTATTGTATGCTTACACCTACCCGATAGTCAGCCATTGACTATTTCGTCAAAACAGGCAATCAGAAAACAAAAGGCCACCTCCATTCAACAAAATTTTTACTGTTTTGAGACAAGCAGATAGGATGACAGCACTTATGCAGCACTTTTCATGCTTAATGTTGCCTATAGAGGGAGCAATTCTCTTGTAACAAGCAACCTGCAACCACACATCCAACAGAATGGCTAGAGAGAATGCAAGAAGAGGAGATGACCACTCGATTATCAGTTACAATATTGATTTGTTATTGGAGAGGTCTATCCATTCAGTCTGACATCCAAACATGATACATTTTCACTGATACTGTCAAGGGAGATTTTATCTATGTGAGGTGAGCAGAAGATGCTGAATATTTCTTCATCTGCAACATGCAGGCCTAAGTTATTGGGATGCAAGTCCATGACGTTTCCCCAGTGGACATTCTCTCCTGCTTACCAAGAAGCCCTCTGAGGTTTTTGATGTGCTAAAGTGGAGGAAGAACACAAAACTCCATTTCCAGTCCCGGAGGGGACGCTGATGTGTGCTGTGTGTGTATATGTGCCGTCACCGCTCTGTGAAGTTATAAAAGAAATATTGATCTGCCCAAGCAATATTTACTATCTCAGAGGAAAAACTGATGTAAAGTGGATTCAAAATATACTGTGTATGCTCACTGAAATGGAAATATAAAAATATAGCAGTAGTCTGAGGCTTTATAACTAAGAAAAGACACTTCACAAAGGCAGAACTTGATGTAAAGGTACATTGTGTGGGTACACACACACACACACACACACACACACACACACATATATATATATATATATATATATATATATATATATATATACATACATACATACATCTTCTTCCGCTTATCCGGGGCCGGGTCGCGGGGGCAGCAGTCTAAGCAGAGAACCCCAGACTTCCCTCTCCCTAGACACTTCCTCCAGCTCTTCTGGGGGGACACGGAGGCGTTCCCAGGCCAGCCGGGAGACATAGTCTCTCCAGCGTGTCCTAGGTCTTCCCTGTGGTCTCCTCCCAGTGGGACGCGCCCGGAACACCTTCCCGGGAAGGCGTCCAGGAGGCATCCGGAACAGATGCCCGAGCCACCTCAGCTGACCCCTCTCGATGTGGAGGAGCAGCGGCTCTACTCTGAGCTCCTCCCGGGTGATTGAGCTTCTCACCCTATCTCTAAGGGATCGCCCAGCCACCCTGCCGAGAAAGCTCATTTCGGCCGCCTGTATCCGGGATCTTGTCCTTTCGGTCATGACCCAAAGCTCATGACCATAGGTGAGAGTAGGAACGTAGATTGACCGGTAAATCGAGAGCTTCGCCTTGCGGCTCAGCTCTTTCTTCACCACGACAGACCGGTACATCAACCGCATTACTGCAGAAGCTGCACCGATCCGTCTGTCAATCTCCCGTTCCATCCTTCCCTCACTCGTGAACAAGACCCCAAGATACTTAAACTCCTCCACTTGAGGCAGGAACTCTCCACCAACCTGAAGAGGGCAAGCCACCCTTTTCCGACTGAGGACCATGGCCTCGGATTTAGAGGTGCTGATTCTCATCCCAGCTGCTTCACACTTGGCTGCAAACCGTCCCAGTGCATGCTGAAGGTCCTGGCTTGATGAGGCCAACACGACAACATCATCCGCAAAGAGCAGAGACGAAATCGTGTTGTCACCAAACCTGACCCCCTCCGGCCCCTGGCTGCACCTAGAAATTCTGTCCATAAAAATCATGAACAGAACCGACGACAAAGGGCAGCCCTGCCGGAGTCCAACACGCACCGGGAACAAGTCTGACTTACTGCTGGCAATACGAACCAAGCTCCTGCTCCGGTCGTACAGGGACCGGATAGCCCTTAGCAAAGGGCCCCGGATCCCATACTCCCGGAGCACCCTCCACAGGCCGCCGCGAGGGACACAGTCGAATGCCTTCTCCAAATCCACAAAGCACATGTGGACTGGTTGGGCAAACTCCCATGAACCCTCCAGCACCCTGTAGAGGGTATAGAGCTGGTCCAGTGTTCCACAGCCTGGACAAAAACCACACTGTTCCTCCTGAATCCGAGGTTCTACTATATATAATATATATATAATATATATATATATTAATATATATGGCTTGGCAGGTTTGCAGCAGACTAAAATGAAACCTTCCAGTTTATCTGTAAAGCCACTTGCCATTTTTCAGTATGTGCCAGCTTAAAAGGGTCAAATGATGCAATTAAAAAAATTTCCTTTCTCTTTGGAGTGTTACAAGCTCATTGTGCATAAAGAAGATCTGGAAAGTTGCAAAGACTGAAATCTCAAATCCACAGAGATTCGTTCTAAAAGTTCAGACTCGCCCACACACCCCTAAAACGGCTCATTTTAACACTGTCTATGTCACAATGTTGGAATATTTGCAAAACACCGGCCAATTGTTCATGCAAAGAAAGAAAGCGTAACTTTTATTTTCGCTGTTGCAACTGCTGGCATGTTGTGGAGATGCTGTGTGTTTTTGTTGTGAAAGCGAAACTACTTTGTTTGGGCTTCCAAAAGAGGACACAACTAGAAATCAGTGGTTACGTTGTATTTACAACACTGTTTCAGAACAGTCTAACCCAAATATTCAGATCTGTGCTGCGCATTTTATGGAGGATGAGGACTGTTTCCTGAAAGAGTAGCCTACAATGCGGTGGCACAAAGGCTGTTTCTATAAAATTGGGCAGTTCCAACTTTGCAAGGACAGTCTGGTACTTCTGACTCACAGCCTGTAAGTATGTTTTTCATATTTAAAGAATTTGCCTCTAAGAATTTTAAATGTGAGTTTTGAGCAGTGTAGAGTACTGCTTGTTGTTTGTTGTTTCTCCGATCACAAATGCAGATATGGTTTTATGTTTACGCAGCACAATACACAACACAACACATTAAAAGACAGTATATGTCATTATAATCAGTAATTATTTCCCCACTGGATGCAACAAATGCCTCATTTGTAATGGGTTTTATTGGTTTTGTCTCATCATGCTGGGAGACAGCAATCACAGTTTGGTAAGGGGTGTAACATTTCCATTACATGCTTGAGGCATTCGGCCAAATCACTACGCACTGGATAGCTGGCCAATCAGCGTATACTGTACCTTGCTTTTTTAGAATGATGAGCTTTGTAAAAATCGACATGTTTCAGAAAGGCGGGGAATAGAGGACCAACAATAATGTACATTATATGGAAAACAATGTGATTTTATTTAACCTTAAACTGCATAAACACATTGCATTACACCAAATACACAAAATAATGTTCTTTTTAGCAACGTCATATGACCCCTTTAATAATACGCTCCCTCTGCTTTTACTAAATAGAATTTTACTTTATTGTTTTTTATTTTATTTTTTGTGCAAACAACTCATTTTATCCATCTGCTGCTAATTTTTTTTTTAGAAAAATTAAGGTCTTAAGTTGACTGCACTCACACACACATACATACACAAATAGAGATGGGCAAAGTAGAGAACACTAAAGCTTTATGTGAGGTGTACTGCAATTTGGGAAATATTCTGGCTTGAAAAAAATTTATATTCATACAAGTGCATAATGAAAAGGAATTCTGGTGTCTGGTTATCTTGCTCATCACTTCAGCTATCAACTTTGAAAGTGTAATTTGCTTGGCTCATTAGCATGCATAATTACATGCAAAATTCTAAATAACCAAGAAACACCCTAATACATTCTATAGCCTGAGCTCCTTTGAGCTTACTTGTGTGTGTCATGTAGAGATTGTGAATTTCATTCGAAGTTCATGGTGCAGAACTGTGGGGAGGATCAAGCTAATTTTCATGCAAAACTCAAGTGAATAAATTGCAATGGAAAAAAGGCATGATATAAAAATTGTAATATCTTATCACAATGCCTAAAAGCAAGATGAAAGGATATAAGAAAAAAAAAAACATAAAAATACATACATATACTGTACATACATACATACACACATACATACTGTATACATACTGTATACTCACTCATAAAAAGATAAGGCAGACACACAGACAGATACATAGTTAGTGTTAAAAAGATAGTCTATAACTTTTATACTGTGTTCACCATAACTAAAAGTTAGCTCCAGGCCTTAAGCGTATTCTCATTAGTGTCCAGGATGAGTAAATTAAGTCTTTCATGTTGGTTATAATATGGTGCAATAAGTCACTCATTAGATAAGCTCCAGTAGTTTTCAAATCTAATTTTAAAGGGAATCCCAGGTCCACTCCTTTAATAGAAGGGACATTTAATTTAAATGAATCGGGTAATTCCCTGCCCAGACCAAACTAAAGGCAGTATGATAAAATAGCATATATTTACAGATATGAAGCTGAGCTGCTTTGATAATAGGGATTCTGATTAATCTCTTTTAGATTAATAATTCACAGTTATGGTAGTCACAGTAGTAGTAGTAGTAGTATCAGTAAAATAAAGCAATTTATTTTATTTTTTATTTTTGAAAGATGCAGACTGATTCTTATATTTTCAAAAAATTTGATTTTACTTTAAAATAAATACTTTAAAATACTTTAAATGTCCTTCCGTTTGGATTTGATGGGGTGATTTCACTGCCTGTTAAGCCATCCACAGCATATCATGTTATGTGGTAAGCACAGCTACATTCCCGAGTTAATGGTGAATTTCACCATGACGTGAGGCATCAAAATGGGAATACTCCCTGCCAGCTGGTCAAGGGGCCAAAGGGAAAATGATTTATTTGACAAAGAGTCAAAGATCAAAGGCAATGACTAACCAGGAAGCACCAATCTCCTACTGCAGCCGATCACAGAAGGAGCCTCCGCCAATCAGCCATAGCAGCAGGACCTCTACTCTAAGTTTTAATTGGTTGCTGTGTGCCGACTGGCCTTCACAGACGTCAAGCTGGAGGACATTACTTGTGGAGGCAGGGTCAGCTATCACACTGCCTTAGATGTACTCACTGCAAAGACATTCTGTAGTAAAGAGTAATGTGACAACAGAGACAAAACTTCATAATCAGGCTGTCTCATCAAGTTATCTATTTCCAGTTTATTAACTGCTATAAGTAAATGACTAGAAGAATAACAAAGTGCAGTATGCATCAAAACAACTGGCGCTACAAACCAGTGTGTTTGTAATTACGATAATAAATTAAAATATGATAACATATTAAAATATGATAACAAATATAACAGGCCTGTCTGTGATTGGAAAACTGAGCGGAGAGATAGAAGAACCATTTTATTACACACCACAAGCCTGTCATTGTCTGTACCCCAATCCCCTGGTCTCTGGAAGGCAAGATGGATGGTTACAGTTATGGCCAACTCTCCTGGCATTTCACTCGGCCTCCCCTGACCTGTCCTAGCAGCAATGTGATGCACATAACCTATCGATCAACTCCTGACCACTGTCTCTCTGAGGACAAGTACTGTACCGGTGTGCTATTCATGATCACTCAAATCTGCAAATATGAGGATCAATGCTAGATTCATGACCAACCTTTGTTACGACAAATTATTGAAATTATGTAAATATATATATATGCTTTGAAATATAACGGTTAGTTGAGACTGATGCTTGGAAATTAGTAGACACCTCAGACAGACAATTAGTAGTACACACTGTGCTGAAAGACTCATTAGCGGATTACATGCAGTTCATTACTGGCTTTACTTTATGTTGTTTACTGTATCATTTTACAAGAATCAACCAGAAGAACAGAAAAAGTGTTTTGTCTTGTCTTCTGCCCCCTTTGTCTTTTTATCTCTTGTATGCACTGAACGCAGATTAGCTACCTCGTTGTTGACCGAACATATAGGCCAAGTTTCTCATTTTGTTTTTGTGGTTTTATTTTTGAAAAGGGTAGACATGACAGCTACATTATGGTCTATTGTATTCAATTTATGTTAAATAACAAAGAGGAGAAGATGAAATGTCACGTTATGCATATTTGATACAACACATTTTACTTTGCCTCGTTTATATTCATAGTTGTCTCAAGTGGCTTCTCTAAAAAAAAAAAAAAAAAAAAAAAAAAAAGGTGATGAATTACTTTTTAATTAATTTGAGTATGAAAAAGATTGTAAAATATACGTGTCAAATTTTATTTCACAATGGTATTAAGATCTTAAAGCAACATGTTAGTAGGTATTGATAATTACTAAACACTAAAGTGATTAACATATAAAATAACATTAAAATTAAATAAAATTTATAATTACAACTTGCACTTTTAGTGCGTCTAAAATGCTGCAGCAGAAATTACCCATCCATATCTACATTTGGTCAATCTAATTGAGTCACACCTTTACACTGAAAATGCTGTCATTATCCTCATTTCGCTCAACACTGATATGACCTTTTTCCCCGAGAAAGATTAAAGGAGTTATAAAAGAATGTCGAAACTGCCTTTTTGAATACAATGAAGGTGCACATTGATCACTGACTTCCAAGTGAAAATTTTTCATTTTACTTGGTTTATACATATTATATACAACACACACACTACACCCCTGATAGCAAAGGCTGGCACTGGCCATTTAATGTCGCTATAAAAGCCGGAATTGTTGAACCCATATACTTTCTACATGCATATTTTATTTAATCTGGCACTGCATGCTGTGCTGTAATCAATGAAGGTAATCTTTATTGACACTGGATTGAGTTTAGCACTGCTGTGCTCCTCTACAGTGACCTTTTGAAGGACTTAACGAGACTAAGATGTTTCTTGCCACTTTATTTGCTCAATGTGTTGACAGCAAAAATGAGAAACAACCTATTCGTTCCATCCCTGAGAACCGCTTTGCATTTTCTTTCTTTACTTCATGGTCTCTGACCCTCAATAGTTCTTGGTGCTAAAGTCTAAGTTTACTTTGTACTTTTGAGATGGTTATCAGAATTTCATCCTCAGCACTTCTCATCTAACCAATGAGATTAGAAGAAGGCAGGTATGAAAAACCTCTACTGATTAGATGTCCTTTAGTCCTGACGTCTGTAACTGTTGTTGAAACCCCAGCCTACATTGGAAATCTGTATGAAGGCCCAAGGGTTTGAGGATCCTTATCTGAACACAATCCAATTACCTAACTCCATCTCTTCCTGTATGTGACTGAAGTTTTCAAAGATAAGAGCAATGGTTTGCTAAAAGAGTCTTTTTTTCATGTATTGACAAAATACATATATACATTCATTACATGTTTGGGCTCATTAAAAATGAATGAAATAATTCAATAAAAAATTATAATTCCCAAGGATGCATTGATCCAAAGTGACACCTATAACTTATATATTGTTACAAAAGATTTATACAGTAATTTAATAAAATGCTGTTCTTTTGAACTTTCTATTAATTACAGAGGCCTGAAAACATTGTATCATGGTTTCCACAAAATGTTTAAGCAGAAACTGTTTTCAAAATTGATAATAACAATTTAAAAAATTTAATGAGAAACAAATAGGCATATTAGAATGATTTCTGAAGGATCATGATGTGGAACTGGAGTAATGACTGCTAAAAATCCAAAATTTCCCTCACAGACAGAAAAAGGGATTGTAGGGGTTTTAAACATAGGGCTCCTGTCTTTTTCCATTTCTCATGTAGACGGTCACAATGTAGTGGCCTTTGTGAGGATTGACTCTTCTTGAGGAAGTCCTAATCTTTTTTTTTTCATGTTTATTTCATCTGTGGGGCTCATAAGAATGTGCACTGTCTTCAGATCTCCACCATTCCGCCAATGTAGTGCTTGGGCAAATGACTCATGCAAATGACTGTTCCTATCCCACGATACCTGCAGGCTTAAAACAGCCTCAGTAGGATTAAGCTGAACGTGAGCAAGATTAAAAGGCTCTTGCAACTGTCTTCTCACACATCTTATTGGAATTCACATGGCTCTCTGCATGGTCCAGACTCCACTTTACTTTCATGGACCAGGAGCTTTGCAAAAGGCTGCTGTCTGGCTTTCTTGTGGATGTAGTAAGGGGATAGCTCAAGATGTCACATAAAGATCCATCTACACAAGCAGTCAACACTTGGACACACTTGACAAAATTTATGAGTTGCACGATATTACAAAGCTTTTGGAAAAACGGAGTGACACAAAAAAATGTGTATGGTATCATAGACAGTATCTCTATACTTACAATAATGATGCATTTATTCCATAGACACCTCAGAACACAAAAGGTATACTCAATATCTGCATGCAGTGGAGATGTATGACAACACTGTGTGAAATTTTAAAGACAGTCTTTGGAAAGGTCACACAATTATATAAGATAAGCAAAGAGAAAGGTCAGAAAGAATTTACCTTTACCTTCAGATCATACTAAGAATACTTATGACATAGCTTCTTAAAGATTTCTTTGTATGAGAACATGACAGAGAGAATCTAATGCGGGGACTGCTTAGCACAAAGTATGCTAATGAGAGAAGAGTTCAAGTGGGTCAAGGCAAATGTGTCCTAACGGGGCTCTCAGACATATCACCAGTGATGGTTTCAGTATAACACATGTATGTTGAAATGAAAGGTAGCAAAGGTACAGTTAGAGACGAGTGTGATGTTGAGACAAAAGGTTATAGAATAGGGAAGACTGTGCAACACTGAACCTACTGACTCTGAACAAACAATATTCAATCTCTCTTAAAGTGCACTCATCGCTCTAACCTCTCTCTCAAGCAAATGGGCACTCCATCGGCTGTGTTTTCTGTGAGGTTCATGAGCAGCAAGCAGGGTGAGCCCTCTTGTCCTCAATTCTGTTTGAAATGGAAATCACTTTGTGAAAAAATAAATAAATAAATGCACCTGTCGCTGCATCAGATATTGCATCAATTCCTTAGCTGGTTGTTATCTGTATTTCCTATTTGACATTTAAGAGAAACAATAGTTTTTTTTTCTTTTTCTTTCTCCACAGGAACAGTATGGTAGCACAAACACTATGCAGTCTACACTGAGATTTTTTTTTTGTTTATCTGATTTAAAGCAATACCTCCTATTAGAACCAGCCTTATGTTGTATAAAAATAGCCCACATACTCTTCATAGATTATGCTATAGTTGCGTTGTCCCAAAAGTCCAATTGACAATTGTGTATTAGCTGTCAGTAGGTCAAATACTGATTGAGGTGGGGCGGGATGATGCAGAGATCCAATATTGAGGTATAGACTTCTCCATTGCTCCAGGGCACACTGTCAGCAGCATTATTCTGCTCCTTCCTTGTGCACTATAGTCGATTCCCTCACCCCAACTGCTGAATATGCTCTTCCACCGCTCATAATTAAAGACCCCAACTTCAATCTACCATTAACCAGTTATAAATTCACTCACTGGTCACAAAGTCTCTTGCAGCAATTTGCTAAACTAGGTGGCGTAGCTATTTGCATGCTTGTCTTATTGGCCATTATTAGTTTTAAAAACAAAATTTTTTATTCAATTAAATGGGCACTGGTAAAGCAATGTCATATATTTTAATTGAATTAGAAATAACACAGAATAATAATAAATAGCTATTAAATTTAATGGTCCATAATAATAATATATAGGGTTACATAGTATTAATATGCCATGATATGGCCATTGTAATTTTTCAAAAGAGGAACTTGAATAATTTGTAAAATAGAGGGGGCAAGAAATAGGAGACAGACACTCATACAGGGGGTCTGAATTGCATTTGTGTTCAGCTCAACCAGTTAGCATCTGCTAGCCTTGGCTTAGCTCACTCTTTGACCAGCAGTCTGTCAGAACTATGCAAGGCCCCCATGGCACACTGGGCAGAGATGATAAAATGTGTGTTAGAGCTAGTCAGACCATCAAGTGTAAACGGAAATGCACTTAAGAGAGTGTAAACAGAAAACACAACACAAAACAAGACCAAATGTGTGCAAATTTAAATAAATAAATATATTTATCTATATTATACCACAATATTCACTAGTAATTAAATTTTAACAGCATGAAATAAATTAACTGTTCCCTGCATGTTGCATCCAGAGTTAATGTTTTATTCATATCCTGTTGGAATGATAACATATACGATAAATAAATCTGAATTCCCAAATCATTTGAAAACCTTGGAAAAAATGTTGCAGCATAACAAACCAGAATTCCGAATACTCTCACATTATGCATCATACAGTAATGGTACCACTACTTCATAGTGCAAGTCAGGAACTATTTCAGTCAGTTGGGCTGTGTCAGCAGGATTGAAATTGGTCCCTAATGGCTTGCCTATATTAGGGTAAATGCCCACCTCAACTACGTGGCAAAATCAACTACCATGGGCCCTTGGCACCACATTGCTCTGGAATGTTCCAGATGGAAAGTCCAATGTTTTCTTCCATTCACAACAGATTGTCTACTTTGATTGTTTCCCTGTGCAACTTGACATTTCATCTATATTTGCTTGAATGCTGTGAAGCATTCCGTCTTGAAACCCCAAAGAGAATAGCACTACATTTTCACAGATTTTGAAAAGTGAATGGAGTACATATACTGTACATATATCAGATTTCATATATATACTGTATGTGTGTGTGTGTGTGTGTGTGTGTGTGTGTGTGTGTCTGTTTTAGTATGGATGAACCTAAATTAAGTTTTGACTTTTAAAGCTGTTATCAATGGTTGCCCATGGGGGCAGAGGGTAAAATGACTTATGATGTATGGAGGCATGAAAGCCAGCTGCCAATATGCAAAATGGGTTGGATATCATTATCTTTTAAGGACTAGTGATTTGAGAACTGCCAGTACGAGCTGGGAAATAGTCCATCATTCAGCTGAGTGCTCTTCCACCCCCTCAAACATCATTGCATGCTAGTTTCGCCTTTGCATGCAGGGACCTCTTCACTGTTTTGGAACAACACGCAAACAGAGAGTATAGAAACAAAGCTCTGATGAGTGTACCGCCTGTCTGGAGAATTAAATATTCGGAAGGATGCATGGAAAATAACATCCACCAACTGGTGGGTGTAATTGAGAGTTAGCTGATCAGCAAACTGGAGGAGCAAACACTAAAAGACACAACACTATAAACACAACAAACTACATACCACACATTTACATACACACACAGGAATATTGCATTCAAAAATTTTAATTCTGTTATTACTTGCTCACTTGCCAGTCAAAACCCATATGCTATCTTTGTTCTACTGAACATAAAAAGAGAAGTTTCACCCTGATTTTCTGTCAGGCTCCAAAAAGAACAAAAAAGAAGTGATCCCATGTGACTAGTGTATCAATAATATTGTAGTTTGTGTGATTAACAGACTGAAATCTCTATCATTTGAATTCAGGTGACTTGAAGTACAGTACACAAGTAGTATACACTACTTTAATGGCACTGTTGCTATGGGATAATGTTTTATGAAAAACCAAAGCATGAAGATTCTCTTTATGTATTTTAGGAAAAATGAAATAGCAGCATGTGGTGATATGATGATGAGTATATGATGACTGAATTATCTTTTTTGGGTGATCTCTTTGCGCATCACCATTTTGGACTGATGAAAGGTTTTTTAGTGTTTCAGTCTGTGGATACTGTGGACCGAGCTACACACTGGCAGCAGTCCCTTTGGACCGATGCACTATAACAATGTGTGTGTATTGATCCAACATTCTAATATTGCAGTTAAAAGGTTTCTCTGCCTGTGAATTGTGAGTTAAATTACATCCTGGTCACATGCATGGAATCAGAAAAGGTGCAAACACCAAACATCTATACACACTGCATGTGTACACGCAGTGTAACACATGTTGTGCATAAAGCCACATGTATTCACAGCCCAGCCAGTACATTAGATTGGTTTTCCATCGGTGTCAACTGTTTGAAAGAACAGTCTTGGTTCAATATAAATTAGCTTAATTGAAAGACTTGTTGCATAATGATGACTACCACAAAAGCTAACTTTGATCTTTTCTTTAAAACAAGCAAAACTCAGGGTTACTGTGAGGCACTTACAAGAACGGGACAAAACCATGAACATTAAAATACTCACTGTTTCAGTAGTATAGCCACAAGGCAAAAACATTATTTGTGTTAACATAATTTGAGTTTATATGCAATTTTATAACATAATGCCTTAAACCCAGAATGACACACACACACTCACACACACACTTATTCATTTATAACTTATTTGTTATAAATATTGCCAATTGAGATTAACTTGTATTAAACCTTGGGTATTCCTTTAAAACCCATTTCAGCAACCAAAAGTGAGAACCTGAAGCCCTAATTTGTTACCCACATACCATAGCCTGTATGTCCACATTAATGGATTCCGGTTGATCTACAGTGCGTTCCTGTTTCCTGATCTACAGTCACCAATATCTGTCACGGATTGAAATCTGTGTTAGCAGCTAAAGTGCTGTTCCATGATGCATGCTTCACAGCTCCTTTGGTCATTAATGTCCATTGACCCTGATGGAACGATCCCCATGCAACAAAAAAAGCATTTATCCATAAACCTTCTGAAAGCCGAAAGTGCTACGCCCTCCACTCATTACAGAGCGAGAAGCCAAATAACCACTTTATTCCACTGGTCAGTGTAACGATTTTTCTATGCCAGCACAATTGTTGTTTTATGCTCCAGGATAGCTAGCCAAATGCATACACATGGTCTACTAGATAAAACAAATGTAGATTAAATCCGCCCTTCCAGAATAGCAAATGTATTCACTCATGCTATAACTGCACTCTGCACATTAACTGATGATATCTGAGATGCAAAGTGCTGTTGATAAACCGACCTCTCTTTGGTGCTTTTGCCGTTAACCCTGGCATACTTGCGAGGGAGATGGAAGTACAGCATCGCCTAGCCCTCATAAATATCAGTAGATACAACCTCCAGAGGAATTAACTTTCTGCTGCCAGTTTTCCCTTGCAGGTATATAGTGATTTCACTGGAAAGAATGGGTGGAGAGTAGCTGTTGTGCTTAGAGTGATCCAAACTGACCCGTTTAATCATTCTGATCCATCTAGGCCTGTCAATCATCTTCTCTGACTTTCATACTTTTGACTTATGCAGTGTGCCTACGGTGCACCCTGTGCTTGGATGTGTGAGAAATGAGATCTGTGGTGATAGTTATGATCTTATGATGACAGTGGCTTTAGGCTGCTTTATGGAAACATACCAAAGAACTGGCACTGAAAAGAGTTCAGGTCGCCTTACTTAATACGTAAGACGGACTGAAGCTCTGCTAAATTTTTATATTCCCAAAGCATTGCCGATGATAGTTTGCTCGAAAGAAGTATTTCACCCCTGCAGCAGCTGTGCCAACAAATGATCTCAGAATTACATTCAGTGATTTACTCAGAGCTGTACCTTGGCAAACTGACTTCTTGGTCTCAGATGGACCGCCCACAGGCCAGTCACTGACCATCTGATCCGTAATGACACAAAAATGGAAAGTGTTGACTAAAATTGTCAGTTACACTCTGATAAAAAAAAAAACTCCTAATTTTAGCTAGTTAAACTACAGTCAAATCTTTAAAACAGTCCTTAACTAGAGATTTTAAAACTGGAGTGTATGCAGTAAAACTAATAATAGTAGGCAGAAAAAAGTGTTTAACAATAGAATTTGATTTGCTGTTAGTACTGTTATAATTTTGGGAACAACATAATCAGTATTTAGTATTATTTATATACTGTAGTATTTATAGATTATATTAATTAACATTATTTATTTTTATAATGGTATTTATTAATGATAATATGAGCTTTCATTTGTACATTTTCATTTGAATTTAATTTTAGTTTAATAATTTAATAGTGTATTTTTATATATTTCTTAAATATTTATATGCAGCTTTAATTTATTTTTATATCAGCTCTAGTTTTAGTAATTTATTAATGCAACTTAAACTTATTGTTCTTCAGTTAATTGGCTGAAAATATATTATAAATATATTATAAAAATATATTAAAAATATTTTAATTTTATTAATAATTTCATTACATTTCAAACATTATAAATGGGTCTTTAAATTATTTAGCTGCCACTACATTTTAGGAAGTTGCTCCCACACAAGGTATCAAAAAGTTTGAAAAGCAGGATATTGTTAATTAGCCAGAATAAAATGCAATCTGGACCAGACTTTTTGCTGGTAAAAGTTTAGTTGTGTGACACCAACTGCCTCTTAACTAGTGTTGCATTGCCTGATAAGCAAGGTGACAGATGTAGTCAGCGCAGCTGCTCCAACCACCTCAGGCCAATGGAATAGAGCCTCATAGACTCAAGCTAGAATAATAACATCAGCTCTTATTAAAGCTCCAAATGTAAATTCACATTTGACACCATACATATCCTGAAGGATTAACACGGCAGAATAAATCTAAAAGAGAGACACAAACTTCAAAACACATATATCAAGAGACAACTTGGCAAGTGATCAGATGCTTTCTGAATTACTTTACTGTACACAAACTGTAGATTCTGTCTATCACTGACTATTTAGCAGCAGTGATTCAAAGAAAGGGTTTTTGATAACAGAAAAACTACTTAAGAAAGATGTTTAAAATCCTTAAATTAAATACATTTATTAGACTTATGGGTTACATTTGAATATCCCCAGATTCTGAATTGTGACACAAAAAGAGTTTGTACAACAAAAACCTTTTATTCTTGCCCAGTTGATGTCTGAGATCATTATTATGCGCACAGGGAAGTTTAGACAATAAGACTTGATATTACAGAACTGGCAGGGGAGAGTTGTCTGTTGTTTCCTCTAGATGATTGATTCATCAACTGTTTCTCACTTTCATCTCAGAGCAATGTTGGAACTTTGTATTTCAGCAATTCTAATGTATCTGCCTCCTTAGGATAAATTGTTGTTGCAGTCCTCATTTGCAAGTCGCTTTGGATAAAAGTGTCTGCTAAATGTATAAATGCATATATAAATGATTGATGGCTCACAAGTTTCAATGCAAACGCTGGAATCAAACCCCACTGGTCCGAGCTAATGTATCACTGCCAAGAACCAGAACGGCATTGTGAATTCATATTTAATTCAATTATGTTTCTAAAAAGTATTTACATAAACACAGTCACATTCGAAGTTCAAAAGAATAGTATTTATTCAAAAAACTAAATCCATTATAAATCTCTTTATTACTTTTGATCTAGTTAATTAACCATTGCTAAATAAAAGTATTAGTTTCATCTAAAAAAAAAAAATTCTTTTTAATCTAATAACTATATTTTATTCTATTTTAATTAATTAAAACCACTTTTTTGACAAAAGAATTTACGTATTGCAGTTTTAAAATATCATCATACTTTACTATTAATTTAACTATTTAAAAAAAATAGTTTTACAGCTAAGAAACACTTGAAGGGTTGGGTTCGGATAAGATATAATTCAAATCCACTTACCTTCTAAAATATTTCACGGATTGGTAAACAACATAATATATGAGCTATTACCAATGTATAAATTATAGTCAAATTAAGAGCAGACTGTATGGCAAGCGGTAATTGTGTGTACAAGTAGCATGCTGAACAAACCTGGGATTCCAATTTCCTTCATAATTGATTTTAAATTCTAATTGCAAAAAATGGTTTGGTTTAATAAAATGCCATGGCCTCTAGTTCAAATAGAAATGCAGAACTGTTTTATTACACATTGGTATATTTTGAAAGTAACCAAGTTTCTAAAAAGCACATCTGTACAGTACATTCACATTAGCAACCGTTCTATATACTGTAGTCACTTTGGGTTTTTAGCCCTTGGTGATTCTAATTAAATCAGTGAAAGCCCAATAAACAGGGTCATGGGTCAAATTCTATCCAGAACAATCTTTAGGGGAGGTTTTATCTGCTGCTGGAGGGTAATGGACCTCTTACAGCTCGGTGGTAGATTTATTGACTATCTAAGGACCCCGATGCCCCTGATCAGTCTCTGCACACTACATCTGTCTTCACTCATTATCACACATGCATATGGAGCTATGCAATCACCCTCTGCCTGCCAAAGTCCATTAACCACAAACAAAGTACTCTGGCTCAATCACAAGCAAGATAACAGACAATTCACATATAGACACATGATCAATGACATACGTAAGTGATAAGCTGTACGCAGGGCGTGCGCACACACTTGAATGTAGTGTATATTGTTGTGTGTCTGTGTGTGTGTCAACAGCACAGCTGAAGTTCAGAAGGTGCGCTTGTATTACCGTTTCACATCGATCCCTTCTCTTTCCTTTCATCCTTTCCTCTTTCCATCTCCTCATCCTACATCGAGTTCAAATGCTACAGAGACCTCTCAAACAAAAAGCAGCATTCTGCATAGCAGAAAAGTGCTGTTTTCAGCTGTTCATGTATATAACAATACACTGAAAGTAAAATTATAATGCTTGAATTGAGAGAACAAGTGCACCGATGTTATGACAGTCTCTACCCGAAGACATGACTCCGATTTAGCAGTGCTTATTTAAATGTGCAAAGCTTTCTAACACATTAGGTTAAATTATGGCTGTGTTATCTGGGTGTGATAAACCAACCTGAATGTTCCCATAACTTGATAAAAAAAAGTGGATTCGTTTGGAAAGTGTTAAAATACTAATTACATTTGTTACAATTAATAAACCGCTACAATTTTCTGGTTGGCTGGACACAATTTAGTATTCCTCCATCGGCAGAGGCACTGCTGTGAATTTATGATTACAGTATGTGGAAGTTACTGTTGCTTAAATTAAGAATATGAGGACACATCCTCCAGAAAGAACATTGATCTCTGAAAAATGTAACAATTTTCATACCATTGCGATGTTATGATAGAAAATTGTGAGAATTGTAGTATCTGCAACAGCAGGGTCCAAAAACATGAGACCACTCGTAAATGTATTTATTTATTTATTTGTTTGTTTAAATGTAAAAATAAAATAAATAAATAAATAATGTCAATTTGAGTGATGTGAAGAAAAAAAAAACTTTGCTCTTCAAGGTAACTTTTTTTTTATTTTTATTTTTACAGCGCAGACCAAAATTTAAACAAAATAACATTTTAATGTAAAATTATTAAGAAATATTTCAGATTTAAAACTATTTGTAAGTTACTAAACAAATAAGCAAATATCTGATCTTTCTTTTGTTTAAACAGAAGGTTTAAATAAAGTACAAGAAGCTTTTTGCTCTTAATTTACAATAGATGTTACCAGTTTTAGGTAACTTTTTTTTTTCAGTGTAAAGGTCTGTTTGCACCAAGGACAATAATTATAATGTTAAAGATTTTAAGTTTTAAAAATCATTATAAATAAAAAATAAATAAAAATGTATCAGAGTCCTTGCCACAACCATAATGATAACAGCACAGAGGAACAACATCATTGGAATCACTTTCACAGCTATTTTTTTTCCAGCCGATGAATGATAAAAACATTTACAGCCAATCAGAATCCATATTCCTTTGAAGAGCTTGAGCATTTAAAGCAGCAGATGACCAAACTGCAACGTGTGCTTTTAATAAACAGAATGTTATCGTGCATTGGTGTGGATGCTGATATAATTAGTTACCATCATAGTTAACTTTATAGTTATAATTTTTGGTGTGAATAGTCCTTCTTTACATTTTATTTACAGGTTTGAATCAGATTTTAAAGATTTTTCATTGTTGTACCAGTCTTTTGGATCCAACTGTATATTATAGAAAAAGGTTTGGAGCATGTTACGTTTTTCATGTGTTTCCCATATAATTGACACAGTTGCCATGGTTTTGTATCCAAATTACATGAGTTTTGGCATCCAAAATATTGTGACATAAATTGCGTCCCTGCCTTTACACTACAACGAACCTGCTTTTCAGTTAACAGCTAATTTTTCTCCTCCAGGAGGAAGTTTATAATCGCTATTTTTCAAGAAACATCCAACATAGGCACAAATCTTAATAAGGCCGAGATAAAACATTGAGATATCACATTTTTTCCTAATGTGGTCACTCCTCAAAACACTTGAGGACCTGTGGTGTATATAATCATGATTCGTGCACTTGTGGTAATTGGTTGCCCATATGAGGTGACCATGGCAACGATGCTGGAATGTGTCCTGTGTGAGTTCTCCTCTGTGTGTTCAATGTTTCTAAAGCTCATCCTCTCATTAGCAGTGAGAGTGTTTTATAGGTGTGTGGGAGGTCTGTTTGCACAGGGACATGCTTTCACCTCAATTACAAAATGAGTTTGCACAGGCTCTGGCAAGAAAGTCCTGAAGACTCTGTGATGACCTGTGCAGGACATATTTAAGGATGAGGCACGGAGCTAATAGCATCAGCATGATGTAGCATCAGCATCAATATGCAGATGTGTTTTTATGGAGCGGTGTTAATCTAATAAGAAGCCAGGGTAATTATCTTTAGTGCGAGTAGGCCTGTGTGTGTTTGTGTGTTTATGAATGGTGCTTATTTTGAGAGTGTGATGTATAAGCAAGTACACCCACTAGAAGGCTGAAATGTGTTTACGATGATACAACAGCTGGACAGTCTGCATTAAAGGTATAGTTTACCCCCAAAATTTAAATTCTACCATCACTTACTCACCCATTAATTGTTCCAAACCTGTATGATTTTCTTTCTTCTGCTGAACACAAAGGACAATATTTTGAAGAATGTTGGTAACCAGTTGAGCACAAAAGATTATATTTTGAAGAATGTTGGTAACCATACAGTTGACGTGCGTAGTAAAAATTCTAGGCTAATGCCAACTGTTTGGTTACCAATTTCAAAATATCTTATTTTGCGTTCAACAGAAGAAAGAAACTCATACAATCTTACATTCACACTTGCACATGAACCAGTTGAGCTCTGGACCCCGAGTCTGGTTTGATAGGTATAGCAAATAAGGCATTGATGAGTCTTAATTATCCATATTTTACAGTATTGTGCCTAATTCTGAAATAAATGCCAGTGATTGTGGCTGTTTGCTTTGACTCCTCATGTGAATGTTTTCCCTCTGTTGCCATTGGAGAACATCTGCTTATATTATTTCACTGAGAGTGCAACTTATTAATTTGCCATAATGCCATAACACGTGCTTTAAAAGAAGCTTGCAGAATTTGAGAATTACACAGATGTGTGTAAATGTACATACAGTACATGCATATTAGTGCATGAGTTTGTTTGCTAGACCATCACATACGTACACACAGAGAGACATATATAACCCTTCTACAACAAGATATTGTTGAAATTGCTTTCACATTAATGCTCTTTCACGCCCGCATAATTGTTTCGCTGATTAACTTGCCATGCTTGCATGTTTTAATTAAACACATTTTCAGGATTTATGCCCTTTCATTTATTTATCTCCCATCTTACAAAATGGTCACCTGGGGCATATTTTCTGGTGGAATTAAATGTGGTTTAATTATTTTCACAGGATGAAATTGCTCATAAACAATCACACATGGAGGTGTGCAGAGCTCGACCTTATTAAAAGTTTCTTGCATGCTTCTTTTTTGTTGCTTTGTCTATGACACTCACATTTTTGCAGGCAGATCAAATGCAGTAAACAAGACAGGTGCAATAACTGTAATGCAATTATTGTTTCAAAGGTTTGCTCTCTTTATGTGAAGAAAAAAAATAGAACAATTATAAAATAAAATAAAAAAATACACCCTAAGGTCTCACTCTTGAATGAGTAGGTAGTTTGGTCAGACAGCCTGTTATGGTTATTGAAGAAGTGAAACTCCAAACAAACAATAAATGCATGATTGAAATCAGACAACTGTAAAGAGCACAGATGCATGATGGGCTATGGGCAATGATGGGCACAGATGCATGATGGGCAAATCAAAGCACTCATATTACTATTCCTCATACTACTACTATATTCAGGCAAAATGTAAAGTAATTCATGTCACACAAATCATGTGGCATAATGAGGAAATATATAGTATGTAAATTTTGCATTTAAATAATAATAATAATAAAGGTGTTATTTTAAACTTTTTATAACATGATGGATTTTCTATTAAATTTATTATAATTTAAATAATTTTAAAAATAAACATTTTCTACAATCTTACTGTTTTTAGTGTATTTTTGGACAAAATAAATGCAGCCTTAGTGAACATAAGAAACTTATTTTAACTTTTGAAAGGTAGTGTACCTATATAATCATATAAATAATATTTTCCTCTCACATAATAAGGCCTGAAATTCACATTCCTTTTTTCACTTGCGTTTGGATTTCTGTAATGGGGCTGCAGACACAAATGATGGCAAGAGTAAGGCAGGTGGGGGGATTGCTGAGTACTCGAGTTCAATAGGACAGCCGGCTTTATGGTTATGTCAGTGCACCTGGTTCCTCTGCACACTCAGGCTCAGTAAAACTCCACAGCTGGACGGCATAACATTTCTTGCTTTACTTTGAATAATAGATGAGAACACAGAATACTGGAGATCCAACCTAAATCCCCAACAGGTCTTTTGTGTTCTCAGACTTTCTATAAAATTGAAAATATTGGAGTTTTGAGAGCTTTCTCATGTAAACAGATGTTAAATCAACTTTAAATCAGGAAGAGTTTGGAGCGGCTATGTGAATGATTTCATCTGGGCCTTGTTATATGTAAAGTGTAGAACAGCAGCCGAATTTCTGCCATAATAGGCCTCAATTGGCTTTTTGAGAACTGACTGTTGCGCCAATTTTGGATAACTGCCTTCGATGGCTCAGAGGATGATTCTGTACCTGTGGGATCTAAGTGAAATTGAGTGGTTCTCAACAAGAATCTTGTTCAATGGTCACACACACATACAGAAAGAGTGTCAACGATAGAACTTAGATGTTTTGGAAGAAACACACACTATTCTTTAGAATGTGATTAGGAATTATGAGATGCAAGTACGTTTTGGTGTAGTTTAGTGTCCATTGTGTTAATGAGTTTTGTTTTGTTTTATTCTTGAGAAATTGAAATGGCTACACCACACAAGAATACTGTAGATTTGACATCTGAATCAGAATGAATTTACTGAAATAAAAATTCAAAGAAATTAAACACAAGTAATGCATCCTGGGAAATTAGTGTTCTACCAATTAACACCTACAGTATCTATATCATTCTATCCTTTTATTCTCTCTGTCTGCAAGACCCATAAATCTTCTAATTTTCAAATGAGCCTTTGTCAAGCCAACACTTTAACACTTTAACTCTCACTTTCATGTCATTCCAAACATATAAGACTTATTTTTTTTCTGTGGAACACAAAAGAAGATATTCTGAAGAATGCTGATAACCACAGAAGAAAGAAAGTCATACAGTTTTGGAACAACATGAGGGTGGGTAAATAACGACAGAATTTTTAGGTACTTAATAAGGTTGTTTGAAAGAATGTGCCTGTTAGTCTACCACTTTGGATGAAAGTGCCAAATAAATATCTACTTTAAACACATTTTACACACGTTATTTTCCTGCATAAAACTGCCATACATAACAAAGCAACAGCCTCGGCAGAGCGTCCGAGATGCTTCATAAAGTACACTACATTAAAACCACAGAAGCTGCAGGTGCGTTATTCTATGAAAATAATGAAGTGTGATGAACAAGCATAGCAGGTTACCAAAATACTAGCAGGTGCACAGCGTGAGTCATAGGCCCTTTTATAAACAATGTTAAGGACGTTGAAAAATTCAGAGCAATTTTGAGAGCAATTATCTTGATATTCAAGAACAGCTATCCCAAATTTCCTGGAGATTTGTTGTGTTGCTGATATCTAACAAACAAATAATGTACTCATATACAGCTGGAATCTCCATCTGCCAAATGGAAAGAAAAAAAAACAATCAAGACAGTATTAAAGTTGGCTAATCGTCATTGTGATGGATGGATGGATGTGTTTTTAAATAAAAGTCACAGATTTGTTAGAACATGAGGATGAGTACATTTTCATTTTGGGGTGATCTATTTATAAGGACAAAATATGCATTATAATTAGAGCCTCCTTGACCAATTCACTGTTCTCAGGGCTTGGTTATCCCTCATAATCACAAAAAGCTGTGGTATCAGCATGTCTTCGAGGCAGTTTCTTAAAACCACTACATAATCATTATTTGATCAATTGGATCTAAAGCCTTCAGGTGAACCTTAGGCCCTGCAATGCCGGTTTCCTAACAAGTGTGCTCTGCAGATCACTTGTATGCAAGTGTTGTGGACATGAGATGTGTACTCAGTGTCTATATATTACCCTATCCTAAATTCTAGATACTCGTAGCTAGTGCCTGCCTTCTTCCCTGAGTGGGAAGGGTAAATATAAAGACACCTAAATTATGCAAGGTGCGCATGAGAATGCCAGGGCCTAATTCAGTATTTCTTCCATTGTCACCCTGGCATTTCAATGTTTTATGCATTTTATAATTAGGTAGAGGCTCCAGAGGGAATGGAGAGCAATAAGACCGTGTATAGCTGTCTGGGGTGTCACTACTCAGACCCTGGGTTTATTTGAAAGGCAAATTTCAAATGTGAAGCCAGTCAAGGTATTTGAGAATAAAAGGTTGACAATTTCTGTGTCCATCTGCTGTTGCTACTTAAATGTGACAAACAGCAAGCAATTGGTGTATGTAATTTGACTAGCTGAAAGTTGTGTCAACTGTGGCAATGACAGCATGTGATGGATGGATGGATGGATGGATGGATGGATGGATGGATGGATAGATGACCTCAACTCCAATTTAGTAAACTGACTTTATCAAACAAACCAAATTTTCTGACTGAAATCACGTAAAAACTTTTATCACCTTCAGTATTTGCACGAAGAACCTAATTATCAATCACAAATATGTTTTAGAAGTTGCGGTCAAAAATGAGCAAAGCATTCTATGAATTACAAAGGCCTGAACAATTTTTACATGAAACTGTTATTCTAAATTTGACAAATAGCATGGCATTTACCTTTCTCAGGAAGCAGTTAAAACTAGATTTGAGAAAAAATGCATGCCATGATGAATGTGTTCTGTGTACAAATGTCATTCATCATGTACTGCTCTTATTTGCTTGTACGTTTAATTTAATTTATTATGGTTTGTCTCTTATATTTGCCTACTTGGTTTAGCATTTGCCATTTTTAACATCTATTTAAAGTAAAACGTGGGCATATTATTAGTATTATTTTATTATATTGTTCTTTTTAATGCATTGTACATTTAAGTGTTAATAACAATAATTTAAGTGTTAATAATTTATATATATCTCAATTGAATTAATCAAGGTTATCATAGCATAACCAATTTATTTATTTATTTTATTGACAGTCAACCCTAATATATATATTCTTGTAATTTACCTTACAGAAACAGCAAATGTTGGTCACATACTACAGGACTAAGAAGAAGATAAAAAAAAGACAATGGGATAAATTGTTAGAAAGAACAAAGTAATAAAAATGATGAAATATATAAAACAGACCAAAAAGAGATGCTATAGCATAGAATAAGATATATCAAGATGAGGCCATGAGATGATTGCAGAGTATAAAACAAAGGAGATGAGAGGGAAAAAGTGAAGAGTAGAAGAAATATTTTGCTGGAGGAATGGGGATGATTACATTTTGAATATTAAAACTATATGACTGAGTGAGGAAATAAGATGTTCTTTCAGGAAGCAATAGGGGGGAAAACATGGTGAATAATTTCTGGGTGACCTGATGGCTGTTTGTAGTTTAATTAAATGTGCTGAAGAAGGCTATGCTGGGTAAATGGAACTTATTAATGTACATACATGAGGTCCTAGATATGCTTCAACCCTTTTCTTGCAACACGATTCTTGGATAAATTATAGTATTTTCATGTGTTGTTTTACAAGAAAATACTATTTCAGCCTGTCTACTTCAAAATGTCATGTTACATTTAATTTGTTACTTGCAAATTCTTTGCAATTATTAGTGAAAATCTTTCTATAACACATTTTTTTGGTGTACAACATACTACATTTTAACAATGTTAGTACAGTATACAGTAATACAGTACTATCCTAAGGTTATTATACTTATCTAAAACAGATTTGTTTTTTATCTTTACTTGACATAAAATGAACATTAACTGATATATATAGAAACAGATAATATAAAATAAAACTGATTTAAAATATAAATAAAAACCAGTGATACTTAAATAACTCTATTCTTTAGGAAAGATATGACCGCTGAAAGCCGTGAATGACTAATCAGAATTGAGTATGCCAGACAGCTCTGTTCGCTATACTTCACTGTGAATACTTTTGATTTAATCCTAAATTAAACACACAAAAGAAAATGTATATGTTAATGCTCATCATCAAAGCCTTACCATCATCTTCTGTTCCTGTGTGTTCAGGTCAAAGGGATTGGCAGAAGAATGCTGGCGCCAGGTGCCCAGGGGCAGGATGGCATTCTGTTGGCAGAGAGCTGCGGGTGTTAGATGGTTCCTCTTGATGCTCCTGTGGCACTGGGCACCTCTGGGCCCACTGAGCTGGTTTCTGGCTTTGGCTGAGCGTCTGGACCAGAAGACCTCACCATTCTCTTCTATCTCTGGCCGGAGCAGTGGCCAGCTGGACTGGCTCTTGTCTGATAAAGGGCCCTTCCATCGTTGTCCAGAATACACCGAGTTCAAAGAACGCTTCCAACAAGGTTTCTCCACACGCTACAAAATCTACAGGTTTGTGTTGTGATGAATATATTATTAATTGAAAAAACTGGATATTCAAAACTGACTTGTAAGCAAAATCGGGTTCACTACTGGTGTACTTATGGTTTCTTGGCTTTCTAGGCCAATAGTGATGAACATCGGTAGAACGGTTCCATAGTCTTTTACACTACCATTCAAAAGCTTCGGTTTAGCAAGATTTTTTTATGTTTTTGAACACTGGAATCTCTTATGCTCACCATTTATTTAATAATAAATACAGTAAAAAGTAATATTGTGAAATATTATTAGGATTTAAAATATCTGTTTTCTTAAAAATAAGATGCTATTTTATTTTTTACAAAGAATTAGTTGCAGGGAATATATCTGTGTAAATTGCAGCAGTGCTTAAATCATAAACTTACTCATAATCCAGACGATTTCTGACATGGATTCCCATTTTCCACACATTGTTTTCCATTACTTCTCTGCATGTGGGGTGAGAAAATCATGTAAAACGATAAAAGTGCTCATAGTAATGTTAACTTACAGAATCAATTTGCACTTCTTTCCACATATTTTTGTGACCTCTGAACAATAAATGGAATACGCTTTTTGAGCTGTATTTGGACAAGTGCGGATCTCTTTCATCTATATCTTTGAATATTTTGGATCTACGCACCATATGCTTTTTGCCCACTGGATTTTTGGACTACCATTTTTTTTTCTTTACTTACAGAATCAATTTTAAATTTTTAGAAAATCAGCAAGACATGGTAAACTGGGTTAAATAGACTTGACTACACTCTTAGTGATAAATGAAAGCTTTATAAAACTAGAAAAAACTTTGTGAATGAAGGGTGTGTGGATTTTGCAGCAACCAGTCGAGCTTTCTGCAGAAAAGTGTCATGCAGACAAACTGACCCTTTCGTCATTCATGACAGATAATATAAACCACAGTGAGAAGTCCTGACAACAACATAACAGGAGAAAATTTAAAAAATACTAAGGTCTCAGTTGTGATGAGGCATGGATCTGTTTAATCTGATGCAGTTCATGATGCATTAAATTGCTCAAAAGTGACAGTAAAGGCATTTTAATTTTACAAAAAAAAAAAAAAAAAAAAAAAAATTATATATATATATATATATATATATATATATATATATATATATATATATATATATATATATATATATATATATATATTTAAATGATTTTGTTACAGTACAAAAACCCCTGCACCACACTACACTATCTAGTGAGGTCTTATTTCCTATATTCCCTGCGATTCAAACCTGTGACCTTGGCACTGATGCACAGCAACAATCATTATTATTCTGAAAAGTGCAACACATCAGTAGGAACCCGGTTGTGATTATTCAGCTGTTGACCTGTTTTAATTACATGCACCCGGCATCACATCATTCATCCAGTACAGTGCATTTTAAATATCGACCACTACACATTCATTCCAATCCATTTCAAAGACACAGGGACAACAGGAAAGAAAGATGTGTTTGGTGCATTTCTGTGGCTGACCTCAGATCCGCCAGGGGAGTTTGGCCTTTTCACCTGCTTCTTTTGTCCCCCGCTGGTGTATAGCTGACTCTGTCCAACTCTCTCCATTCCTCGAATTCAGAACCCAGCGTGCCTCCTGCAGCTGGGCAGAGAAAGGCCCACGGAACTGTGATGGACTCAGTAAGGGGGAGACAAGCCTCTGCCAGCGTGGTTTGAAAGTCTGTCCAGCAAGCCAAAGTCTGTGTGGGTGTGTGGGTGTTTGGGTGTAGGCGACTCTTCTGTATGTGCCTCACAGTTCAGACAGTGTGTAAACAGCATCACTGACCTCACACTGCAAAGACGGAACTTCAGCTTGTCACTGCATTCGCCTTTTGATATGATAACAGAAACAGAAACTGGGTTGCACATCACAAGAGGAGAACACCAGCAGGCACTGTACCTTTTACTGCTTCCTTGGGCACAGCTCCCCTCTGGGGGTTAACGTTGCACCAAAGGATCCCCGGCAGAGTGAATTCTATGGTCTTTAGTCATACTGCCAGCTCCGATGGGGATTTTTCTGTTGTGAATGGAGAGAAATGTGCACTTGCATTAGTTTCCTTTGTTCCGAGGCTTTAGCAGCAGTTGACATTTACATTCAGAAGTTTTTTTGTTTTTGGTTTTATTTTATATGGAGGCATCTGTGAGCTCAATAAAATGAAATACACAATCAAAACAGATTTCTGTTTAAAAGAGATAACTTACACAGATTACACTGCACTCCGTAACAGAAAAGTAAAGGTTTTCAGTTACAAATGTCATTGTAGAAATGCTTTATTACTCTTAAATGTTTAAATTATGGTAATACTTGACAATTATGTTTGTTAACATTCGTTCATTGATTCTGTATCATGAACAAACAATGAAAAATACAGCATTTATTATAGATTTATTTTGATTTCTAAATATACTAATTTATTTTGTATACATTATTTTATTTTTTATATAAATTATGAATGACTAATAAGGAATTGATATATATATATATATATATATATATATAATATCAATTTAGATTACTGAATGATGTTCATATTGCATGTTATCTAATGTTAACAATTTGAACCTATATTGTTCAGTTACCTCATTTATTCTACAAGCATAATTGTCAAGTATGTGGATTGCTGAATATTTGGCTTTTCACGTTACATTATTTTTAGAAATAATTCATATACTTTTTTATTAATTGTTTGTATTATTTTATTTATTATAATTTTTATTTATTATTTATTTATAATTTTTCAGCATTATTTATTCATATGTAAAACCTTTTTTAAGAAGGAAAAAATATCAAATGAACCTTCAAATAGATGTAGAGTCTGGAATAATACAAGAAATATTTATAATTATGGAAGAACCAAGACACACTATCCTACCTATGTGGAGCCTTGGGATGATGTAGTAGCTCCCATTCGTGCTATTATCTGTAGACCATCATACCATTGGTGCTGCACAAGGTGACGGCAGTGACGACCAGCAGGGAGCCGCTCCGTAGAGATTTAGTAACCTGGTAGTAGTTGGTTTCCAAAGGCAACAAGTATCTGCAAAAGAAATCAAACACAAAGACCTGTGTAAGCTATAAGCAGTTGAGACAAAATGTAATTTTAATGTTTTAATGGGAAACACAAGAGATGAATTATGTTATGCAGGTGACACTGGTCCACAATGTAGAATTAATAAGCCAAATGGATGGAAAACTCAGAGATGCTTGTGTGGAATTATAAGGGGGGAAGCCATACAGGGGCTTGAAAAGAATCGCTTTTGTGTTCTGTTGACTTGATGCAATTTACCACTTCAATCACTCACCAAAGGGTATTTCATAAGCATTTGATAAGCATTGTCTGATCTTCCATAGATTGAGTCAAATTTCACTCTTTATGTTGATGTTTGCCAGTGCAAAGTTTTTTGCTGAGCAGTTTCATTTAGTTTTTGCTTTGTGTAGTTCTGTATTTTGCTGAAAGCATGATTTTGTCATTTCTTATTTGCTTAACTTTGGCAACTAATCCTTCTTTAAAAATCTATAGTTAAAGCTGGTTTCACAATACAATGCAGCCCCTGGTGGGATGGTTTCCTAAGCTTATTTTCTAGATGAAAAAAATAAAAAAATAAAATTCAGCATGAGCCAATGTTTTAGTTCACTAACCACAAGCCTTTCAAGTTTTGCATGAAACAGAGGGGTTTAAAGAGAAAAATAAAAAGAGAGAGAGCAAAGACAGAATGGGACATTCAGACAGATTGTGACATTTTAAGCTTTTGGCTGAATAGGTGAACAAACTGTTCAGAGTGACTCAGTCACCATCTGTTGAAAACGTGGCATCTTTTCATTTCAGGTTTATTTTCAGAAGACAAAAATAATTGAGACAGGCTTTGGATATACTTGTGTAAATCCTGTTTCTGATTTGTTTTATGTCAATAAATTTATCACCAAGTATTAATGCATACCTATTGTAGCCTACTTTAAGACAATATTCTAAAATAGACTGTATATTAGTTGACATAATTTCTGTGAGCTATAATTTTAATTATCCTCAAACTGGTTCCACATTCCACAGAACACTGAAAAAGTGAAAACTTACCTAACCCTAAATTACTTTCACTTCACTACAGATTGATTAAGTTATATTATTAAATAATATTTCTGATTTAAATAAAACTGGTTAATTTAGATGATAAAACAAGAAACATATATTAGATTACCTTACAAAACATTTTAGAAGAAAAAAAACAGCAATGCAATTTGAAGTGAACAAGAGTGGAAGACTGGACATTTCTGTAAAGGGCTCAGTAAATGTCTCAGTGTCTGCAGTTGAGAAGGGAGGTAATATATCATACTTACAGTACTTTAGTTGACAAGAAGTTCCTGTTTTATTTTATAAATACAAAAGTCCAGATGCACAGGGAACAAATATTTCTCAGAAGCTCTGAGAGCCTGATAGTCTGTCACTCCAATCACATTCATGTCAGTTCTGATCTGATTTCATACTGAGGTAAAGTTTGAAGGTCATTAGAGTGAACATGATGTCCATGGAATTGAACGCCCAGCCACTGCAGGCAAAGAAGTACACAAATCTTAAAGGGATACAGCCTTACAAATCATTGAAATATTCTGTGAGGAACACAAAAATGGTTCTTCTGCTGCACTGCTGCAAAAACACCCTTTTGGAACCTTTTCAGAGATTAATTAACCGAGAAATACTAATTATGTCACTGACTCACCAATGTTGTTTTAAACCAATATGACTTTCGTTGTTCCATGATGAAAAAGATGAATCTTTAGTGTAATATCCAGGCAACCCTTCCACAAAATGAAAGTGAATGAGGATTAGGGCTATACATTTCCTTTATTTCAAAGACTATAATAAAAGTGATCCATACTACTCTACAGTATATCCCAGTCTTCTGCGGTCATTCTTGTGTGAGAAACAGGTGATTTAAGTTGCTATACACTGAAAATCTTGAGACTGGCTTGTTCATAAGAAAAAGAAAGACTCATTAACTAATCAGTTATTTAAAAACTTAATCAATCATCTTATCCCACTGAAGAACTATCAGTGAGTAACAACTAAAATGTCAGTCTGTTCCACACAAAAAGCATTTGTATAACTTGACACAAGTTGGGATATAAAGCATGAGCCACATGAGCTACATTAAATGATGCTTTTCCCCCACTTTTATCGACTGGAAAACAATCATGAGGATATTCTCAGGATAAACTCCACAGTTCACAAGAAAAACATCTGGAAAAAGTTTTGGAACAACATAGAGTGAACCATCCAACATACTCTCATGGAAATTCAAACTATTTTACATTTTGGTGTTTGAATTTTGTCAACTCATTCATTCATTTTCATATGATCTGCTTATGCCTCACTGAGGGTTAGGTTTAGAGGTGGATCGTCATGCTTATTTTTTTACAATCATTAATTTTCATACTAATTCATATGATTTTGCCACCAATGCACCAAAACAAAATTGGTTACTCAAGATCTGTTTGGAACCTAATTTTAAAACATCACACTAATGGCTACTTGACAAGTGATGTGTATTTTGTTCTAGAAAATAATTTAAAGTTCTCCTGGAATAAATGTTTAACTGTCTCAAATTAGCGAAGGAGGGGTGTGAAGCACCTATTACTGTGCTGAGCACAAACACGGCTGCAGAATGCACCGCCAGCACAGGTTCACAGGGGAAAAGAAAGAGACACTAATTGCTATTCAAATTTCCCCTCCTTCATTCAACAAACTCTGCATATAAACTAACCACGATCCACAAGGAATTCTAAAGTAGTAGCAATGACTTTGATATTCAGTCCACCATTGAGCAGAGGACAGCGCATTCATTATATGCATCGGATAAAGGTGTATGTCTGTTTTAATGAATGAAAAGTTTGAGAGGTGAAGATCTATTTTCATAGAGCGCACCTGCCGTCCTCTGCTTGATTGGCAGGTTAATACAAACGGGCCAGAAGACCCAGTTTCAATCCAGCAGAGCAAGGTGTTGCAGATCAGCAGTTTTCTCTTTCGTGCATATATGTGTGTGTGTGTGTGTGTGTGTGTGTGTGTGTGTGCTGCACAGATGCAGCCTGCAAGTTAAAACTTGATGCAGAAACCAGCTGAAAAGACTAAAGTTACCACTTACAATTGGCTGGCAGGTATGACAGAGACAACAAATACAAGAAATTAAGTCAATACCCAGGTGCGGTGGCCCCCTAGTAAGGCAGTATTAAAAAGTTGAGCATTTTGGGTGATGGTGTCCCACTCCACAGCAGAGTTCCAGGTGCTATCAGCTGGTGCTAAAGCCCTTTAATTAAGATCATCTATCACCATTAGCTTATGGTCGGACAGCAACTGCTTTCGTTAATTAACTCTTAGAGATTCTAACGAACCGTATTAAGCCCAGTAGGCGATTCCTTTGGGTAGCATCTTCACAGAAGCACAAGCTTTGTTCTATGAACATACACGTAACCCCAGGAAAACATTAGGATTGTTATTGGTTTTATGCCACGCATATTCAGAAGATACAGAGAGTATTTTGCAAGATGTGTGTGCAGGAATGATGTCAGAGTTACAAACACTGTCAAAAGTTGCATCATGTAAGCTCTGTTTTGTTTATGGACCTGAATCGCATTCACCCACATTACGATGACATGCATCAATATTTAGCACCATGCAAATTTTACACATGCTTAGACTTATTTTCTGCTATCAGCATTTTCTTTTGCTCTTGTGCCTTACGCATGTTTTATCCAGCTGTCTTTACTCAGTGCAACTTATAACATCCAAGCGAAAGATTTATCACCAACAAATCAGAAGAGTTGATTTATCACCAACAACAGATTTATCACCAACAAATCAGAAAAAAAAAGAGTAGGAAAAAAGATCATCCCTCTCCTAAAATGAGTTGTAGCTAATCACCTTCTCAATGGAAAACTAAGCCATTTGACTTTCAACTGTGATCAGCTGTGGCCATTTTGATTGGCTCAACATGAAAATTTCTTTCCTGGAGCATTTCAATCCTTAGTTGTGCTTAATTAGCTTAATTATTTAACCTCAACACAGAACAATATGTCTGGCAATAATCCAATAAATCACCATTCCAATAACAGAATTCCTACAGTAAAGAAGGGAAAATGGATGGGGCAAAATATCATACAATTCTTGGAAAATCTGCAGCGGTCTGCAAGAAGATTGTCAATGGGAAGAAGGTTTACCCTCCAACATGACAATGACCCAAAGCACAGAGCAAAACTGACCACACAGTGGTTAGAGGAGAAAAGGGTGAATGTCATTGCATGGCCCAGTCAGAGCCCAGACTTAATGCCCATTGAAAACCTGTGGAATGACTTGAAGACTGCAGTTCACAAACGCTCACCATCCAATTTAACCGAACTTGAGCAGTTCTGCAAAGAAGAGTTGCAAATATTGCAAAGTCTAGATGTGCAAAGTTAGTAGAAACAGACAGATCCCAACAGACTAAATACGGTAATTAAAGAAAAAAGTGGTTCAAAAAAATACTGTCAAGGGGGTGATCCTTTTTCAAACTCATTGATTCGGTTTTTCAGTTTTTTTTTTATTTTATTATTATTTTTTTTTTTTGGACATGTTGGTGTTATATCTTTCACTTGGATGTTATAAGTTGCACTGAATTAATACAAATGGATAAAAAAACTGTCCAACTTTATTTAATTATTTATTTAATATGGGCATAGCAGTAACATTGGATAGACCAGATGCATTGTTTAAAGTGTTATAGCACATGTGCTAATTTTCAACACCTGTCTACTTTTCTATACCCACTGTAATGGTATTAAAATAAACTATTGCATTAAAGTACTGAACTGTTTTTGTTTTGTCTCGCAGGGAGTTTAGTCACTGGAAAGTGAACAGCTTGGTGACAGAGAAAAGAGACTTCTTCAAAGCCCCGCTGCCTTTGGCGCCCGAGTTTTTACGCAACCTCAGGCTTCTGGGGAGAAGGCCGAGCCTTCAGCAGATTCATGAAAATCTGATCAAGAAATATGGCACTCATTTCTTGGTATCAGCCACATTGGGAGGTAAGTCAGAATTTAATGATATCTATGCTAAAGGTGAAGAGATTTTGGTAACATATTCTGTAAAACTTTTATATGGGTAGTTTTAATAAACATCACTAATACAGGTTTATATATATATATATATATATATATATATATATATATATATATATATATATATATATATATCCTGAGGTGTGACAGTTGTTTTTTTTTTTTTTTTTTTTGGCATAATTATTCCATGTATTTTTGGTATGAGCTTGTAAAACCTGCAGGCATAATAAAAAAGGATCATCTTTTGGGATCACCCCCAATATACAATTCATTTAATTGTCTTATTTATAAGAAATGTTGTACATTATATTTTCATTTTCATAAAAATTGTGAGCACAATAATATAATGCATTAATTTATTATAATGCCTATGTAAAAGTTGCACATTTAAAGAATCTTAAAACACAGTATTTCATATTGTGTCTTAAATCATGTTTTAATGCATTTTACTCTTTAAATGTATAATCATGACTTTTTATGTAATATTAAATCCGCAATTTATAAGAAGATACTGAGATATACTAAAAGTCATGATAACATATTAAGAATTCTGTGCATTATAGGCTTCAGAAAAAGTTTCCAGAATTACAAACAAAATAAAAAAATAAAAATAAAAATGCATAGCTATACATTACTATCCATACACTGAGTCTGACATCCTTGCCATTTTCAGACAGTATTTTTCTCTTCTCCCTCTCTGGCACCCACATAATAAGTAGGGCAGCACGTCCCAGTGGTGGATTCAAACCTTTCAATGTGTCTCTAGCAGAATGTTGCATGTTACCAACACTAATTATGATGTCATTTATTGGTGGATGCATAAAGTGAAACTTCCAAGACAGGGAGACGAATGAAGTGGTAAAGCTACAATGAACGCTGGTAATTAACGACTCAAAGCAAAGGAAATGGGGGAACCGTGCTGTTGCATGCATACTAATCAGACTGAAACGAACAACACCATTCAGGCTCCACACATACAAGTACAAAAGATGCTCCTTAACCCAGACAAGAATATTTATCTGAATTTTAGGCTTAGATTCTGATCAAAGATAGCATTTACTATTAAAAATCTAAAGATCTTCAGAATAAACCTGTGGTTATAAACACCTCCCTTTTGGATAAACTGTTACAATCGGAACCCAGAGAAACGCAGGAGGCAAGAGATCCAATCGCAGTGAGGGGTTTTAATGGGTAATCCAAACACGAAATCAACAAGCAGGGGTCAAAACCAAAAATCCATCCAAACAAACAAACAAACAATTAAACAGGAATAGGAACAGGAACGGGAACAGGAACTCGGAAGACGAGGAACTCGGAAGGCGAGGAAACTGGGTGACGGAAAGAAAGGACTCCATGCAGACAAACAGAAAAAGACTGGTTAATATAGGGAGGGTAATGACTATCAAGTGAAGACACCTGAGTGCAATTAACAGGAGTGCAATTACTGTGATGAAGGGACAAGGCTATGTGGGAATTGTGGTGCCTACGGTGAGGTGCCTATGGGGAAGTGAGACCACTAGTGGAGACTCAGGGAAACAGAGACCAGAAGCGTGGCATTACCCCCTCCTCCACGGAGCAGCTACCAGATGCTCCACCTGAAGACAAGAAGAGACCAAGGAACACAGAGACCAGAAGGGAGGTGGAGCGGCGGAGGACCAGGGGGAGGGACGGAGGACCAGGTAAAATGGGGAAACAGAGACAAGAAGTGCAAAAACAAAAACAAGGAGCCCAGGAGGGAGGTGGACCGGAGGAGGATCAGGGGGAGGGACGGAGGGTCAGGTCCATAGAGGGAAACAGAGAGAAAAACAAAAACAAGGAGCCCAGGAGGGAGGTGGACCGGCGGAGGATCGGGGGAGGGACGGAGGGCCAGGTCCAAAGAGGGAAACAGAGAGAAGAAGAGCAAAAAACAAAAACAAAACACAAGTCCAGGAAGGAACATAACGTTCCGTGGCCCAGGGCCGAACCGACATGGCAGGAATCCAGAGAGAAGCAAGGTGGAATTGGAGCCATGCGGTCGAGACAGAAGCCCACCAGGGCGGCGCAGAAGACCACCACATCTGTGCGGTCGAGACAGAAGCCCACCAGGGCGGTGCAGAAGACCACCACATCCGTGTGGTCGAGACAGAAGCCCACCCGGTCGGCGCAGAAGACCACCACATCCGTGTGGTCGAGGCAGAGGGCCACCTGGGCGGCGCAGAAGACCACCACAGTGGGATCGATGACACAGGAGAGCCAGTCTGGTTAGGCAAGTCTGAAACAGAGAACATGAGCAAGTTAAGGGTGGCCTCCGTGGCCACGACAGGATCAGTCGAGCGCTGGACTGGCGACCACCTTGTGCTGTGGCACTGGGCTAACGGCCATCTTGTGCAGTGGTGCTGGGCTGGCGGTCCTCCTGTCTGTAGACCCCGGTCTAGAATCGGCCATCCCACCGGGAGAGACAGGTGTGGCTGGGGTATTCCACGGAGACCGATGTTGTAAATAAAATACAAACTCCCAGAAATTATAGGCATCCAACTGCTCCCTTTAAATTCGAGGAACCGGGTCATCCAGCCCGGTGTTGAAAGTGTCCTTTAGGGCCGCATCATTATATCCCATCCCCTCAGCTAGGGACCAGAACATTTGTGCCATGGCACCCACCTCATTGCCCTCTTGGCGGACGGTGGTTAATTTTAAATATTTCACCCTCCGCTCCACCATACTGGCTGGGGAACGGGAATGAAGTCCCACACCGCTGGATCTCGACATTGATGGAGTCCTTCTGTTACGATCGGAACCCAGAGAAATGCAGGAGACAAGAGATCCAATCACAGTAAGGGGTTTTAATGGGTAATCCAAATACAAAATCAACAAGCAGGGGTCAAAACCAAAAATCCATCCAAACAAACAAATAAACAGGAATAGGAACAGGAACGGGAACAGGAACTCGGAAGACGAGGAACTCGGAAGACGAGGAACTCGGAAGGTGAGGAACTCGGAAGGCGAGGAACTCGGAAGGCGAGAAAACTGGGTGACGGAAAGAAAGGACTCCATGCAGACAAACAGAAAAAGACTGGTTAATATAGGGAGGGTAATGACTATCAAGTGAAGACACCTGAGTGCAATTAACAGGAGTGCAATTACTGTGATGAAGGGACAAGGCTATGTGGGAATTGTGGTGCCTACGGTGAGGTGCCTATGGGGAAGTGAGACCACTAGTGGAGACTAAGAGGCCAGAAGCGTGACATAAACTCCGTCGTGTGCCTTTTTCCTTCTTTCAAAATCGTTATTGCTTTTCCGCCTTCTGTGATCTATATTTAACAAATCCTTGAAAATCTCATCTCACAGTTCATGGCAAACAACTGTACAGAAGGTATATACTACTACACTTTGACAGTACAAGCAAAACTCACTGTCATTTTGCTGAACATTGTCTTCGGAAATGTGATGACTTTATATCTTTTATCTAATGGTTTTGTTCTCTGCTTCCTTCCTAAGGAGAGGAGTCACTCACGATCTTCTTGGACAAACAGAAGTTGAGCAAAAAGTCAGAGGGCAATGGGAATAGCTCCGTGGTCTCCCTGGAAATCTTGCACCAGTTGGCGGCATCATACTTCACAGATAGAGAGAGCACCCTGCGAAGACTCCACCACCTGCAGATCGCTACATCTGCTATAAAGGTAACAGATGACACAGCTTCTTCCTGTTTGATCCAACCTAGACTCATTTGAGAAAAAAAGTGTGTTTGTGGACACAATTCTGCAAAATTATATGTTGTTTCTTCTTGCTAAAAAGTTCAGTTGGTGGCACTGAAAGCACGTTGGATCTTTATCAAGGGATCATTCATTTGATTTTACTTTGATCTATAAATATGGGTTTCTTTTTTTAAGTTTTCCAGATATCTGTTGTTTCTCTATTCATGCTGATTACTGCTTCTCAATGTGATTTGTATGTACATTTACTGTTCTAGGCATTTGAGATGTTTGATTGTTGCCATGGTAAATCTTCAGCAATTAAGGTCGCAATGCCATTTACATGATGTGTCAAGTGGCTCTCAGTCTAACTCACAGCTGCTGAGTGGGAGTAGAAATGCTGGTTACTGCAACATCATGATTCCTTCAGAGGGAGCTCTGCATAAAATCATGCTGCTGAACCGAGACAAATATCATTGACTTTTAAATCAAGATATGTACCTGCTTGCATACAATTACAGTTTTATTTAAGAAATATTTATTTTGGGTAGGAGTTTTTTCTCTAACTCTCTCAAACCATATTTCTCACTTGATAAAAGATGATGATATATTTTATATTCATGTACAACCTTTTTTATACTTTTTTAAAGACTGCTTCACATGGTAAGCTAATTACATACATTTCTTAATCAATCAGTCCAAAGCACAATGACCAATGTCACAAAAGCTGATCATGCAATATTTCTGATGCACTATGTGATTGTATTTTGTTAGTCGCACCAATACTGGCTAGTCAAAATGAAATATGCCATTTTTAAGCTCTGTCAAACACTGTCAAAGCCAAAGTTTCTACACACTACACTCATTCCTGCGAAAAAAAGTTTCAGCCTCGAAAAAGTGTGTGAAATGAAAGCAAAATGGCATAGGAACTGGAACCGTGGCTCTGTTGAAAGATAATGACTTTCTCTTTGGCCTGCGATGTGCTTTTCATTAGCCTGAGCTTGTCATACACAATATCAATGGAGAAGTTCAATTTAAAATGTACGATTTCATTTCAATTTGACCATGGACATAGAGAGTCATCTGCATTTATATGCAGCAAATACACACTTGATGTGAAGCTCTTCGGATCGGGATTGCAAAATACATCACGTTATTCAAATTAGCATAGATGTAACATTTTGTAAACATGTTATAAAATATCCTGCTTGTGCATGAGAAAAGTGTCCATGACAACTACAAAGGGCAGTTTGTGACAGACAAGACCTCGTCAAATCATATGAAATGAAATTGTTTTGGTGTACACCTCTGAAGTGCTTTCAGAAAGCCCTCTCGCATCGCTTTAGGGAGCAGTCTGTCCTGCCAGGTGTGTTTGTCAGGAGGGAGCTAATTAGACATTGCGGGGCTATAGGGCCCACCTTTGACTGCTTTCTTACTACACCCTATGTGCAAATCAGCCTGATGAATTGGGCACTACAGCAGAAGTGGGTTATAGCGGGCTCATCAATAATGCCATAAGGGATGATCAATTACACCCTCTACTCAGAAACGAAGCACTGAAGCACACCAGGAAGCAACTTCTGGGGGACATCACTTTGCCTTCATGCAATCAGACACCACTTAAAACCAAAAATAGCCTGAGATCCCAAGGCAGGGTTAGCGGTGATCAGATTTTGCAAGAACAAACAGTCTTGAAATTAGCTGGTCTTCACAGATCAACAAGATTCTGTTGGCTTAACGGTAACATTTACACTGCCTTGGAGATTCAATATCACCATTTTATAAAGTTTACCATTCAGCTCAGGTCTACAACTTGACATGAATGACTCTCGCCCCTCTCTGTAATATATCCATTTGTCATAATGACATACTATTAACAGTCACCTCTGTGTAGGACACGGATCTCAGAGTTACAGCCAAAGCAATGGCAGAGTACATGTGAAGCATATAATTGTAAAGAACATGTTAAAAAACTGGGTACATGTCATTAAAGGTGATACTTCTTTGAACATGTAAGGATGTCTCTCTTGTCCAAAGGGTATTTGAGTGAAAATCAAAGAGACTATTACATTACACAGAAGCCCAGAAACGAGCCACACTTGGTTCTGTCAATCTTTCTAGCGTGTGTGTTCTTCCGCCAATGCAGAAGGAACTAAAATACTCTGACAGTGTTCCCTGTACAACTATTCAGCAATACCACAGTGGTGAACACCAAATCTACAGCTATAAATAAATGTAGAGACCAATGTAAACAAAATAAAAATTATAATAATAATAATGTATTATGCACAGTCCAACCAATTGGATTCCAGAACATATGTCTCTTATAAGCAAGAATCATTTTTTTTTTTTTTTTTTTTTTTTTTTTTTTTTATAAATACATAAATACAGTGTGATCAGTCTACAATGATTTCTATACGATTGACTATTATGAGCAAAATTTTAATAATGAATTAAAAACATGCAATGTGACCACCATTACCAAACAAATGACTCTTGTGAGCAAGTTCTCATTAGTTAATCAAAAAACAACATTGTGACCGATTTACTATGATTGTCAAACAAACAATTCTCATGAACGGTTTCTTTATATACAGTATATATATATATATTTTTTTAAAGTAAATAGAAAACATACAACACAGCCAGTTCACTACAATTACCAAACAAATGACTTTTATGAGCTTTTTTTCTCTCTTAATATTATTACTATTACTATTATTAACAAACAATTGACTCTTACTGTAGGCCAATTCTTAATGAAGCAAAAATAGACAGTGTGACCATTTACTACAATTACTAAACAGTCTTCACTTCTTTTTAGTGAAAATCAAAAACATATAGTTCATGTCAGTTGTTGGATTGATTTTACAAGATTGGAGTGCCATATAAATGCAGTGGTACCCAAATATAGTGATAATTATACATAATTAAACAATTATATACAGTACAGTATTTAATCATGATAAAACTAACATGGTATTGACTGCTACTGTACTTTTTTGTAAGAGTGAATCCTATATATTTTTTTCTGGCTGAGCGCAGAATGTAAATGAGCACCAGTATTTAAGGGTGGGAGCTCAGAACCCTGCACCATTTATGTCAAGAGCCTCCTCGAGATAGCTGGCACTGGTCAAGCGACCTGACTGTACCGTATAATCAACATCAGCTGTCAAAATCAATAAAGCTCAGAATCGGCACTTAAAATCCTGTCACATGTCATGAACTCTTAAACTGCTTTCAGAGCGCATCTGCAGCCTTTAGCCAACTGTGCCTTCCACAGCGGAGGCAGAGGCAATTTTGACAAATGAGACAACTTGATATGCGTTCCTCTAGCATCTCACTTGACAAAGAATGGGCTTCATTCTGTGGTCTGTGGGAGTTTTCAAGGCTTGTGGATGATGCGAAACATTACAGAAAAGTAGAGGAAAGTACTGTACCACAGGCATTCATTTCCTATGTTATGCCCTTAAGAAAAGCATGTAGAAGACGCCGTGGAAACACAGCTCCAGTTAATATAAGATCAACAACTAAACATGACACTCTCTGAGGAGGCAGGGTGGAAAATGTGGGTTTTTTTAGTGTTATCCGGTTATTTTTTCAGGTATGATATAATTCCTTGAATAGATGTCAATATTAAGTGCCGCTGATAAAACACAGTAGGGGAGGAAAAACAGCAGGGTGACAGGTAGACTTGGTTTGAGATTTGGTTAGGTTTAGCATAGAATTGCTAGCTGTACTTATTTATTCATTCATACTGTGTATCCTACATACAGACAAGACACTGTTTATACCATAGTTCTCTCCCTATGTTTATGTTAGTCTAAGTATGGGAAAACTGCTATCAGTGCAACAACAGGAGCTGTTCATGCTTCAGAAAAATCATTGGAATGATTTCTTCATGAAGAATGCAGGTTTCGTGAAGACTTTTCTATTGATGACTGTCTGGTTTTATGCATAAACAGTAAAACAGCCTGGAGTCCTATTAGGATGATAGGAATTGAGCTGCAGTAAGCAATCATAAATGACAAATGATCTAATGAGATACTGCAGTGGGATGGGGTTCAGAGGAGGGCATATGTGCGACACTTCAGAAAAGAGACAGTAGTTCATAAATGAATTCTAAAGCGTGCATATATGTGTACGTATTATGATAAATGTTGATGACTCTCCATGTTTCAAATGTTAGTTTACATTATAAAGTTTTTTTAAAGTGCCCCTATAATGCCATTTTGAATATTTCATTTCGTAGCTGTATGTGAAGGTTAACGATTTGCAAAGATGCCAAAAATGCACATTAAATAAAGCTATTGTCTCCCAAAAGAGAGAATCAACTCTGATTCTCAATAATTTGAATCCCACTTCTGTAATGGCTACATGTCAGGGGGTAACACATTTGCATAATACCCACCTATGTTCTACGTCGAACAACTTGACCCCCCCACAAACACCGTATAGCTTGTTCATGTGGTTAACATCATGTCGAGAAGGTGCTGTGAAAGTAAATTCATTTTTATTTTCCCTTCCCTAAGGTGAGGCTGAAATGAATCAGTGTTTTTTTTTTTTTTACTGTACCACAGCAGTACAACCCCAATCTTTTTTTGTGTTCTCGTCATTTTACAGACTACTGCTACTGAAATCTCTGGGAGTTCCATGCAGGATTCACAAAATGCTTGCTTTTTTTTTTTTATTAACAAAACAATATCCATCCATCCAAACCAACAAACAAACAGGGAAAGAGGGGAGCAACAGACACATTATCAATAATGAACCATTTGAAAGGGAGACAAAAAAAGAGAAAAAAATTACATTCATTCCTTTACATATTCCTTTACATATTCTGACCAATCAGAGCAGAGTAGGCTCATGGAAAGGAGGGTTAAGAGAGACTGAATTTTAAAATGGCTTTGGATGAATCATTTGAGAATCGTTGAAAAATTAGATAATATTAGATGCAAATATCGAGAAAACGAAAGCGTTTTTGACCCTACATGCATGTTAACCTATTGTAGGAGACTCCCAAAACAATATTAGGAACCTTAAAAATAGCATAATTAGGGCAATTTAAAGATATTGATATGTTTAAATTCACGTGATCATGAATAGTGACATAAGAAAGAGAGTTAATGTGGAAAAAAAACATGCTGTCATTAATCAATGAGAGTGTTGGGCAAGTTACTAAAATGCAGTGTGCTACTGTCTTCAATGCTGCATATATAAACAGCCTGGCAACATATCAGAAACCCAAAAATAAGTATTCATCATAACATCTACAGAAGAATATTTAAAATCCAATAGAGAGATGGACAAAAAAAACAACAACAAAAAGATAAATAGAAGTTACTCATTTGAGAAAAAAAAAACCTTGAAATGACATATCCAAACTAATGATTAAGGCATTATGAGGACATGGTCCCAAATCCTTTGCATTTGGATTAGTGTTGAATTAGCTACAGCATTTCATTTTGAGACAAAGACCTGACAATGATGTGTAAATTCACACATTTTGTGACAACTGGTGTCAAAACACAGGCGGCACCAAGCTTGCACAAGCGGTGGGACAAAACCTTTACAAAAGAACCCTATTTGTGCTAGTAAAATATGAAGATATTTCAGGTATTTCAGAGCATTTACAGGCTTTAAACATAGACCATTTTGTGAATGCAAGAAATACATGCATTTTTAGAATTATTATCCATTAAGGACATATTCAGAACACATAGTTATGGAATTCATAGCTAACTTACCTTTTAAACAGAATTTAATTCTGCACTATTAGAGTGCACTACCAATGCATTACCAACTAAATCTTGTTTTTTATTGACAAAAGACATCTAGTTATATAGCCTCTATAGTACACATATGAACAATGATAAAGTGTTTGTAGTACTTTCAGTATGAAATAGCTTAGGTTATGATATAATATCCTGTTACACTCACAAACATTTTCATTACATTCATGTTTTTTATTGGGCACAGCTCAGTAAGCTTTGCTAAAATTTGTGAAGGGCATCAAATTGTAATTTAACCTTTAATAAGGTAATAGCAAGCACTTTTTTCACACCATTTGAAACAAAGAATATGTTGTTGTGACAATTTACAACATTTACTGCTTTTGTGAGCAGTCAGGTTTGTGAATGAGTTGTTCTTTTGAACAGGCTCTTTTCAACGAACTGATTAAAACAAACATGTTGAAGTGATTAGTGAGTTGAAATTACCCTATTCAAACGCATTCGCTGAATCAAACATTATCAAGTCAAACGTTAATATATTTATCCACCTATCTACAAGCGTGTCATTTCATTAATTAATTGATTATTGATTAGTCATGACACACTAATTTTACAAATACAGCCATGCAAAAAAATATATATATAATAATAATAATAAAAATGAAAAAGCCCAGTATCCCAAGTCGCAATTGAAATGCCAGGTCAGACACACATTATTTTAGAATCATAAAAGTCTCCTTATATTTAACACTAGGGTCTGTTAACAAAACTGCACCACTGCACATGGCTCACTGCTCTCTTGATTTGAAATTAATAATGCATTGGGACCTAACACTGGAGTCAATTTACTATTTCTATGGCGCTCTGCAAAGTGAGCATTTTTGGAGAGCTCTGACATGCTGAAATGGGCTTTGGTGACATTTAGATATTGACTCTGGCTTATTGCACAGGCGCTCTGCTTTGTTTTAGACAACAGCATATGCTCCGCACTCTACCGCTTCTGAAGAGGAACAAACAGGTGCATGATTTCAACGATGATAAGGCATTAAAATATCTCCTTGTTTCCTAGGTAACAGAGACCAGAACAGGGCCTCTTGGATGCAGTAACTACGACAGCCTGGATTCCGTCAGCTCCGTCTTAGTGCACAGCCCAGAAAATAAAATCCACCTGAAAGGTATGACAGCTGATGTGGTCTTCAGAAGAACAACACTGCACCTTTGTTAGGTCTTACTTGTAACAACTGCACTGGTGATGTACAGTGAGAAGGTTTTTTGTTGTTGTCGTTTTAAGGATGAGCAGATATATCTGAGGCCGTTTCAAGTCTTATACAAAAATGACTGCAGGCATATACAGTATCAGTAAATTTATGATTGATGCTATAATGGATCCTAATTCTGAATGAACTCAAAAAATTAAATGGAAATTTATACATGTAAAAAAAAAAAAAAAACGGGGTAACATGATACATAAATACAAACCAGCTAACAATTTACAAACATTCCCCATCAATTAATGCATTAATTACAGTATCATTACAGTATTCATTATTATCTTTAACATTAGTTTTAAAAAATACAGTTGTTCATTGTTTGTTTGTGTTAACCCATGTCTATTAAAAGATACAACTTTTAATAATGTATTTTTTAAAATGTTGACATTAACTAAGATTAATAAATGCTTTCAAATTATGTTTCATTGTTAGTTCATGTAGTTTGCTAACGTTAACAAATGTTACTTTTTGTAAAATGTTACAGTACCTCAAACCCTAATTGGCATATTTACATGTCAGTCAAACTTCCTGTGGGCGGTTCTTGGCCAGAATTATTTACAATAAGGACCAAGCCAGAAGTCTGGCTATAGCAGACCTGTTAGTAGAAACAAATCACTTGCTAATACTCATACTGTCTTCACACTTTCAACAAGCAAGTGAAGAGTCATCAGAAGACAGGCATTTAGACTTGCATTAATTTGCCTCACACTTTTGTGACAGCAGTGTCACCACAAGTCAGAGGTGGTCTGAGCAACAAAAAGAAGAGAGAAAATAACAGGACTGAAAGGAGCAAAAGGGGAGGTTTAAAGCCTCTAGCCATTGCTAATTATACATGTGGCCTGTGCCAATTTCCACTGCCTTCTTGACATTGACATTTAAATTGTCACCCCACTTAATACTGCCATCTCCTGAAGCAAGTTCCCTGCTGCCCAGATTCGTGTAACTACTTTAATGAGCTAGCCACAGGGTCCTGCACCACAGCTTATCTTTTGCTGAGTAATTGGGGAAGGAAATGTAGGGGGGGGGACAGTTGGAGAGAGAGGGATTTGGCCTACATTTGTGTATGTTTGCATTGGTTCTCTTTTTTTCTCTTATTTGGGCTTCCCTGGATATTTTCAATCAAAGTGCCATGCCCTTTTAGAGCACAGAATGTAGACCCTTTAAAATTAGAAAATAAAGCCATCAATACCATAGAGGACTGACATAATCCACAGGAAATATTCACATTTCTCTCATTCGGTTTAAAAAGAGAAAGTCTGTGGAGGAGGGGGCACAAGAGCAGCTATTTAGCTGTCTCCGGTGTGAAAGCCATCCAAGTCAGTCTCTTTTGTGAGACTCCCTACACTGTTGGCTCTCTACCCAGCAGAAGCCAAAGCTTAAGACGAAGACTGCATCTAATTACGTCTCTTGTTTTTTCACAATCCGATGAATAAATACTGAGGAACTCATCTTAAATATTCACACTGGGAAGGGATTTAAAAAGGCTGTATATGAAGGCAAAATGCATTGATTCTGTCTTGAAAGATGTCAGACCTGGTAAAGCTGTGAAGAGCGTTTTCTCAGATAATATAATTAGCAGGTGTTCAACACCCACTGAATCTTTTCCTTGGTGGAATGACTGATGAATTCATGCATTTAGCACTGAATGCTTTCATTAGTAATTCATAGGTGAGTATTGATGAGGAGGTCTTAGGAGATCACATCTAAAAAATGAACAGAGGGGTTCTACTCTCCAAAAGGTTTTTTTTTTTACATGCCATTATAAAGGTTTGTTGGTAGCTTTATTAGAAATTGCAAACATTATCATTCAAAAAATAGTTTTAATGTAAAATGATAGAAATGTTTCTTAAGCACTCCATCTGCATATTAAAATGACATTAGTAGCATCATGTGACACTGATGACTGGTGTAATGGCTGCTGAAAATTAAGCTTTACCATCACATAAATAAATCATATTTTTATATTAAAATGTAAAACAGCTATATTAAATTGTTATACTAATTTACAATATTACTGTCACGGCTTACGCTGCTGGAAGGAACACGGAGCCGAGGGATAAACGAAACAAGGATTTATTAAATCAAACATAGGCAAGGTAAGTAGCAAATAACAGGTGGCAAGTGGCAAGTAACAGGTAACAAGTGGACAAGTAACTAGTAACGAGTAGACCCGACAAAACAGAACTGAAAGGACAAGGCTTTTATACAAGGGATAATGGGGAAACACAGGTGGATGGCATGACTAAATTAACAGGGACATGGAACACATGCGGAAATGACTAGACACACCTGGGAACTAATCAAACCACACACGGAAGACAGAAACTGGGTCACAGGGGCAAAAACACACAAAATGAGTCCAGGTGTGTGACAATTACTGTTTTTACTGAATTTTTATCAAATAAATGCTGCCTTGGTGAGCAGCAGAGTCTTCTTTCAAAAACAAGGTGGATAAGGTAGATATGATATCACTATTTTTTTAAAAGGCAAATGCGAAATTATGATTCATGAAAACAAAATAGGACTGTTATTCTGGTAAATTCACCTGCCATTGGCAAGTGTTACAAACAATAAAACATTTTGACCCCGTTTACAACTGTTCCATCTTGTTACCGCTTTTTTCCAATTGCTCAAATAATCAATAATTTGTTTCACGGGCAAATGTCAATTCTTCCATTGCCTGCTATCAAAATATCTAATCAGTCAGGAGAATTCCACAACAGCCGTATTGATTCCCTGTCTGCAGCGTGCCTGCAGTCCATGACAGAGGTTTACGGCCGAATGACCTTGCCACGGAGATTGTTGGTCTTTATACATCCCATTACCCCATTACTGTGCTGACATAGCATACCTCACCGTCCCAAACAGGACTCCCATCACTGATGCTGTTAGAGCAGTCAGGCTGCCTGCCTCTCTGACCCACTTTAAATGCTGTCTGTTCCCCAAGTCAGCCTGGCCTGTATAACTGAGCCAAATCAGGGCTGTGAAATGATAGTAATGTGTCTTGATTGCAGCACTGTTTTGAAGAGGTTTTGTAAATATTTGAAAGATAAAAAAATAAACTGAATATCATAATGCCCGCATACAGTATAATGTTCACAACCAGTCTAGACATCAGTTTCACCACTTAAAGTCAAGTCTTAATTAAAATGCACTTGAAATTACACTGCAACTTGAACTTTGAAATGGTGATCTGTGAGGGAGTCTGTTATTAGATCGGTTAAATTAAAGATGCACCTCCGTGTAACAGTGACCCTCATGACTCCTGAAGTAGACCTGCCGGCTAATGGTCCAAAAATCACTTATTACAAATAGGTTATTATTAATGACAGTTGAAGAAAAGTTAGCTGTAATAAATAAAACTACATAAATAATATACATCTACTGTATATATATATCTACAGATTCACAGCTGGTAAAAATAGATAGAGAGAGAGTGAAAGAAGAGAAGGAGGCTTGTTGATAGCGTGAGGTAAAGTGAAAAATATTGAATGGAACTAGAAATTGTAATTTTAACATGCAAAAAGGAAACTTTCTCTTGTCATTTCAAAGGTCCATCTCATGCCACTGCATTACTGTATTGTTCTAAATGGAGACTTAAAATAGAAAACATATTACTTTAGAGAGTTAAGTGGGTAGAGACAGACGGAGTACGGAGAGAGGAGAGGATAGCCAGAGGACAGATGATGTGTGGGTTCATATTGGTGTCATATGACTCAGGAATTGATTTTTTTTTCAAGCATCCATACAGGAATGCCAGACTTATCGGTGATTTGAGATGCTGGCCAAACATATGAAACTTCAGAACATTTAAACACCATTCTGAACTTGTTTACCAACCCAGCAGAAGGAAAACAGTTCTATGTACCTTAGAAAATCTCTTATCTGGTCTTGGAGTCAAATTTCAGTAAACAGATTTTTCTCTCTCTTCCCACATGCACAGGTCTACAGGATGTGCTTCCTGAGTTTCTGCAGAATCGTTTTGTGGAGGCGGCCCTCAGTTACGTGGCGTGTAATTCAGAGGGTGAGCTGCTGTGCCGCAACAATGACTGCTGGTGCCGCTGCTCTGCAAAGTTCCCTGATTGTAACTGCCCCTTCGCAGACATCAAAGCCATGGAGGAGAGTCTGCGTAAGAGCAAAGAGTCCTGGATCAACCTTAACAATGACTTTATGGACTCAGGTAGGTTAATCCAATGGCCACAAAAGTGTTAAAGTCTGCTGTATAATCTCTGGGGTTATGAGACCTTTCCACACACTGGATTAAATCGGAGAGTGGAACTTCTGTAGTTTAAAAATGACAGGTAAATATCACTGGTTTATCTCAATGGTGACAAATGATTGATGTACCATCATATTCCCTCAGCAGCTCTTTCTTGCAGGGTTCTTGTGGTCACTTCAGTGTAAACAGATCCACTTTGTGCATATATATATATATATATATATATATATATATATATATATATATATATATATATATATATGTATATATACATATATATATATATATATATATATATACTACGAAAAGCACATCAGAACTGAAAAGGCAATGACATAGCTTTGATGCACTACTTCTGTGCCACAGCTCCAGCAAAGTGTATTTTATTTACACAAACATTGTAATGCAGTAGAAATAGGCAGTATTGGTTAAGGACCTGTACTGCAAACACAAGAGCTGTAGGTACAATCCCAGGTGTCCGAGGAAATGCGAGCGTCAATGAGAAAACAATCCCACTCTATTAACATTGTGCCCACAGGCAAAGCACTTAACCCCAAGGTGCACCTAGGGGATTGTCTCTGCAATTAGTGTTTTATATGAAAAACATCTGCTAAATGTTAAGTTCAAGAAAAACAAACCCTAAAGAGTTAATATATTAAAAAGTCAGTGTTATTCATTAACAATATTAATTTCTCAAAGTATTATTCAGAAAAACGTTCAGTGGGTTCCATTAAAAAAATACAAAGCAACAGGAAAAAGGACACTAAAAGCAGCCATGCAAATAAAAAAAAAAAATATTTCCATTAAAAACCTATTTTAAATATACTGCATTACTAAATTAGCAAAAACAGCAAGACTGTTATAAACATAAAAATAAGTTTCTTGAGCAACAAAATGATTTGCGAAGGATCATGTAACAGTTAGGTCTGCATAAGAGACATCTTTCAAATTCTTTTTTATAATTTTAGCTTTAAAATGTGCTTTCTAGTTTGTGTTATTAGTCAATTCTTTTCTGAAAACCTTGAAAAGACCTGCAAGGGTCTACAAGTCAATAACAAATGTAGACTGCTTTGATAAATAGGCCCCACGTTTGGGGTTTAATTCTAAGTTCTATAAAGTTCACTGACTATGATACATCTGCACCTTGTAATAGAAACCTAAAACAACAGGAAAGAGGGCTTGTCTATTTTATTGCTCTGGTTCCAAGAAAACAAGACTGATAAAATCTTTGGTTTAAAAAATAGTAAGGTGTGTGTGAGAGACAGGGGGAGCAAACCCAAGGTAAAGAAAGCAGAAGAGAAAGAAGCATGGAAAGATGGCTCCTCAGGTTTTTCTCCTAGCTGAGCATTTCCACATTCAAAGAATGATTCAATCAGCAAGATAACCCCTAGCTGGCTCTAAAAGCTTCTCCTGCTCAGTGATGGAGCATTAATGAAAGCAGCTCAAATCCCTTTAACTATGGCGCTGCACTCATAAGAACGCATATCTCCTTTCAGCAGGTGAAGTGCTGGGCTTGGGAAAAGGGCTCTTTAACCATAGCATAGCTACAGCGTAAGGGTTTTATTTATCCAGCTTCACAGAAACCTGCCCCTTTTGTCAGGAGGCCAGACAGCAGAGAGAGAACATTCGTTCAGATTCAAAATGGAAAACTGATTTGTCATGCAGGATTCTGATACAATATAACAATATTAAAAATAGCTGGGGGGAAAATGCAGCAAAACAAAAGCATAAATCAGTTTAACTAAGGTCAGGCACCATGATACCAAGTTTGCATATATAGTGGCTTCAAAAAAGTATTTAGACACTCAAATCACTTTTAAAAATCATGAATTTCATTACACTGGGTAACAAAATATCAGATCATATGGTATCTGCAAACAAGTTACACTAGAACTTTTATTTTCTCAGAACTAATTTTTGTTTTTGGAATTACTTAATAAAAAAAATTTTATTGTTAAAGTGATTTTTTCCCATTTTTTTAAACAATAAATGTCATTTTTAAAATGTTTATTAAATTCAAAGGGAAGCAAAAAATAAAATAAAAACAAATCTCAGGTGTGATAGCTAAAAGGTAATTAAAAGGTAAACAAGGTAATTCCAACTTTTTATCTCACTTAGATTATTTTTAAAATTTGTGAGTTTATATCTTGGAATTTCAAGTTATACACTTGTAATTGTGAGTTTACATTTCCCAATAATTTTTTTTTTTTCTGAATTCTGGCTTAACATTTCATTATATTATTATTATTATTTTCACCACAAAATATACAAAATTATAATTATAAATAATAATCATTATGTTTTATCTCACAATTCTAACTTCTAAAGTTTATATCTTAAAGTTAATATTTATCTTATCAGATATAAACTAGTTTTATTAACATCTCATAATTATTATTATTTATTTTTTTTATAATTTAAAAAAAAAATGTCCAAATTGAAATAATGAAATAAGTTTCCATAGAAAGCCTTCGGACATTGATCTTTTTTTTTTTTTTTTTTTTTGCCGTCTCTTAAAAGCAAATGTCTTTTTTTTATATAAGTGTGATTTAAGTGTTCAAACACTTTGTATATGAAATTTCAATTTATTTGCCATGTCAATGAACATACAATTCTATATACTACACATGTACATATGCATTCATATTCAACAAGGCAAAACAAAATCCAGTCAGCTTCTTAGAGAGGTGAATGACATGGAACAAAGAGCAAAACCAGTACTCAAATAAAAATAAATAAATAAAAGAACAAAAGTTAAACAAAACAATAACCTTCTTTGGTCTAAGCCTCCTACACTGTGCATCTCAAAAAGGACAGATAAACACAATCACACCCACACACCAATACAAACAGAGATACTTCAGGGATGTGATATCATCTTCCCTCACGATCTGCGCCTCCGTACACTTTCAACTTTGTTTCGAAATCATCACGCATTGATCTCTCCTCAACCAATATCTCCTATTAGATGGCTTTCTTAGGCACAAAATGACCGTAGCTCTGGCCCTGTTAACGCAGAATAATCCCCATGCACAGCCCAAGGCCTGTTCATACATATACTTCCAACTCTGTCATAAATGATAAAAGTATGTATCAAGTATAATACTTCTGGTGCATATTTCATTAAATTATGCTGACCGGATGTGCATTTAGAGTGGAACCACTCATTTAAGATGCACGTTACATTCACACACACTGTTAGAGCTGGGAATTGTTTCCAAAAAGTGTTTGAAATCGATTCCAAAAGATGGATTTGACTCCATCAAAGGGAATCAGCTCCTAATCATTGCCTTTTCAGTTCAATAGAGCTAATCACTGGGTGCTTCTCTGTGGGATTTAAATCCCATACTTCTCAAACAGAAGGACACATCCTAGTGAAGATGTGTCTTTCCTAGTCCAGTCCTTCTTAGGATTCCAGGTTATGAGTGTTTTTAGCAATAAAAGGTAGCATGAGATGGTCTAGTAAGTGTGCATGGCTATGTAATAAATGTTTCAGCCCCCGCTCTCACGGCACGAAAATACTATTGAAATAATAATTTGAAGAATACTTTACATTAAACATTTTTATATTTGCTGACTTTCTATAAATGCACTACAGTTAATGACACCCGTCTGTGGTCTCCCACTTATTTACATTACTCACAGTTTAGCATTATGAAAGTCCGTTTGATTTACAACAGAGCAAAACATAATGGCTTCACCTCAAAAATCTGTTTTTGCCTTGCATACCATAATAAAATTGAACAAGCTCAGTGTCGATTGATTTTCAGCTAATTCATTTTTTGTGAATTGGATTGTGTACAAAAAGGAATGTGGGTGATTGAAGGTACCTGATGCATCCTTCAAAACAGCCTGAAGGATGCAAAACGAAGATATGCCTACTAAAGATCCTTCAAACTGAGACATCATTTGATGGAGCTTTAGGACGTGGTAGCCTAGATATTCAGCCTTACAAAGATGTGTCCTTCTGTCTGAGAAACACCCATTAATCCACCTCTCGGTCATTCGCTGATGGGAATGGGAAGTTTGATTCATTTCCGCAAACCTGTTCTTTCAGACGGTTTATATCAATAAATCAATGAAAACTTACAAACAAACAAAAACAATTACAACTGTTCTTTTATGTTGTCGCATAATGACGTTGCCACGCTGAAACATTAAATTGAAGCCATATGTGTGAATGCATATTGCTGATTATTCCTTTCATTCACTTAAGTTAATGAGGTTTGCTGTGATTATCATTCTGTTTTTCTGCATGTCAGATAGCATCCGACGGACAAATATTGATAAGTCTATGTCTTGGTCAACTTTTTAGGAACCAAATAGCCATGCGCACAGCTAGAGGCCATGCCTAAGCTTTTCCTACCAGTGAAGAAGAACGGCACAGCATCATATATTTCCATATTGCTATGCTAACACTAAACACGTGTATGTACCTTCTATGAGGTGCAATTACATTATTTATTTGTTTGTTTATTTATTTATTGGTATTTTTGTAAGAGAATTCAAATTTTGTTAACAAAAATCCATGTGATACAGTGGCAAATAGAGAAGAATGGTGGTGAAAGTTGTGTAAAGGTGCAGAATGAAGGAAAATAATATTGATTTAGGGCATATGTGTGAAATGTTTGCAGGACGGAAGCAAGAATCATGAATGAGCAGTTTGTATCATATCAGACAAGAGGCAATTGAGTGAATGGGAGCTTGTCCGTGTATTTCTTTTGTCCTTTGGGAGTCAAATCCACTCAAATTGAGGTGATTTTAGATAATGATTCAGTTTCAAGTTGGCAAGATTATTTTCTATTGTGAGGTGTATTTGAGTGGAATTTTTGAATGAAAAAAAAATGCAGGATGGGACTTGATTTATTTCATTTGGAATTGGATGGATTGTTGATGTTTGATTTGGATTGTTTTATTTTTATAATAAAAATAAAACAAGCATTCCTATACATTTTTATTTATGATTTAAATGAATTAATAGTGTGTGTGTATATATATGTATATATATGTATATATATATATTTATATATATATATATATATATATATATATACACACACACAAACAAATTCCAGTATTATTTTAGTAGTACTAAGCGTTCACAGCATTTTAGTTGGAGCAAAATGTTAAACCTTCCATGATTGACCAAGATTAGAACAGTAAGTTCAGTATTTAAAATTAAAGCGGTCTGGCAGCGTAAAACTCCTGTGGTCCTCTTTCAGTTCACAGTCTGATTAGCTGAACTCTTCCATTATGTTAATTAGAAACTGGCTCAAAGTTCCATGGCGTTATTTGATACATGGTACCACCAACAATCAACCTGGCCAGATTTTATAATTATCACAGTCTGCTAATGGAAATTTACACTGGGGTTTTGTCCATTTATGGGCCCAATTAGTTGCTAAAGCCCCCAGTGTCTATACTTAGAAAAGGCATTTTCACAAGTTGAATGTGACAGATAGCAATAAACTACAAATGAAAGGTTTTTTTTTTTTTTTTTTTTTTTTCAGTCTATTGATTTTTTGATTCAATAAATGGCACCCACTTTGCTCTATAAAGAGGATTACACTCCGCACACATATTCTGATATATCCTTCGGCCTCACAAAGGCTCAACATTTAAAAGAGCTTCCTACATTTCCTACATGGCCATACTTTAGAGAAAGTTAGAATTTGTTTCAAACTGTTTGATTAATTACTGTATGTCAAATGTAGCACACTTAATAAACACATCTCCCATTTGATTAACATAATACATGTAGTAAATGACTTCACCATGCTTCTCATTACCTTGTAAACTAAGTAAATCAAAGGTAGATTAGCATGGTACTTGTGGTGGATGCTGTTTTTAGGATTAACGAATGGCATATGCCGAGTTCTTCGGCATGTGCAAGATTTTAAGAGTCCATTCACTTTGGGTTAAATCAGCTAGCAGAACGAATGGATCGCCCAGCTACAGTGCTGGTTAGTCTAAGAAGGGATTATACAAAACTGTACTACTTTCATAAACATGATACTTCTCCCCACCAAATCCCACAAGTGCTTCACTTTCGCTAAAGAAGCCAATAAGCAACTCAGCACAGGTTGACCTATCGCAGATTTGCAAATGGCAAAAATACCAGTTTCTTATTTTATATTTGCATGTTGCTTGGGGGAATAATTGCGGCGGATTTAGAAAATGAATTATGCATACAGTACCTTGTCATTCCCTTATGTTTTGCTGTTTGCTGATGTTTGCTGCCATTAACTAAGCATGTTTAACAGTTTAGATTCTAATGGGATGTTTAAGATTTCTTTTTTTTTTTTTTTATGAGATGCTACTATGCACATCTAATGTTTCTGAGCCGGAAAGCTTCCTGACACTAGTTTTTGCAGGCAAAGGTTTTGATTTATACTCATCATTGAAGTAAAAAAAAACTTTCATCATGAATATATGATAACTATGTACGAAAAAAAACTCTTAAGATTACGAGATTAAAGTCGAAATACTTCGAGAATAAAGTTGATATATTAAGAGAACAAAGTCAAAATATTACGAGAATAAAGTTGAAATGCTTAGAGAATAAAGTCAGATATGATCAGATCGCTGTATTTTTGTGAAACAATTGATTCAATTAAACTGTTTTCTTTGTGAAAATTCCTAATAGGCTATGTGAAAATGTATTCTCATAATATTTCGACTTTATTCACACAATATTTCGACTTTAATCTCGTAATATTTCGACTTTATTCTTGAAACATTTAGACTTTATTCCTGTAATATTTGATGGGGCGGCAGTGGCTCAGTGGTTAATGTAGGTTGTCTACAAACCGGAAGGTTGGTGGTTCAATCCCCGGCTCCACCTGGCCAAGTGTCCTTGAGCAAGACACCTAACCCCAGCTGAGCTGGATGGCGCCTTGAATGGCTGACACCGCGGTTGGTGTGTGAATGGGTGAATGGGTGAATGTGAGGCAACTTGTAAAGTGCTTTGGATGGCCATGTGGTCTGTTGAAAGCGCTATATAAAAAATGCAGTCCACTTAATATTTCGACTTTATTCTCGTAATATTAAGACTTTGATCTTGAAATATTTTGACTTTATTCTCAAAACATTTTACATTTATTTTTGAAACATTTAGACTTTAATCTTGTAATATTTAAACTTTATTCTCGTAATATTCTGACTTTATTCCCGAAATATTTCGACTTTAATCTCATAATCTTAGATTTTTTTTTTCAATGTGGAAATAAAACGCCATCGTAACTGTGGAAGCTTGCAGTAAATAAATAAATATAACTTTTTATCTCACAATTCAGACTATTTTTCTCACAATTGAGTTTATATCAGAGGAATCTTTTTTTCATATATAGATGTAAACAGTTCTGAGAACAAAGGTCAGAATTGCAAGATGAAAAGTCTGAATTGCTAGAAAGAAAGTCAGAATTGTGAGATAAAAAATGTCCAATATTTTATTTTTATTTTTTTTCATGGTGGAAACAGGTTTCCATAGATAACTATAATTAATTGAGAATTTCTAGATAATTAAACTATCACATCACCATTTATCCTTGTTCCCCCTTATAGAACAATCACTCAACGAGTGGCTTTAGGGAACAGTCACTCTTGTGCATCTCAGAAAAGTAGAGAGACTTTTGCAAAGGGTTTCTAGAAACTTCAGGAAGTTGCTGTCAGGAAGTTGTTGGTAGAGCAAGGAAAGAGGGTGGACAGTGCAGAGCACAGTCAGGTAGATGGTTTCTAGAGAAAGGCATTGTTTGAATCTGCTGTCAGGAGCTCTACTGACCTTCTGTCTTACTGTGGTTCCCATTGGGCCCAGACTGACAGATAGGTTCCGGCCTAAAGACATCATCTTCTGCATGGTCCAATGTTGGATTCTGTAGATGTTTCCAAAGGCCTCTGTGGGTGTGCAGTCAGTTCCTGATCGTGTAGGACAGCTCTATAACAACATCTTGACACCCACTGACACTAACTTAAACAGCGTAAGCACACTCATACACACACTCAGGATCTGACAGCCTAATGCCATAGGAAAACCTTTTGAACAATTTTCTCTGTGTTATTGTACAATTAATGTACTGTATAAACCAGTGCTATTATAGAACCAATAGGGGGTTCACATTTCCCGTTTTCCATTTATAAACACAATGTATTAAAACAAGGTCAGAAAGAATGTGTAGCAGTAATTTAAATGATCCAATTCATGTACTCAGAATGAGCTTTATTGCCAGGTATGTTCACACATACGAGGAATTTGTTTTCGTGACAGAGCTCCGCAGTTCAACATAACAGCGACAGAACAAAAAACACAATAAGGAATAAAAATACAAAAAAATACAAATAGGTGGGTAAGGAATGACAATATACAAATTGACAATGTATGGCAGGTATATTAAAATGAGCATTTATGTATGTACATGTATATTATGTGGAAAAGTTTTAACTGTACGCTAAGTATGTGTGTTGGATAAATAAGTGTATGTGTATATAAATATAAATATAAGTAGTGTGGTGTGTTCCATGTATGTACATGTATATTATGTGCAAAAGATTTAAGTGTACGCTAAGTATGTGTGTTGGATAAAAAGTGTAGTGTATATAAATATAAATAGTGTAGTGTGTCCCACAGTTATTATCAGCTGTTCATAAGATGGATTGCCTGAGGGAAGAAACTGTTCCTGTGTCTGGTCGTTCTGGTGCTCAGTGCTCTGTAGCGTCGACCAGATGGCAACAGTTCAAAGAGGGAGTGTGCTGGATGTGAGGGGTCCTACTGCCACAATAGTCAAGATTTCAGACCCTTGTGTGTTTATGAAAAGATAATCCATTTCAGTAATGAAATGAGTGTGTTGGTATAGCTGCACTTTACACTTTAAATATTACAGTAAACAAACCTACTTGCATTTAGACAGACATGCAAGTACAGCCTACTATAAAGAATCTTTATAACATAGTGACACTCCCACTGATTGCTGAGAAACCTTGTTCTGCACAACTGCATATATTTTCTGCCTTGATAAGCAGCTGTCATTAAATCTGGCAGGTGGCCCAGGCAAAATGAGTATAGATTTGTGCAGAGCAGCGTGTGCAAAATGAGTTTTCGGCTCTGAGAAAAAATACTGTCATTGTCATCAGCGACGGTATTAGAAGTGTCACTTTCTGACTGCCTGCCACTTAGGCCTGTAGGTAGCCCAAGCACTTCCTGGCTATCCTTCTCCTGACAAATGTGAGAGACAATGGCAGTTCATCTTGTACGCCTGATCTATGTGCTCGTGTAAAGGGAAAAGGACCAAATCCACATGGGGTATTTCGAGAAGGGTGAGATGGGCTTCAATTCAGGTCACATTTCTCGCTGAGTCCACCCACTGAGCTCCTCTAAATAATGTCATTTGGAGGGACCACATACACACAGCTATAAAAAAAGACATTACTATTCTGTGTCACTATTCACCAAACAGTTTAGGCAACAGTCCATGGAACTGATACTGAGATTCTGATCAGGAGCACTGCTGTCATAGATTGAATTATCCTGAAATAAATGGAGGACAGAAATGAATCTTGTATTTGAAGAAATCCAATAGTCTGCTCTAAATATCTGTTCTTTTGGGATCCAGAAGCGCTGTGTCCTCCAATATCTTAATACAAAGTCACTGATTTTCTTGATAAAGTTGCAGAACATATTGCAAAATCATTTTTTTTTTGTCCATAAAGCTGTGCTAATTTCATTGTCTATATTAAAAATAGAACCCACACATAACCAAGAAATTATTATTATTATTTTTTTTTTCAGTTTTCTGCATGATTTACCAATAATGTACCAAGGATGTAACAGTTATAATAGTATATAACGTATATACTCAGTACAAACAGTGATTTTTATATTGGGTGTGATGTTAATATATATTCAAGCATTTACAACAATGACACATTTCATAACGAAATGCATTGAAAGCCTATTGTGTACTCACGTATGAAAAGTGTACAAACAGGACAGAAAAACTAGGTCTACTGTGTTTTAAAAGTTTTTATTTTATTTATTTATTTTTTTTTTTTTTAATCATAATACTAAATTTTTTTATGCCAAATGCCAAGACTCTGCAGAAGACGTGAGATGCAAGCGAAAAAATGCACATGCAGCATAAAGGGCCATTCACTCAAAACACGTTTTTGTGACAGAAGACGTTACTTTTTTATTGATAATTGTGCAAAGTAAGATGGGCTTTACAATTGACTGCTGAGTGGAGTAATACTATTTTATTAATTTTTTTTATGTTTCATTTTGGGATTTAGTTAAACAAAAAATATAGAAACATATTCAAAGATGAAATCAAACTGCCTTGAGTTATTGTGTATTAGGTAACTGTGCAATGAAAATAGACCATACACTAAACCATAGTGTCCAACCAGTGGTATTATAGTAGTACTGGTGTGTCAATTATAAAAACGCGACAACTCAAATGTTCTCATAACAGCACATACTGTGCCAGTGATACCTTCCCATTTCAACTCTCAATCCCATTCACATGTTTCAAAAGCATGTGCAGCTGTTTTGAAAGCATTTCAACCCTGCAAAGCGAACAATAGTAGCCTTGTTGTTGTAAGAATCAGCCATGTTCAGATTAACTGCTCTAATTACTATAAAGATGGTTGAGAGAGTCATCAGAGAGGCACAATCAATAAATGCATTCATCACTGGCAGATAGGCTTTGATGCATGTTATATAAATTCATCAAAATCAAAAGGCACTTTAGCAGTAGTGGGAAAAGATTGAGTGGTTAATGGTGGGTGAGAACTAGAAGCATAGGCTTTCCTGTATGTCAGAGATACTCAGTAAACAGATACTTGTCATGTCCACACTTCTTTTGTTCTGTCTTTTATGTTGTGGATAGGAAGCTTTACAATCAAGGTTGGCATATCTTTAAAATTATTTAAAGTCATTTCTCTGGCATCGGTCCATGTAATGCTAATGTACAGTATGTACCATTGTTAGAAAATCAACTTTTCCATATGGGGGAAGTATGAAAGGGTTAAAGTCTAGCTGGTTAACAATTTTATTGCATTGTATGCATTGTACCATAATTCAGGCCAAACATTATCATATTTTTGAGATTTTGTATTTATCAGTATTTGTTATTATTGGATATTTTTTCAGAGAATATTGCAATTTATTAATTGATGCATGTTCTTTTGTCTAATCTTATTCATATAGCACTTGGTCACAGTTTAATTTTAAGTCGAATTTAACTGTTAAATAGGGGAAAATGTACAAATGAATGCATTTTTTATTGTGATGCCTAAATTCACTAGGGCTGGTTATCTATTCAGATGTCCCGATTCGATTTGATTTCGATTCACAAGCTCTCAATTTGATTCGATTCTCGAGTTTTCCTTTTAAAAAAATGCTTAATTACATTCAGTGAATATAGTTTTTATACAAATGCGTGGTGACGCATACAGATCCAGGAGATGCGCGTGGTGACGCTCTGTCAAGATGGTGATGGCTGCCTCAGGCCACTTTTGGTTTTAAAAACGCTCTTCAGAAACCTATGGGTGACGTCACGGACACTATGTCCATGTTTATAATACAGTCTATGGATATGACCCATAGTTTCCTAAAGAGTGTTTTTGAAGCTCAAAGTGGGTGGAGCAGGCCGTCTGCATCTTGGTTTCTGAAGCTACTCCCACCTAGCTCGACGGCAGTATCAGCAGCAGCAATCCACCTGTCACTCAAGTGGCCGCGCCTTTAATTATGCAGAACTTTAAGGCTTAACATAATTTAAACGGATGAGATATAAAAAAAATCACCCCCTCACAATTATCATGAAGGGCAAAATTAGCTGTAAAGACCAAGGATATGACGGTAGTTTTGTCAAATTAAACAATAAAATGCTAATGAAGTGACTCTCAGAGCAGCTGGAGATGAAATTTGTGTATTCATATCATCATAAACAAAACAGTGCATTGCACCATCCGCCGTTCATTCATTGCATAAATATGGCGCCAAATGCTTCCACATATTTGTAGTATTACTATAGAATTTTACCTGAGCATTGCAAATCACGCTTTGTTCTTGGTTCTTGTCAAAAGTATCTCCATCATGATAAGCACTGAATGAGTGACAGGCTCTCGTGACATTGCGCAAGGTAAATAAGAGGGAGGCATCTCAAGTCACTTGCAGGTCTCAGCAGCATGAATTATGTGCCCAGCAACATCTCATTCAAATATTATGCTAATTAACAGTGAGGGTGGTTTCAGACATTACAGTGCCGCACTCGTACTGACTCTTATTCTGCCTGAAACAATGAAAAGACCGAGCTGAAGGCAGAGCAATTCGACCAATCAGATGAAAGCAGCACTTCAGCGCTGCCCACAAGTGTAAATGAAATATTGAAGCCATAAACCGATTTGTAAACCCCAAATGACAAAATGAGATATCGAGCCAAAAACTCATTTTCCGTTTGTTAAACTAAACGGAAAAACAAATAAATGAGCCATTTTCCATTTCTCGTTATTGAATTAGGAAATTAAATGATCAAAATGTACACGGACCAACTGTCTTGTCCATGTTCTCTCACTTGAATCCTCTTGAGTCTTGAGTCTCTTGACCTCCTGCAAGCCCCGCCTTGTTCACGCAGTGATTGACATGGCGGAAGGGGGCAGAGATGTGATCAGCTCGGAATGCATTTCAATGTGCACATTGAATTTTGCAACATTCATTGCGGGACACTGAATGAAAATGCATTCGTAAGTGTCTTGACTGTGAGTGTAAATGCAAATAAGAAAAATAACATTGGAATGATCATTTTGCCACAGTGTTTGCTTGAACATGTTAGACATATCTAAATATTTCTGTAATACATTTTCATTTTAACCTGCAACTTATAAAGCGTTAAAATTAGTATTCATTTTACATATTAAAGCTAGTGTATGAAATGACAAATGAAAATTATGTAATTTCATTTTCATTTTCATTTTGCACCAAACGTTGCACAAATGTATTGGAAAATGTCAATGTAAATACAGAAATGCATTGCAATTTTACATATTGCATTGTCATTTTGCATATTACATTCCAAATTGAATATTGCTACCCATATGCTTCCATACTAATGAAAAGATTCACATTAATCAAATCTTCTTTTAAATGTTTGCTTAATTATCAGAAAAAATCGAATCACAGTTCTTAAGAATCTATATCGAATTAACGTCTTTTAAAAAAACTGAAAAAAAAATGCCCAGACCTAAAAATAACTTATTGAATTTAAAATTACTATTTTTAGTTAGAAGTGCTTTCTTTTTTATTTGTTTCTAAAATGCAATATCACAAAAGACAAAATAGCAGAAATAAGTTATTTTTATATATAATCCATAATTATCATCCGTTTATCAAATCGGGCATATTTTTAATACGCTATGAAGACATATTTTTCTAATAATATAAAATCAGTTTACTTTCTGTTAAATGCTCTAAACCGCTATTTATAATTTCAATTCAATTTAATATATTTTTTTTTAGATGTGATATACATAACTTGGTTGAGAATTGAATATATAGATGATACAATATATATATAAAATAATAAAACATTCTCCACATTTTTAATGGAGTTTTTGTTTCAAGACTCCGATTCATTTCAAACACAAAAAAAGTTTTGATTTATTTGTGGTATAATGTGCCCACTGCCAGTTTACCCAAAATTTCAGGACTCAAGGTTGCCAGTCGGCAGAAAACAGTGAATTTCATTTTGGTCATCGCCAAGTGCTGTTGGTGTCATCAATCTGGAAACCTGCTTGTGCATCAAGTGTGAGGAGGAAGAGCCTGGTGATAATCCTACAGCACATTTAAAACTGTGGTCCAAGGTCACATATGCATCCTTTAGCAGAGTTTGTGGTCTTCTAGGTGCTTTCTGTGAACCCCCCAAAAATGTAGTTGTATGGGTCAGATGTTGGCCTTTCCAATATCCAACAATTGACGGCAACCAAAACTAGTGGATATAGGGTGATCATGAGTCACTCTGAACCCAGTAAATACAATAAATCTGGTCAGGCAGTTAATAAATAGTGGCTGTCTGCAATTTCCAGCATACTCATCATGTGATCATAGTCTTTGTGCAAAGCATCCTGTCTGTGGACAGGATTTCATTGACAAGCAAATACTCAAACTCCCACACAAAGGATGTTTTTCTGGCTTTTTAGAGGAGGTTGCAAAATATTAATGTCAACCCTAAAAAATAAAAGTAGGATATGTGAACATCACAGTATGACAGTTTGGTGTCACCTTGGTGCAATGACATGTGGAACAGTGAGATAAGGGCAGAGTTTAACCGCTTACGGCATGTAAGATTGTCTTTAATATGACTAAACTAAGTTTCACACATGCCCTAAAACACTCAGAATGCAGCAAAAGAAGCATAACAGGGTCTACACAATGCATGCAGGGTGAAATTCTTCCCACTAAACAACCTTGTCTCTGCTGCTTTACTGTCTGTGATTCATGCAAGAAAATAAAAAAATAGAAGAGTACACACCTACTTCACAAAGTCTAAAAAAGGCAAGCAAGAAAGAAATAGAAACAAACACAATTTAAGTTGCTAAAGACACAAATGCATCCTTCAGGAAGAAAGACTGAAACATATCCTCACTCCCCCAACTGAGATTGCTAAGATTTATGGTTTGCCACAAGCTTTTTACTGGATTTGGGATATTTAATTTAATTGCTGGTACACCAGAATGGAAGAGAGCAATGGTTGTTTTCCCCTGCTCTGTACAGTTCTGTTGAATTATACAGTAGATTCAATAAAAACGACTTATACTGGTGCATTTCAATGAATTAGAATGTTGTGAAAAAGTTCATTTATTTCAGTAATTCAACTCAAATTGTGAAACTTGTGTATTAAATAAATTTAATGCACACAGACTGAAGTAGTTAAAGTCTTTGGTTCTTTTAATTGTGATGATTTTGGCTCACATTTAACAAAAACCCACCAAATCTCAACAAATGTAAAATCAGCTAATCAACTCAAAACACCTGCAAAGGTTTCTTGAGCCTTCAAAATGGTCTCTCAGTTTGGTTCACTAGGCTACACAATCCTGGGGAGATCTGCTGATCTGACAGTTGTCCAGAAAACAATCATTGACAGAGGGTGAAGCCACAAACATTCATTTCCAAAGAGGTTGGCTGTTCACAGAGTGCTGTATCCAAGCATGTTAACAGAAAGTTGAGTGGAAGGAAAAAGTGTGGAAGAAAATGATGCACAACCAGCCGAGAGAACCATAGCCTTATGAGGATTGTCAAGCAAAATCGATTCAAGAATTTGAGCGAACTTCACAAGAAATGGACAGAGGCTGGGGTCAAGAGCCACCACACACAGATGTGTCAAGGAATTTGCTGAACCAGCGCTGGGCTATGGAGAAGAAGAACTGGACTGTTGCCCAGTGGTCCAAAGTCCTCTTTTCAGATGATAGCAAATTCTGTATTTCATTTGGAAACCAAATTCCTAGAGTCTGGAGCATGGGCGTCATGCATTCATGATTTTTGAGGGGGCACATTTGGGGGGGGTTCGGGAGTATAAGTCATTCTACGAAAGCACTGTATAACTGATCTAGGCTTATTTTTTTATATATTTTTTTCCTTTTTATTCAAAACAATTCCAAACATGCTTAATATATCAGGAAATATCTCGTTTCTCAAATATGTGTAGGTAAACGCGTTTTGCACCTTTATAGATTGTTCTTTGATAAATATATGGAAATGTAATCTATTAACTACACATAAAAACCTGACTTTTTACTTAAGTGCCATATCATGCCATAAAATATTTTTAATACGACTGAATTTGCATTTAATGTAAATTTTAATAACAATATTGTAAGATACTTATTTTAACACTTTCATTTTACAGAGAGTAAAGAACATTTACATTATCAAAAAACATTTTCATTCAGTCTAGCCAGAGTTCAGGCACTCTCAAAAACTCCCATTAAAATCACTGAAGCACTTTACATTATGAAACGAATATCTTACTTACATTCGTACGCACATCTGCACTTTTTGTTGTTTCTGATGAGAGAATTCGCTAAATAATTCAGTCAGCGAGCAAGTGAACAAAACACTGCGTTTCAGTGATGACTCTTCTGGACGTCTCTGATTGGCCATTGCATCCATAAGCGCAACAGAATAGTTTCTGATTGGTTATCATGAAGCGTTGTACGAACGCGTCTGTCTCTGGCTCAGCGCCAGCCAGCGAACGCAGATTTGAATTTAGCAGCTGATGCTGTGTACTGAACGATCTATTCTCACCGCTGTGATTGTATCAAATATATAAAAAATATTATTCTGCAATTTTTTTTTTTTTCGTTTGGAAGCTGCATTTAAAATCCACTTGGCTCAGAAATCTGAATGGAAATCACTTTGAATGGGCACGACGCCTCTGGTCTGGAGGAAGGGTGGAGAAGCTCATAGCCCAAGTTGCTTGAAGTCCAGTGTTAAGTTTAAAGAGTCTGTGATGATTTGGGGTGCAATGTCATCTGCTGGTGTTGGTCCATTGTGTTTTTTGAAAACCAAAGTCACTGCACCCATTTACCAAGAAATTTTGGAGCACATCATGCTTCCTTCTGCTGACCAACTTTTTGAAGATGCTGATTTCATTTTCCAGCTGGATTTGGCACCTGCCCACACTGCCAAAAGCACCAAAAGTTGGTTAAATGACCATGGTTTTGGCGTGCTGACTTGCCAGCAAACTCACCAAACCTGAACCCCTTAGAGAATTTATGACAACAAAGTTCTTTACTCTTTTGATCTTAATTGTTTCAGTAAGTAGAAGAAACAGTTTGACAGTGTTCATTCAGCTGCAATAGCAGTGCAACAAAGCAGAGCAAATAAGTTGTCTTTGACATCAAATCCTCGACTCAAAGACTTTTTGACATTTTAACCTCAGGGGCCCTAAAAATACTCAAGCCATAAAATATTTTCATTTTCTTCTTTTCTGAGAAGAGTTCTCAGAGATATAAACACCATTTAATGATTGGATTCTGTTGTTTATGGGCTTCAGTTCATTGTTTTGCATATGTAAAGGAAGCAATGGTTAACCACACACCTGTTCAACTGATAAAGCCATCTGGACTTGTTTGCATTATTTCCAGTGTGTCTCTACAATCAAAATTGTGGCTCAGTCATGTATGAAAAATTACACATGGTAACAATATGTAAATATATAATATGCATATTTAGCTCATAAGCTCCATGTGCACAGTTTTGTTTTTCAGTCCTATACTCTGCAATTATATGTCAGAAAACAGACAAACAGTGAATGCGCAGATTTTCTTGTATAAAGATGCCAGCTGACTGAGCAGATCCATCAGAGTGCTGTTCCTGGAAGGCACTGGGGTCACTAAACTACTTTCTCTCAAACCTGACATTACCCCTGCTGTCAGAACCCTAGTATGGTTAACAAATGTGAGCTCCTATGCAACGTAAACTTGGATGGAGCCCTGTGCCTCAAAAAGAGGCAGGCAATGAAAAAAGCTATAAGTAACTAAAAGCTTATTTAGACTAGAGAAAATAACAAACACCATAGTATCCATGCCTCCCATCTGAAGACATTGGTGATATCCAATATAGTTGAATTTTATATTTGTGCAACGTTATCTCTTTTAATATATGGCATTGACTCTGAATTACTCTCGTCAAGTGATAAGTTATTTGAAAATAGCTGCCCTCCCCACTTTAATTCATCTCTCTGCATGAGTGAAACTTCAAACAGTTACATACATCAAATAAGTAGCAGACCACCTAATGCCTTTGTTTTTTTTTTAATTCTACTGACCTTGTCTGGAAGTCGGGTATAATATTTTAGAATGAAATTCAGAGGCGTGTTGAGAGCAGAGAGAGAGTTTATAACTCACTGTGAGAGATGGAATACTGCTTTACTCGCATTCAGCAGATGAGAGGAGACTTTGTTTTCTTTGTTGTCTCTTTTTTTTTCTTTTTTTTTCTTTTTTGAGCACCAATAATCGACAATAAGCTCTTCTTCAACAAAAATACAAACAGTAATATGGTTCAAATAATGAACAAAATTTATCTGAAATACCGAACATCATTATTCATTTATTATTATTTATTAATTTATTTATTACATTTTCAACAAAATATCAGTCTTTAATGTTCAGAAATCTTCACAATAATGAGCAAAATTTATCTGAAATACCGAACATCATTATTCATTTATTATTATTTATTCATTTATTTATTACATTTTCAACAAAATATCAGTCTTTAATCTTCAGAAATCTTCACAATGGCATAACTGAATTTTGGGACAAGATAAAAAGCAGTTTAAAACGTATTTGATTTGTGTGATAAATGATTTAAATAAATCAATAAACAAATGTAAATGTAAATGAACATCAAAATAAACTAGAACATATTTACACTCTTTAAAAATATTATTAAAGAAAAATATTTGTTCGTTTTTTTTTTTTTTAGAGTAATGTGAGTATCAGGGTTGAATGGTTGGGATTTATGAATGCAGAAAAATAGAGAACAGTTTGTGTAAGCCCTGAGAAAATGGAATGAGATTATTCACTTGTCTTCCTGCCATGCTTTAGGAAAGCTCCAAATAATGTTATTTCTTATTACCAAATTCATAGAGGATGCCAAGTATGAGCCTCAATAATTTAAAACTAAACAGAATCATGCAAACTACAGTACCAACAAACTTATCCTCCAGTCTAGGGTGGAAAAAATCCACTTAGCTTTACTTTCTAAACTCACAAGCATTTATTTCATCTCGAGAAAGTCACACATTGTAATTTCTCCCACTTAAATTATGCAGGCAGTGGCTTGTATGACAGCACAGTCCATTTGGTTTTGATGCATATGCTGCAGCCACCCACCGATGCCTGTTTTAGGTTTTAAGGGATTCATTCATCCTGCTGCCCCATTTAAGTTCAGACCAGGCCTCAGTGCACCTCAAACTCATTATGACATGGTGGCCTGATATGCTAAATGGCAATGGCCTATTAAAGGTGCTCTAAGTGATGTCACACATTTTTTAGGCCAAAACATTTTTTGTCACATCCAGCAAACATCTCCTCACTATCCGCTAGCTGCTTGTCCCCTGAACACACTGTAAAAAAACGGGGACTCTCTAGACACCACAGGCTCCACAAACAACATGAAAAACAAACTGGGCTCACCCGAACCACAAAACATAACAAACTGTTCCAGCCAATAACCGACAAGAAAGATTTGGGGGTGGGGTTTGGGGGGTTAGTGCACGGATGAGGAGGAGGGAGGGTCTAGCTAGCCTCCGTTTTGTTTGACAACAATTTGAACGTCAACAAGAAGTTACGACTCCCGGCATCGCTTAGAGCACCTTTAAGAAAAACAAGCACCACTATAATTTCTGCTAACTTGGAAGCATGGGGTGATTAAAATGAATATTTTACTTAAACCAAGAATATCCAGGCTGCAATATGGTTATGTGTGCTTTTTGAAATCTCTGTCGCTTTTGATAGAATGGCACATAAACCTTTAAAACCAACTATATGTATACAGTATATATATATATATATATATAAAAAACATGCTTACATGTTTAGCAGAATGGCATACTCTACCATGGAGCCCACAGTAAACATGTTTTTCTTTTTCCTCTCTTGTGAGTGTACTTTGCAATTACGGACTTGATTATAAATTTACGATATGTCACGCCACAATGCCCGGTGCCAATATTTTACAACTTACGAGCAAGCATTTCAAGTGTTTTATGCTCCTCTCCAGACTTTGATAGGCCAAAATTAATGTCTTAGTTAGGATTGATCTCCTTTATGAGTTTTCGGAGGCTGAGACCTCAACAACACAACTTGGCCTTGCTGAAAGCACCCACCAGAGTACCATAAGTAGTGATTGCAACGCATAGCACCAAGACAAAGAGGCTAAAGGCTCTATATTTATGGCTTAGGGTTCCAGCAATAGCGAAAGAGAGTGAGGAGTATATTTCAGAAACTGCTTTGGAGCTCTGATGACAGCAGGAATGGAGGAAACTGTATTTTATCAGAGACAAACTCCTGTGACAGTTCATTCTTATTCTAAAGGATTTCAACACTCTTTCATCTATGCATTCTGATAGCATTCCTGGCTTTGCATTTCTTGTTCAGCATTTAAAGAAAGATGTTGTATAGCATTCCTTGTCTTTTTCTTTGCATGAAAACATTTTTCATTGAGGTTTTTATTATGTTGAATACACCCACAAACCTTTAGCCAGAGTTTGAGTCAGTTTCATCTTTTGAAGCAAGTTTCCTTTTAGTCAATTTTAGTCAGACTAAAATTGCTTTAATTTTAGTATAGTATAGCATTTTAGTTAGTAAAATTAAACACAAACTCACAAGTGAAAAATTAAAAAAAGTTGAGCTCCTGAAATTACATTATAAATGACTTAAAAAAAACATAATAATAATAATAATAATAATAATAATTAATATTGTTGTTTTTATTATCATCATTATTACATTTTATTTTTAAATTTACTTGTTGCATATTTTATATTTGGTTGGTCTTCTCATGTCAGATATTTGTTGATCATATATTTTCATTTAAATAGTGCAGATTAATTGTAATTCCTGATGCTCCATTTTTATGTTCTTCTTTGTTGACAAAATATGTTCATTAACAAAGTTTTTTTGTCTGTATTTTAGAATGTCAGCAGGGAAGAGTTTGCATTTAACTGGTTTGAAAGGAACAATTGCGCAGTAATTTTGTTGATGAGGTTAGCTCTTGAAAAACAAATTTTGTTTGTCAGTAATAAAGAAGGATGATTCAAAGGCGTGGGTCGATGCCTGGAAATGTAACAACACATACGTATGTGGTTGTCATTGGAGATGTGTTAAATCGGTGAGTCCATGAAAACCTGTCATTGTTTCATTGCCAGGTTTATTTCACTACCTCAGTTCCCTCCACAGACTTGAAACGTTGTCTTGTTCATGTCACAAATGTCTTCTTGCACAATTACGGAAAACTCAATTCTGTATTAATGTTCGGGGGAAAAAAAGAGCTGGGTTGATTGAAGCCGTAATTCAGCCACCCCGCCGTTACCTGTGCTTTGATCAATCTGTGAATTATGCCCTGTCCTCTGGGAGTCACCAAATTTTCACTGGCTTTAAAATCATATTCCACTTGGAGATATAAAAGACGTATAGAGGCCAGGCGGCACTGTGTTCTGCAGGGTGTCCGGTAAAGATAACAAGTCTGCTTCTTCCCATGAAGAGGGAAAAGTGCTCATTTGAATATATTTTACAGGTTGCTTTCTCTGTGACAATATATATATATATATATATATATATATATATATATATATATATATATATATATATATATATATATATATATATATATATATATATATATATATATAAGGTAAGAAATCACAGTAGTAATAAGCTGAAAGGTAGAAGATACGTCCTTGATCTTTTTTATCTTCTCTGTCCTGATTAATAATTTAATTTTATACAGTTTGCATATTTTAAAAGACTCTAAACTAGTAGAATTTTTTTTTTTTTTTGCATTAAATGGAACTTCTGTGGAGTTTGGGCCTGATAGTTGTTTCTTGCCATTTAGATGCTAAACAGTTCATTATAGGCATAATGAATTTGTGAGCCCATTTGCATCTGATGAAAAAAAAATAAGGCTGTGTTATAATAGGTAATTTTAGCAACATTGCCTGCATCTGCTTTCAGCCTGATATCAAAAGTTAAAGTTCCTCAGTGCATCTACTTATGAATAGTTTGCATCGCACTGATGGTTTCTTATAATTACAAAACATAATCAGGCCATACCTGTAGGGACGCTGGCTCTTAAAAAGGCAGATCACTGCAGCTTTATGCACAAAATGAACACATTTAGCTGAAGTCTAAGAGGCACTTTGAAACGGAATATCTGAAACAAAAAAGAACCCAAAAAATTACATTGGGTTTTGTGTATTTTAAGAAAAGAGTTTTCTTTTCAAGAACGTTGTATGGATGTCTGAGAAAAACTATGATGGGGTTCTGTTGTATTTATGATTTTTCCTGTGAGATTATTGTAAAGTTGACCAAAGTCTACTTTTTATTCTATTGAATATTTCTCTGGATGGGTTTATTTTTGAAAGTCAGTTTCTAGTCAATTTCTATGTAGACAAAAAAAATACTTTAAACTATAGTTAACTTCACCTTTTGTCAACTGGAAAATGAAACATACAATTAAAGCAAAATTTACATAAAACAATGCATAAAACAGCATGTAAGCATTTAAAATACAATAAATACAATGATTAATAAATGCTTGGACAGAGAAATAGTCTTTGTGTCAACTTTCCTGTTTGATAACTAGATTTGGTTTCATTGGTTTTTTTTTGTTTTGTTTTTTTTGGGGGGGGGGGTTGTCATTCATTTGTGCATTTATTAATTTGTTTGTTTGTACAGTATCTTATAATAACTCTGAAACAGTGTGACAGGACGACTTTGTCATCTTGACTGAATAGCCAATTTCAGTGATGATACTCTGTGAGTTTTGTAGTTGAAAGTCTATAGTTTCATCAGCAGACGTTATTGATTCCTTTTCCTCCAGCTGTGTTTGTAGTTTTCAAAGTCCATACCATGTGGAGATACAACACAGGATGCAATCTAAGAAACAGCTTTATGGCACAGTGTAAATGTCAAAGTGTTCTCCTCTTTTACAATGATCCCAAGAAGGGGATTTTGTTGTTCATGGTAAAAGTGAACTCACCATGTACATACAACTAACTTTCCCAACAGAGGGAAATTTCTGTACAAATACATTTGAGGATTGGTTTAAGTTGCATATAAAAATCGATATGAACAAAGAAGGTCACACAATGTCACCAGTTTAGTTATTTGATTTGTAACCTAAATAGTTCTTATATTCATTTGATATGTTAAACATCATAAAATGTATTTGTTTGAAAAAAAAAATTAAATTTAAAGTCTTTGTTTACTTTTAGGCTTAAATTTGACTTGAATCCCATATTTTCAACATGGTCTCTGACTTTTGGACCTCACTATATAATGAGCATGAATGCCATTATGTTCTTGAACGTGCATAGACAGCAGTAATTTCTCTCTTCTCCTTGTTCATAGAAATTTGAAGTACTAATGTACAAAATGAGAATGTGTTTTGAGGAAAATAACCTCATCATTCCATCTGACATTTTTAGGAATTGGCTAAATAGTCCATAAATTTGAACATGAAGTCATAAATGCCAGAATAAGGCAGAAAAGGGGAGAAAAGTTCAAATTGTAAATGTGCTGTGAATATTGAGATCTCCAGCAGAATGTGGTCAAGCAGGAGATAAAAAGATGGGGGAAAGACAGAAGGAGATAAATTTGACTGTAACAGCGGAAGGCAAAAGAAGGAATGTAGAGTGAAAAAGAGAGAGAGGGAGTGAGAAAATCTCATAAACGTGCTGCTGCATATGGCTACATTTTATGCTGGAATGTGGGAAAGGGGTTGCCGGTTATGATCGGGCAAAGAAAAAACGGCTATGGTTTTATTGGGTTACATTAGCATACCACAACCCTGATCTCAGCCCCTCAAGGTTATATTTGAAATATACATGTACATATTAAATGCTTGCTTTTGTTGTCACGTAATAAAAGCAAATGTGCTGCAGATTTGATTCAGGGAGTGATAACGCATCTATTCAAATGTAAGAATCATCCGAATACAGTTACTGTAAAATTGAATGTTATTGAGCTCATTCAGTAAGGGATTGCAAGGCTTTCTAACTTTTTGAACAATATGAGAGCCACAGAAATATTTTTGACATATTTGACAGTGCAATAAAATACAAATATAAATACAGATGCCGACCCCTTAGCTACACCAACAGTTGAATGCTTTTGCCCATATAGGGGATTTCCTGGAAAGTCATTTGCTTTATTACTCTTGTGAGACTTTCTGTACAAAATACCGCTATTGAGTCTGAATGAAACATAAGTTACATGTGAGAGTTTAGCGTGTGCTTTTAAATTTTTGATATCACTTCATATCAACACCCCTAATTAACATGATAACATTATATTACATTTAGTTATCTCAAATTATGGAAAATTGTGACACCTCAATTAAGAGATTAAAATGTTAGTCCTTTTGTTCTATTAAGAGATTAAAATATTAGTCACTATTTTTCTATTAGGTCGTATTTTCTATTAAGAGATCAAAAATGTTTGTCCTATTCTTATATTAGGAGATTGTTCCCTTAAGAGGTTGAAAAAGAGAAACAGAGACTGATATTAAGATGTAAAAATATTAGTCCTATTCTCCTATTAAGAGATTAAAATTTGTTTTGTCGTTCTATTAAGAGATTAAATATTAGTCGCTATTGTTCTATTAAGTAGGACTGTCAAGATTTAAGATTTTTCACTTCATCATTATTGTGGCCGAAAAGATGAGATTGTGATTATAGAAATCTTGAAAAAGCATGAATAAGACATGTGAGAGTGAGAGTTTAGCACTGTGTGACATTCATTTGTATTATTTTTTAAATATCACATCACCACACCCCTATTATATATATATATATATATATATATATATATATATATATATAATTTTTAACTGAATAACTAAAATTTAAAAAATATCATAAAGTCATTTCTTAAATGAATCTGTGCAGTGGAAATGCTTTCATTATATAGGTTCAGCATGCACTTATCATTGTTTGTTTTATATAGCCAACATCACATTAGTAAACAACATGATTATGCACTTCCAGACTTCCTGATAATTGTAATACAGTTATGTTGTGACATTGGTCACTGTAGGCTTTTCTTCTGCAGTCAGTCAAACAGAGACACATGCTTAGACAAAATGACAGGGGAAGAGAAGAAGAAAGAGGGACTCTGAGCTAAAACTGAGCTTAACTGACAGTCTGAGCCAATGCTAATGTTATCTCTGTGATTTTAGTCTTGTGTGCGGGAATCTCTGGGCTCAGCGCTTATGGGATCACTGCACATTGTAATGCCCTTTGACACCAATAGAGCTCTTTCTTCATGGCTTTACAGTGGGGGATTGGTACTCGTCTCCTCAGTGCTAAGCAAATGTCTTCATTTCTCTCTGTTTTTGAGTGATGCTAATGTCTTTTTAAGTGGCCCGAAAACATTTCTAGGTAACTCGTATTTTATAATTTCCCTAATGAGTCGCTGTTTTTAGCTTCTATGACATTTCACAATGGAAGGTATTGGGAAATTCTATTAAGTAGTATGAGTTTTCTATAACTTAACTCTCTGTGCTGAAGACAAACTAGCTTGCCCTTATTTCAAATAGTGATCAATTGAAGTGCACAATTATTGTCAAAGTTTTAATAAAACCTCACTTTAAGTTAGTTTAAGCTGCTATATAGTTAGGTGGCATGTACTTATGTCTTATGATTAACATTATTGACTCTGCTGTACTTTTCCTACAACACCCACACTGAGTCGATCAATAACACATGTATTCATATCATAAACCACGTTCTCTCATATCTTAGATTTGATGCTCATTACAGCACAATACTGTTCATTCATTTCACAGTAATAATAACCAAAGTAACTTTTCTCACTCTTCTTCTGTTTTCCAGATGAGTTTAAAGCCTTTCTCAAGAAATTGCCAACGGATCATTTTTTAAACACCTCTGCCGTCTTAAAGTTCTGGACATCAGATCTGGTCCTGCAGAGACGTTATGGTCTGCTGGAGGCGAGCACTAAAGTGGTGCTGGGAAAAGCCATCAAGATTGTCCGCAAACTCTTTGCTCTCAGCAAGCGCTGTCCCACACAGCCAAAGATCAGCCTGCCTAGAGAAAGGTACAAGGCCATATGATCTTTTTTCACTTTATAACACAAGTTAGCATGTACAATGTGAATTTTAGAAAAATTCACATTGTCATCCGAAAACTGAAACTTCCATCATTTACTCACTCTCATGACATCTCTGTCCATACATGGATAGTTTATGGGGTAGAGCATTTTGGACCCCATTAACTTTAATTTTCCAGACAAAAACAGTTCTTCAGAATATCCTGTTCTGTATTCCAGGCTAAATGTAAATGATGAAAACCCCTGCTTTAATCTATTGATCAGAAATATTTTAAGCAAATACTTTAGCCTTTATATATATTTGTCTTTGTTGGTCTGTAAGGTTGTTGGTTAGTTCTCTCTCAATATATAACAGACTGTTTGGTTTATTTAGTGCATGGCTTAGAGTCAATAAAGATTACATGGTCCAGCTGTCATCTTCTTTTAAAATTGACCCATATCCTATATCTGCTTTTACAGTACACAACCCAAGGTGTATGTACTGACAAGGAAAAGTGTCCACCTGAGTTGACATTATTCGCCACCATCGCATTTTAATGACTTACAACCAGCATTGACAGTAGAATATCCAATCTGTCTGCTAACATTGCAGACACAAATGCACAAAATCCAAGTGTTTTCTTTTTTTTTCTTTTTTTCTGCTTACATGTTTTTGGGCCATATGCAACTTGTGCCACATGGGAGGAAAAATAGGAATTGGGTCACTTGGACATGTAATATGAATCAAGCCACAACACTTGTGGTGCCCTTATAGAGTGAAAGTTTCTGAATAGTGGTCAGTGTGTGCACACTATAAACAAGAGGTCCAAGCGAGTGACAGATTGTAGTTAGCAGCCTTCAGCTTGAAGACTTTCACTAGTCAAAAGTCTGTTTCATGAAATTCTTAAATAATGTCAATATACTGAAAATAAAGGTTAAAAACTTTTACAATTCTTTCAACATATAAATTATTTCAGAGGAGTTTCTCAACAAAAATAGATGTTTTATGTAAGAGACAACCAGCACTTAATTAATGAACCAAGCAGAAACAAGATGCATCTGTTTGAAATGCATCTTGACATCAAAGGCTCTCCTGAACAAGAATAACATTACATTAGTGGATTTATAAGGTTATTAATAAACTGAAGAGTCCAGGACAAAAGGATACTTGATGAAATGAAATCCCACAGGGAGACAGACAACAGAAAGGGCATGTGACGCAAGATATTTTATTTAGGTATGCATGGCATTAAGTATGCGTCAGCAATTGTGAAGTGAGTAGGAAGATATTGGAGAGCCCATGGAGTCTGAGCCTATATTTAAGTGGCTTGTCTCTTGCTAAATTGGATAAAAGAGAATAAAAAGAATGCACCGTCTCCTCACACTCATCCACAAAGGCTTTTAAGATTCACTTCCTCCACTGGTTAAGAACAATTTGCATTTGCCTAAGAACGGGCCTTCAGCACTCAATTAATATTCGTATCAATCAGCAAGAGGAAATTAATGCCTCATTTACCACCGAGAAAATAAGGCTGATGTCATGTCTTGAATGAACAATTTTAACATGTTAGTGAACATTTTTTAATGTCAATGAAGCCCAGATTTATTTTGATTTCATCTTCATTAAAGTAAAACCAAGCCTGTCATTTTTTCAGGAACTAATCTTTTCTGTAATTATCACTTCTTTGTTGCAGGACTCTGGGTTTTTGGCTCAACAAAGCTCAATCTCTGTTGTACTGCAGCGAGCATGGTGTGTACGGCTCCTTCTCTGAGGAAATGCATGGCTGCATCTGTGCCGCAGAGCAACGTACTGTCTGCCAGGGCAACGTGCCATGTAAGGTGGGTGAGGGGACCCTCTGCTCATCCTGCGCCCCAGACAACATCACCCGCTGTGGCACATGCCTCCCAGGCAGCATACTCCATATGGGATTCTGTCGCCCCAACATTGCCAACTCTTTGGACCACTACGTAAACTTTGACTTTGACATGCCGGACACAGAAATGCGTCACCTCCTCCAAAGGCTCGACAGCCGCATGGAGGTCCACGCCATCTACATCAGCAATGATGTGCGACTAGGCAGCTGGTTTAATCCGGCGTGGAGAAAGCGCATGCTGCTCACCCTCAAAAGCAACAAAAACAAGTCCAACCTTATCCACATGCTGATGGGGATCTCTTTCCAGATCTGTTCCACCAAGAACAGCACGCTGGAACCCGTGCCTGCAATCTATGTCAACCCCTTCGGGGGCAGCCACTCCGAGAGCTGGTTTATGCCCATCAACCAGCAGGACTTCCCAGACTGGGAAAGAACTAAATTGGATGCCTCACTCCAGTGCTATAACTGGACCCTAGCTCTTGGCAGCAAGTGGAAGTCCTTCTTTGAAACGGTGCACATTTACCTGCGCAGTCGCATAATTACAGATGATCCCAACGTCAATGAGACACTTTTTTATGAACCACTGGACCTGGAGGATCATTCAGCCAACCTGGGCTACATGAAAATCAACAGCCTGAAGGTCTTTGGCTACAGCATGCACTTTGATCCAGAGGGGATCAAGGACCTGATCCTGCAGTTGGACTACCCGTACACGGAAGGCTCGCAGGATGCGGCCTTCCTGATGCTTCTGGAGATGAGGGACCGCATTAACCGACTCTCTCCTCCAGGAGCCCAGCCGCTGGACCTCTTCTCCTGCCTGCTGAGACATAGGCTCAAGCTTTCGTCCAGCGAGGTCGCCCGTATAACAGAGGCGCTCCAGAGTTTCAACGCCAAGCTCCCCAACTCCACTGAGCCAGAACTCAGCCAGCTGTGCAGCTAGCTCAAATGAGCCGCTGTGGCTCATTTTACCTGCCTGTGAGAATGTATTTGTTAATGTGGTGAGAGAGAAAGGGAAAATAAATATATTGTCAGTGTGCGTGTAAATGTTTGTGGATGAGATTCTCTTTTTTGATTGTGACTGATACAGGAGTGTACCTTAGAAGCTGTAAGTTGCAAGAATATTCCTTTGCTGGGAAAACCTTGTTGGAGCTAGCATACAGTCAAACTACTTATTGTCTTTGAGTAAGGGTTCCTTTTGAGATGACTGGGATTAAGAAGTAGATTGCCTCTGCATGATTCATGAAAAGGAACATTTTAAGTGAGAATACATAGCTACAATTTCTTAGCACGTATGTGCTAGTGTTGTAGTTATTCTTGGTGATATCACTGTTCAGGATGAATCCGGAAATCCGATAAAGTGTTGGAGCACAGTGGTCCAATGGTTATAACAATCAGCAAAGATTCAAATTTGTGCTTTTCTATTTCATCTGGAGTCGCATCCTGTATTGTGAGATCTGTATTTGATGTAGGACTGAATCGCCAGAATGTTGGATAGAATTCCTTTGTATTCAGAGATATGGCTTAACCAAAAGGTAATCATGAAAGTAAACTGAATGGCATCATTTCTTATTATATATATATATATATATATATATATGTATGTATTTTTTTTTCTTTTTTGAGAAGGCAACCAGAAGGTTACAGTACATACTTACAATATTGTTTTGAACAGGATTGTGGGCCACTTTGTAAATACTGCTCATCTCTTTCAAGATGTGAAAAGCATCATATACCGAAACACCCATCATAAACACCCATATTTGTACTTTTTTTGAAAGTACAAAGTCCAAAAAAAAAAAAAAAAAAAAAAACACTTCAACACAAAACAGTTGCCTTATGGAGTGAAGTCTCTGTTCTGATATCAAAGCACATTTGGCTGTATGACTCTCTCTTTAAGAAAAAAGAAGAAAACACTTTTTTCTCATTCTTTTCCTCTTTTTCCTCTATACTAAATTCTGTTTTTTAATTACAGTGACCTCTAATCTGCAAATTTCAATTTTTAATTGAAGCATTATATGAGGAGTGCATTTCATGTTATCTATGTGCAAATACAGAGTATGCATCACCTTGATCAATAGCTTTGTTTTCCACAACCTTTACATGCTTTTCTATTAGACATAAGATGATGTGACAAGGCATAATTGTAATACATGAATTAATTTAATATCTCTACATCTTGAAGAAATTATTTTCACTCGGCATTTAATAACCATACATGTACTGCTTAAGTGTTCTTGATTAAGTTACTTGGGTTGTAGCATTTGTCAACACAAACATCCACAAAATTACAACCTTTGAAAACACAGAGCATTTATTATTTCTTTTTATATAAAACTGGAATGTGTGGAAATGTCTGTGAAAATTGCATATATGCATCAACATAAAAAGTGATCAGTTTCCTGTCAAGATAAGATGGATCGCTCAATATTTGGGGAGCAACTTTTACAGCGCAACATAAAAAACAAAACTAGAATAAAAATTGCAATTTATGCTGTTGTCATGGAGAGCTGTAGGACCTTCACATTGTCTGACACAATATATCTGTGCCTCAGCTGTGAAGGGAGAAAACATTCTCGCTAAATTCAGAAGATGGAAATCACAGGGAGTCTGTAAATATTAGTTGCTTATCTTAATGTCTAAGACAGGTATAAATTTTCGCCCTTCAACAAATTGTCAAGACAGTGAAGGGCGTCTAATCAATCACAACATCCCTTTGTAAAATGGCATAGCCTCACTCTTAAGGAACACAATCTGAATATTTCTGTTTATGATGAGGATTAAACTGCCTGTTACAATGTATTTTTGGTAACACTTTATAATAACTTTCATAAATTAGGTTATAAACAATATATATATATATATATATATATATATATATATATATATATATATATATATATATATATATATATATATATATATATATACACTGTACATACACTGTATACTACTGTTTAAAGGTTTGGGATTGGTACGATTTTTTTTAAATGTTTCTAAAAAAATCTATCTTAGTCTCTAATGCTTTATCCCTTTTATTTATTTTTTATTTTTATTATTATTATATATTTAATAGATTTTAAAATGTAATTTATTCCAGTAATGGCAAAGCTGAATTTTCAGCAGTCATTTCTTCAGTATTCAGTGTCACATTACCTTTGTAACTTTGTAAACAGTTGTGTTGCTTTTTGTGGAAACCATGAGATATTTTTTCCAGGATTCAACAGCATTTATTTGCCATATACTTAAAATGCACTTATATATATATATATGAATATTAATATTTTGGATAAACTCTTACTGACCCCAAACTTCTGAACTAACAGAATATATATACAATTCTGAATATTACATTCATATATAATGTAATCTATATTAACAAGTGATCTTTTAAGAAGTATATAGGCATAATGTATTGTTTAAAAATGTATGATATAAAAAGATATGAAAGTTATTAAATAGTGTCACCTATATATCTCATATCTGAGTCCTGCGTCAATATCTCAGTTTTAGTTTGTTTTTTATCCTCAAATCTAATGTATTTCTGATTAAAATCACTCCAGCCATCATGGTCTCATTATTGTTTATGTGCACAGTTGACTGAGGAAGCTATTACATTTTCCTGTACAAAGGCATGAGATGAAAAGTCATTATTTAACAAGGCGCTAACCATCTATTCAGTTTCTGCTGTATGCTTTGCTATACACTCATGTCAAAGTGAATATACTTATATGCCAAATCCAGCCATCTTTGGGATTCCTGATTTAACAGTTTAATCTTTCCTTTCTTAGCAGATGTCATGCAATCGTTCACCTAATATGTGACACTGTACTCTGCATTTCATCTGAAGCTTTTACCTTCAACACAGGCCTGACAGCTCTCAGATTCTTTACTGTAACAGATACAAGCAGCTTTGTTTTCATTTTCTTTGGGAATTCACCAAGGGTTTTATTCAGATTTTGCCTCTCTATGCTTTTCTAGAAACATGTCAAATTTGACCTACTTTTAAGCTTTTTCTGTGCACAGTTTCAGTGATTTAAAAATAAAATGTGAGGTTTTTCAGATTCAAGGAAAGCAGTTGTAAAGCAATCCTCATTAGCATTCGTTGAAAAAAAAAGAATCCTCTAATGTGCAAAGAAACGCTGTGGCAAGGGGGCAAAAATATTTGTAGTAAAAATCTTTGCATTAATTAATTTCAGCCTGTGGTTATTAACTGAGCATGCTCTGAAACAAAATGGCATGTTGTCAAGCGAATCTAGCTCTTGGAGTTTGAGGGATCCGTTGGCGTCACTAGTGGCTGAGTCAATTCCCACACGTCAGGACTCTAAGAAAACCTCAGAAATGCTATTTCAGGATATTTCATCTCCGTTCTTAATTCTAGTTGCAATCAACTTTTCCCAACCTGTTTTTAAACTACATTTCTGTGCAGCAGATAGCCAGACACACATAACTGTATATCTGTATGAATACAGCATTCCAGACAGCTTTACCATGCTGTAAACATTTCAAGACTGAAACTGTATCTCTGCCATTTCATAAACAGCTTGTGTATCTACACATTTTTTGAATAATATTCAAATAACATTTAATCTCAGAGGGGTCAGTCCAGGGTCCTGCCTTCAGTCATGCATTGCCATAATGTGACATTTGAATATTTGTAACGTCCAGAACCAAAGTGCTGAATGTAAATAGTTTGACTGCATCCATTTCTAGAGAGACAATATAGCTCAGTTACGAGCGTGAGGTGCCAGCTTGAAATATTGCAGAGGGGATTCTGCATGTGGCGTATGATTCTTTACATAGTCGGATATGGGAGGTGTGGTCATGAAATGAAACATTATCTTTATACTCTTAAGATCACTTCTATCTCAAAGTTTTAACAAGATGTAAATGTTCTTATATGAATTAATAAAAGGATGAAACAATCCTTGCGCTCCATGGAGTCTAAATAAATGCTTTACTGGATACGTTCCATCTCCTTTCTACCCGCATGAACTCTTTGAACTAATATACAGCAACAGACGACCATTAAAAGATTCAATTTAGTCATCGTTTTCCATGGTACTAATTATTTACTTTTATGGAGATGTTCACAACATCAGTTTGTAGGTTAATTTCTAATAGGTTTTTAGAACAGCAGTTTTCTATTTAAAATAAACAAGGTCTGTAGATCACCGGCTATGACATGGTTAGCGAATGTGTTTTTATCTCATGCTTGCTTTTGTAAATATTATCGGTTAAGGTTTAGTGTAGATGGAGCGTTATTTTCAAATGTGACAGAGCATTAACCTTTCAGGGCCACTCATTGGACATTTTGTTTCTGAATTATTGCGATATGTACAACAGACAACAAAATAGAAGATTCACATTGATCTGTTTCAGATACATCTGAACACAATTTTGGCAACACTCAATGAACATTTCCTTTTGAAAGTGTTATGAACAACCCAGTCTCATATAAAAACGTACCCTGACTACGTTGGTCCAAAGTGCAAAACGTAGAGGGGTTACAATAATGGCCCTTGAATTGTATGACTGTTACGTTTTTTTTTGCCTATTCTTTTCCTATTGTTTTGCGTCCAAGTCACGTGACTTTCAAGATTCCGAACGTGGGAACAAAAAACATGGCGGACATTTCTCTCATTTTTTGTGAAAAAATCAATATTTTGAGTTAGTTTCTGCATAAAAATACGTTTTGATTACATTTCTAGCGAGAAATATATATTTTATTTTCATAATATTCACTCAGTGAATGTACATAATCACTCGCTTGTTCGTTGTTGCGAAGATTTTTCAGATCTCGCCAGAATAACGTGAAACTGCAACGTTTTGGTTGCTATGGACGCTGCTATCGCCTAGCATAGCTGTGGCCCCAGATTCCACATACTCTTCCTTGCGATTTCGCTCCGTCTGACGGATCAAACCCCTGCCCACTATATGCGATTCGTCTTGAGGTTGATTTGCTGATCAACACATTAATCCTGTTACAATGTCACACCAGACATGTTTTTCAATGAGCCTGGGTTGATATAGCAACTGCAAACAGGAAACAGAAACATTGGAAATTCTCGGTGCTAATCCTCAGTGACAATGATCATTCTTTTTCAGCTTTTAGAACTATATGAAAAGGTGAAAGCGTCACCGAGGTCAGAATGGCCTCTCTTGTAAACATGCAGCAATAGCAGTTCTGTCCCCCTACATTTAATGCCATACCTACTCCATATGTCCCTGCTGGAACTGAAATCCCGTGAGGAAATAGAAAGATAAGTGAGTCAGGATTTTCAAAATATAATCAGACTTCAACACACCACACCGCAGAGCAAATAAATTCTTCCTGATTCTCCTCCAGTGTATGTTTGAGGATTCACAGCCAGATAAAGAGACACCACAAACAGGTTTAGCACAACAGAGAACCAGAAGAAAGTTAACAAGACAGGTTTCCATTGGCACTGAGGGTGGAGACACTGGTCTTGTTTATTTGTTCCATCTAAAACGGTGTTTTAAAGAAATGAAAAGGTCGATGGTGGTAAAGGAACAGAAGGAATTGGCACGCCAGATTCCTCGGCTTCAGCAGAGATGTGTGAATCGATAAGATGGTTAGGGGTTGACAGAATGACAGCCACTGGGAGTCCTGGAGGACATCCTATGAGGGATTAAAGAAGAGGAAGGGTAAAAGAGAATCTGACAGGCCACTTTAATGAATAGTAATTATTTTTCAAAGGAAACAGCTCTGTGGGTTGTGACGGTGAAATCCGTTAACCACTCAAGGAATGAAGATGTGATTTGTTACTCAGGCCAACAGGAGGGTTGAAGAAACAGAATCCTGACAAAGAGGGTGAAAATCCAGAGCAATGGATCATTTTGAAGAAAATCTCTTCTCATGTAACTGAAACACTAAAATATCAGAATTTTCTAAAAGATTTTGTCATTAACTGTGTCTTTATACATTAAAGAGATGATTAAAGAAAGACAGAACTTTTCATTTCTCAGTGAACTGTCCAGTTAATGAGCTAAGCTGTACTGGTATTATAATTAAGGTTCTCTTACTTGTCTTTGTCTCCTCTTACTTGATAACAAAAGTTATGCAAGATCTACTAGAAGACAACTCTCAGAACGGTCTAATGTAATCCTAAGGCCAGCAGAAAGTACAAAAACTGTGGATCCCCGCCCAAATTTAATGAAATAAAGGGTCTTTCTTGCAAGAGTCTCTCTTGATCTTCTTTGTGCTCCAGGCTATGTGCAGCTGAGAAAGTGAGTGAGTAACTCCTTAATGGCTCTGGCTCATTTGAAGCTGTGCAGAAAGAAAGCGAAAGAAGGATTGGGGGAAACTCTCATGGGTGTCTGGCCTTGAAATATGTTGTCTTTCATTCATCCAAGTGTTTAATGATGGAATAAAAAAAAAACACATAATATGTGTGAAGATGCTACTTGGATATTTTGGTGTAGATGTAACAACTGCCGGGCTGTTGCTGTTGTATCAAATTGTGCTTTATAAATAAATTAAAGAAGAACTATCAAAACAACATACAAAGTCTGCATAATATTGCTCCTAAATAAATGTGACCCACAATCCCTAATACAGTTCTCATGGTACTGTACTGGTTACTGATATTTTTTTGATTGACTGATATTGGATATTTTACAATGCACACTCTAATTTGTTATTTTTTCCTAATACATTCAGATTGCCATTATCTGACATAATCAATTACTAGCAAATCAAATAATAAAAAAAATATAGATTTTTATAATATACATTATAAAGTTGTAGTTTCATATGTATACATTCATATACATTCATGCATGCATTTATTCACATGCACCAGAAGTATTGATTCGTTAAAATTTTTATTTGTATTTATTTTGTATTTTTTTTATTTTTTTTATATTTAGACAAAATAGCACAGAATTGTAGTATTAGCCAATTATGGGTGATGTGAAAAAAACAGACAGAATTTTAATATGGGTGCAGTCAGTCTTGCGCACGTTGTTGGTCATATCAAAATATAAAAACTGATCAGTAGTACACACTAATGATACAAAAGTACTACTACTAATGATGTAACAGTAATGCAATGAGAATGTTGTGTATGTTTATTTAGGATTCTATATTTGCATTCAGGCCAAATTAAGTAAAGTCTAATCCTTTCTACTAAGTGGCCGGCTGAAATTAGGATCATTGTGGTCAGCATGTGGTGGTAGCAGCATGTAATGAGGAACCATCCAGAAGCAGGCAAATAAAGGACATGAGCAGCAGTGTGTGAAAACAAATTCTGCTTCTGTTAGTAAGCTTCATACATGCCTGGACAGACAGCATGTGCTGGAAAGAATCGCTTGCCGTCAAGGGCAGGGTGGTCTGTCCCAGAATGAAGCATCTCTGAGGATATCCAAAGACTGTCTCTCACTCCAGAGTTGACATGAGTGGCTTCCTCTAATCCAGACTGTCAGAAGGAGAAGCAAGGACAACCAAAATGAGCAGCAGGCAACCGATCCATATCACTACTGTCAAAATCCCTGGAGAGGAAGAGGAACAGAAATGAGTGGATCAAGTCAAGCAGAATGTAAATTCAGATGATGAGGCAGAATGTGTGTGTGCTGTTATGTGTGATCATGTGTGTTTGATTCAAGATCTGCTGGGAGATGATATATTATATTTATGATATATTATTTTTATTATTATTATTATTATTCTGCTGTACATTATAAAGTTGTAATGCCTAAATTGGCATGTAACATTTCTTTAAATTGATGCAAGTACACATATCCACCTGCACCAGAATGACTGATTTAGTATATTCAGACAGAATGTATATATATATATTATATGTTTGTTTTTCTATATCTTTCTATATTTTCTATATTGTTATTATTTTACCTAATAAATTCATATTAAATTTGTCGTCATCTAGCATTCACTCATTTACCATAATAATTTGAGTATGACATCATGTTTTAAAAATAGTTTGAATTGTTTGAATTAAAACATTAATAGTTTCTTCTCTTAATAAAAACTTAAAATACATTATGAGTTAACATTAAATTTAAAAAGAAAGAAAATCAATCATGCTTCACAATGAATCAAATTCTTTGTGATGACAAAAACTGGCCAATGTTTATGAGGTTTTTGGCATCAGATCTTTAATTTGAATCATTAAATATCACTTCTGATGCGCAAAAAATTAACAAAATGATGTTTGGTCATTTACTACCATTTATTACTTGACCATTTACAGTATATCTGAAGGAATGGCTCTATATAGAATAAAAATTATATACTGACAGTCAAAATCGCAAGTCTTTGTCTAATGAAAGTCACAGCACAGTCTCGTATAGCCGTGAAAGATTAAAGATATCTCGTAGCACTTCGCACTGCACCATAGATAACTGTCATTACCATCCGCATTTCTCATTTCTCACACTTACATACTTATAAAATAGAGCCTTCACACAGTTTTGAAAAGATGGTAGTTTTCTCTAGGCATGTGTCTGGTTTCCACAATAATCTACAATGCAGCACTGCCACTGTAAAAAAAAAAAATACAAAAAAAACCTCCTGCTTGCTCTGATCAGATCACGACACAAGAACTTCTACACAGAGTGACAGTTTCTTCCACAAGATCAACAGTATTCACTCTGTTAGATTATTTCTCAAATAAAGAAGTGCAAAAAAAGCAAGTCACATATCAAAACTTCTGAAGTTCTTAGGTTTCTCCTCTGAGCTTAGGAAATGGATCAAAGATCACTTTGTTATTTTTCTGAAGCTTATGTTTTACTTTTATGTGGTCCCATGTAGCCCTACAGTATTACAACATCTTAAAATAAAAAAATAAAAAAGGATAATTGAATTATAAAATATTCTGTTTTTTAAAAAATGAGATTATTTAGGTGGATCATTTACTGTTTGAGAAACCAGCTCCAAACCCTTTTATTGGTAAACTAATAGGCTTTTCTAAACTTGGCAACCTGGCAGGTGCACAAAAACATTAGAATATTTGTTTTATTTAGTGGCAATCTGTTTTCAGATGTTCCAAGAAAACTTTGCAAAACTGGTCCCTATTACAGGGACAACCATTTTACAGGAGCAGCCTTGAGCATAAACACTGGCCAAACCGTAGAAAACCACAGAGTAACGTTCAATATTTTGTTACTCGACACCAAGCATTAGTTTCTAGCTTTTATTTTTTTCAAGTAGCGGTTTGATAATAGTGGATGTTTTTGTACCGCCCTGTTGTTTTGTGCTTTAATGCTTTTCTCCGCAGTTAAAAGCCTACACAATGCCTCAACACAGAGATACAAATGATTGACTTTACTCTCCCAAATTCTTCCACTTACATATTTTTACCTATCTCTGGCATTTGAGCAAGGGAAAAAAAATGTCAGTGTCCCTTTGAACTAAGTGAATTAATATGCCTGAAGTCACAAGTATTTAGTAAGATTATTAATTAACGTGCACCTGTTGCTAAGTGGGCTGGAGCCACGGTAGCAGTGCCTTCGGCATGTATGTGATCAATCATTTAATGACTCGCTTGTAATTCCTGTTTTAAAGTAGACCTCTGCTCCTGGAACAAACATAAGCATGCCCAAGACATTAAAGGCCATCAGACCCGACCCCTGAATGGCAATTAGATTCATCACAAATGTAAGCACTGAAAGGGCACAGCTGCAACAACACTGTGCACTGAATTCATGAACTTTGCAGACTGAAATGAGAAAACAGCACACAAATGTTAGTGACCACATTATCCAAGAGAAGGATAAAGCCCAAATCGATTTGAAATCCATGCAAAGAATATAAAGGTTTTAGAACATGAATATTTAAATCATCAAAAAACCACTTGTTTAAAACTTCTAATACAGTGGGTATTCATCTATAAGAATCAACGCTTTAGAATATTCAAATGTTGTTGCTTTGCAGCCTGAAATGAAGACGGACACAGCTTTTGTTTGACCCAGCTGTATTTACTCAGTGCAACTTATGACATCCGAATGAAAGATAACACCAACATATATACACAAAAATAACAAAATAAAAAACAATCACGGAGTTGGAAAAAAAGAAACACCCCCTTTCCTAAAATGGCTTGTAAATTCAATCAGCTTTAGCTAATCACCTTCTCAATGACACACAAAGTCAACTTCCTTTGAACTGTGATCAGCTGTGGTCATTTTGATTAGCTCAGCATGAACAGAGCTTTCCTGGAGCATTTCGGTCCCTAGTAGTGCAATTGAAGCAAACTATGGGTGGCAAGACACTGTCAAAAGTTGTAAAAAAAAAAAATCACAAGTCAGGAGATGGATACAAAAAAAAGGCTTTCTCAATGCCTAGAAGCAAGAGAAGTCCATTATTAAGAAGTGGAAGGTATTTGGTAAAACTCAGGCCCTCCCTGGATCAGGATGTCACTCCAAACTGGATGAGCCAGGAGGAAACTGCTCATATATGCTATCAAGAGGTCTTCAGCAATTCTGAAGCAGTTGCTGGAATTCACGACAAAGCAGTCATTGTGTGCATGAGACTACAATATTACAAATTCTCCACAAATGTGGCTTGTATGAAAGTCTTGCAAGAAAAATCTGCTCCTCAAGAAAGGTCACATGCAGTCGCAACTGAGCTTTTCCAAAACACACCTTGAAGACTGAGGCAGATGAGACTAAAATTTTAATATTTGGCCTCAAGACCAAACAATATGTCTGGCAGAAATCCAATACAGCTCAAAAACTAAATAACAGCATTTCTACAGTAAGACATGAAGGGGGTTATATCCTGTTATGTATGGGGTTAGAATTGTTGCATTATTCCAAATAAATAGATTATGATCCACAAATAAATGTAACGAGATTCACAAAAATATATCAAATTCACAAATAAATGTAACGAGATTCACAAAAATATAAAATTCACAAATAAATGTAAAGAGTTTCACAAAAAAATATAAAACTCACAAATAAATAAAATGAGATTTGCAAATTAAAAAATATATATTTACAAATGTGTCTAATGTCACAAACACAACTCTACCTGGCATTTATTTGTGAACCGCTCTCTGTGCATTTGTAAATCACTGCACGCATTTGTGGATCGGTTCCTGTACATTTGTGGATTTGAAACACTTCTAGCGTCGACGTGCAGATAAATCCACAAATAAGTGGACTCCACCCACCGTGGAAAAGTGACTAGAGTTCGCTAGAGTTGCAGAGTTCTCCTTTAAAACTAAGGTGCCCAATCCTGTTCCTGGAGATTTACCTTCCTGCAAAGTTCCATCCCTAATCAAACACACCTGAACCAGCTAAAAAATAACTTCAGGAACATTCAGTTACAGACAAGTGTGTTGGAATTGAACACTGCAAGATTGTGCTCCCCTGGTTTAAAATGACCAGAACCACAGTGATGATTTTTCTGTTTACCTTTAGATGCAGTATTCTGATTCTGCTGCAGTTGAACAAGAGAGTGGAGGAGACACTGAAGAAATTCACTTTGGGGTCAATGTGCCTGCAATTCAGAGGCCTCAACTTACAAATGAGCAACTTGAGCAGCTTGTCACAAATTGATCCACTGCAGGAGTCCGAGTCATTTGGAGTTGACATATACCTCCAGACTCTCACATATGTACAGACATTGATTGAAGAAAGGGTCATTTGAAGGGTCTTTTTCTGCAGTTGTAATTTTTGTTGTCATCATGAATGTAAAAGCGGTGTCTTTGAGTCCTTTGGCCAGAGGATAGATTTACCAGATGACAGCAAGGTTGTAAATGGTCTAGACACCCCATTGTATTTTAATACATTTGTAAATGTATATGTAGTTGGATAGAAAATATAGTCTATCCAAAGACTTACTGATGTAAAGAATTTTGATATGTATGAATTTTATTTCTTGAGGAAGTTTATTTTAAATGACTAATGGTAGACAATGAAAATCTCAAATGTAAATGAGTCAAATTAACTACTTCTCTATGTGCAAGGCAACATTTCTAACAGGTGCCTACAAAAAGAACTAGTTATGTAATAAATGAAGTGCGTAAGAATGTGTGTCTAGACTTAACTGAGTCCAAATCCAGTATATACAATCAATCTTGTTAACGTAAAAGTTTATTTATAAGCTAATTCTAAATGTAAAATAAATATCGATTAGTTATGACCAATATTGACATAACAGGAACCTTGCTTAACTTCAGTTAATTTATTGTGGTAATTTAGCATCACTCACCTGTCTTGCTTCCTGACCGGCCATGTTGAAGACTGACTGTCTGTTGTTCTATGATAAGCCGTTCCCCCCCTGGCTGTAAGCCAAAACGTGATTGGTTGAAGCAATAACGTGCTACGATTGGTCAGCTCAATATGGCCGTTATTTGATTGGCTTGAGTAAACGGTGGGTGGAGTCCACTTATTTGTGGATTTATCTGCACGTCGAAGCTAGAAGTGTTTCAAATCCACAAATGCACATGAACCGATCCACAAATGCGTGCAGTGATTTACAAATGCACAGAGAGCGGTTCACAAATAAATGCCAGGTAGAGTTGTGTTTGTGACATTAAACACGTGTAAATATATTTTTTTTATTTGCAAATCTCATTTTATTTATTTGTGAGTTTTATATTTTTTTGTGAAACTCTTTACATTTATTTGTGAATTTGATATATTTTTGTGAATCTCGTTACATTTATTTGTGGATCATAATCTATTTATTTGGAATAATGCAACAATTCTAACCCCATAGTTATGGGGCTGTTTCTCTGCAGCAGAGACTGGAAAATGTGCTGTGCTCCGCCAGACATTTGTAGGAAGAAAGTCACATTCCAACATAACAATGACCCAAAGCACAGAGCAAAACTGACCACACTGCGGCTGAAGGAGAAAAGGCTGAATTTCCCAGACTTTTCCCAGCTCAAGACTTAAAGCCCCTTGAAAATGTAATAACTTGGAGACTGCAGTCCACAAATGCTTATGTGCAAAGTTAGTGGAGACAGAGATCCAAACAGACTAAAGGCTAATTATTAATACTGACACATCTTTTGACAGTGTCTTACCACCCATAGTTGTTTGTTTGCTTCAGTTGCACTACTAAGTATCGAAATGCTCCAGGAAAGCTCTTTTCATGCTGGGCTAATCAAAATGACCACAGTTGATCACAATTCAAAGTCAAATGGCTTTCTTCTTCTTCTGGTGTTAATGGCGGTTGGCAAACCAACTTAAATGGTGCATTCCCGCCACCAAATAGGAGTGTGGAGTGCATATTGATTGAACGTTTAATCACTATAACAAAAAAAATATATAAAAATAAAAATATTAATAATAAAAAGAAAAAGTCAAATGGCTTTGTGTGTCATCGAGAAGGTGATTAGCTACACTGGATTTAGTTTAGAAGACATTTTTAGGAGGGAGTGATCCTTTTTCCAACTGATTATTTATTTTCTGACATATTGGTGTTATGTCTTTTACTTGGATCTTATAAGTTGCACCCAGTAAAGACATTTGGATAAAACAAAAACTATGTATGTCTTCATTTCAGGCTGAAAAGGCTGAACTATTTTAAAAGGGGGTGTTTCTTTTCTTTACCCACTGTATATATTACAAACTAAACTTCAAGGGGCAGAAATTTGCCCACACACACACTACTTTCAATTATCTTTGACAATATTGTTCAAAGGTTTTTTTTTTAATGTTTTAATATTTTTGACAGAAGTATGCTTATCAAGCCTACATTTATCTGATCAAAATAAACAGTATTTTTATCAAATATTACAATTTAAAATAAATTTACTATTTTAACTGTTTACTTTTTGTATAGCTATTCCTTTAACTGCGAAGCTAAATTTTCAACAGCCAGTATTTCAAGCTTCAGAAATCATGCTTATATGCTGATTTAGTGCTTTGAGAAAAACAAAATATTGTTATTATCAATGTTTAAAACAGTTGTGCTGCTTAATATTTTTTGAAAAAAACTGTTGTACATTTTTCAGGATTCCAGAAAATGTTCAGGAAATTTCAAAAGAACAGTATTTAAGAACAGTATGTGTGAAGCATGGGTTACTTCCAACAATTGTTCCAACAGTTAAGATGAACTGGTTAATTGGGTTTAACCTTGAAAAAACACACTTGTATCCAATAAAGAATAAGTGAAATAAATAATTCTGGGATGCTTCTGATTCTTATGCAGGCTAGACTATAACTCTCCAGCTCTTTTACTGCTTCATTATATCAGCTCTGCTTTCTTTTTATTTAATCTCTATATCAGTTTTAGACAGATAGAAATAAAAGAGACAGATGCCATGGAATTTTTGGCACATGTGTGACAGTGTGAAATCCAAAATCCCTGGAGATTAGATTAAAGATGGAAGGCAAGTATAGCTCCTGCACACTGCGAGAGGTCCATGCCAGTGTGGAAGGTCAGAAAGGTGAATATCTGAGAACAGAGTTATATAGTATTATATAGTAGTCTTGTGAAGAGAAAGGGTTGCATTGTTGCAGCCAAACCGACTCCAGGCTGTCACATCATTTAAGGGGCAAAAACAAACAGCACTAGGTGAAGTCTTAAAAAAAAAAGGAGAAGAAGAATGCAAGAAAAAAAATGCAGTACCTGGAGACATGGGAAATAATATATTTGTAACTCCAAATCTCTTATCATCTCTATAGATATTAAGAAATGTATTTGTTAGTTTAACAAACATTGTTCAAATAAACAATGTATGATTTATGCAACATGTAAATACAAATATTTTAATTTTAAAACATCAAAATAATGCGGGACAAACATGGCAAAATGATTCTTTCACAGTATTAAATTAACAATGTTTGCTAATTAGTCTTTGGGATGTAAGCAGGCTGTTTATAATACATTATTAAAGATTGCCTTTGAATTAACCTTTCAAGTTGCTCTCTTAGGCACAAATAGCTTATATTAACTCAAATGGAAAGGTCGTGACTGCACAGCCAGCAAGATGATAAACCCTTTTAGGGTCTAGACTGATGAAGAATGTAATTATGTGGGAGCACCTTTACTATTGCAGCTATTGCAGTTCAAGTACAGTTAGTTCTACTAAACTCTTCCCACACAGTCTCACCTCTCACACAAACAGTGACACAGATCCTTCATCCCTTCCTCACTGAAACCCACACAATGGTCAAATAAAATAAATAACACACCATTAGATGCACTGGGGAAAAAAAATGTTTTTCTAAGTAAAAGTAAAAGTTTGAGACTCTGAAAGACTGCAGCACCTCTCAAAATGGCATGAGGGCATGTAATGCATGTCAGGTCTAGTTTGTGTTTCTTTTGGTTTGACTATTTCCAATACATGCTGTGAAACTTGAGGGCCAAATCTAAATATTGCTTTTATATGGGGTTTTATAAAAATATTCATTTTTATATGGGGGCCAAGCACTTACCAAATGCCATAAAAATGGAATAGCCAGTAATAATGTTCAATTTTTCAATATAGACTAATACATATGTACACAGGGAAAAAATCCTTTAGCAAACTTTATTTATTTTTTTATTTTTTTATTTTTTTTCATGGATGGTCAAAGAAATCAATAAAAAAGTATCTGAATTGTTTTTCCCAACTGTAAGTAATTAGTTCAGCATAACTCCTTGTACAGAGATTCAATTATATGGTCATAAATATCAATAAAGTTAGCTACCAATATACCATCCAGTATATATCAATTACCTGTCCCACTAGCTAAAAAATTATGAATCGTGTTGATAACATAACACTAGAAGACATACTACACACACAATGTACCTGGTGAAACCCACACTTCTATAAAACCCATTGCTCAACAAGACAGCCACTTGTTTGGTTCCTGAATGATTCTGTTGTTGAATAAATAATTTGAGTGAAAGATTCAATTACTCACTCATAAAAACAGTCACTTGTTTGGTTCCTTTTTTGAAAAAAGCATTTAAATAAATGAGTCAGCAAAGTTTCTAACCATTAGGCCACAGCTGCCCCCGAAAGAATAACTTATAAATCCCCACTGTGCTACTGGACTCGCTCAACACCAAATATAACTAAGAACTGTTGTATAATAAAGGTTTTAACTAATATAAAGCCCATTATCAAACTTAAGTGCTTCCACAAAAAGGAACACACTGTAATGCACAATAAAGAGCAGAAAGACTGCTGTAAATAAAGTAAAAAATTTACTTAGCATTTCTCTCTTAGCATGTTTCTACTAAGCATCAGGGTTTCCATCAATAAACAGTTCCAGTGGAATGCCTTGCAACTGTGAACGCCATGAACCCAGGGCCACATGCTGACAGAAAGTTACTAAGGGGAAGCTGCTGTCTGCCTGGTAAGGACTGAAAAAGGTTATTGGAGTTGCAGGGCCCCTGGGGTAATTATCATTGGCCCACGAGATGAGTTGTAGTGCAGCGTGTGAGGATACTACTTTAATTGGATCATGCTGCAATCTTTACAGAGACCTGGTTGTCGAGGTAACAGAGCTCAGGAGAATGTAAAAAAGGGCGGATTACACATCCACTAGCCAACTGTTTACTCAAGGTTTTTTTTTTTTTTTTTTTTTTTTTCAAGCAGTATAACTCATAAATGATGAGAGCTCAGCCGTCTCAAGTCAGAAAAGTAAAGTAATTTATTCTAGATTTTTTTTTTTCAGTTTGCAGATTTAAAAAAAAAACTGAAAAAAAAAAGAAGAAAATCCAATTATCCCAGATATTGACATGGCATCCGCATATTGTGCATGGTCAGCTGTGAAATAATAAGCACTGCCATGGATTTCTTTGAGTTTTAAAACGTTGATTCGTGTAAAACTCCAGTTTGTGAGAAAACGTAACTAGCCGACAACAACAAGAGCAGCTGGAACACTACATAAGAAATGTGTGACAGTTAATCTATAAGAACTTGGCTTTTGAGGATGCCTAACAAAGCAAAAGGAAATAGTACACATATGACTGACAAGTTCACAAACTGTTTACACAGTCAACAGCTTAGAGATTAGCTAAGAACTGTATTTAAAACAATAAATAAATAATAAAATATCAGCAGAATGACAGCACATATTTTTATCCATGAACTCCATATCATTCAAAGACACAGTGTTATGAAATCAACATTCTAATTTGATGTTATCCTAACATATTTGCATTTCAATTGCACAATATTTATGCTTTAACGTGTCTTCTTGATAAAAAAATCTAAGGTGAACCCACTATATATATATATATATATATATATATATATATATATATATATATATATAACTGCCCGAGCCATGCAGTCTGAGGGGTAAAATTGTCCAAAGACGTGGAGATCAATAAAGTAATCTCACTCATTGTTGTAGCTCTGGCCCACGATAACAGCATGAGGCTGTAGTACAACAGCAGGGAAAGCAATTATAACTCTTAGAGGAAATTGACAAGTCCCATGTGGAGAAATGATAGCCGTTAAAATGATGGAAAGGGCAAAAATGTGAGGAGACCAATACGTAGCCACCATTTCCTTTCTCCCCTACCTACTCTGGTAAACATGCCCACTCTTTTCCTTGATGTAAGCCTATTACTGGGAACACAACACTCTGTAAGTTCTATTATTTGGACTCTGCTTATGTGTATTAAGGTCTAGAACTGCATCCCTTGACTCTCACATATGGCAACCCATACTAATCCAATTTGATCATTTAATATCTTTAGTACACTTCTCAAGAACAGACTCGACATGAAAGCTTCAGAAACACATTCTTTCTTTTTCATATTCATTTTCTTTTTCGAGATAATGAATAGCATTGATAGGACAGGCAGTGTGTGAATTAATGATTTTCAAGAGACTTTTAAGAAGAATGTCTTTTGATTTGAATGACTTTTCTCATATATTTTTGAGGTGTAAATCTATAATATCATCAAGTGACAGCACTTAATTTTTATCAATGTCGCATACAGACAGCAAATGGAGGAGCTATTGCTATGGTTACCGGCTCATGCAAAGGTGATTCCTGTTCTCAAACATATTTAGCATATCAAAACCTTTAATCTTTTAGGTTTAAAATAAAATATTCATTTTCCAAAAGTAACTATGGTCACAAGTTCCGTACCAACCATTAGAGTTAAATGGAACTTGTGAACATAGATAGCTAACAATGCTTTCGGGAAACACACCCTTGACTGGCTTTCGCCCACAAAAATTTCACCAAGCAATGGTAAATGTGACTGCACCTTAAATTTAAATTAAATTAATGCATTTAGCAGACACTTTTATCCAAAGCGACTTACAGTGCATTCAGGCTATCAATTTTTACCTATTATGTGTTCCCGAGGAATCGAACCCCCAACCTTGCGCTTCATAGCACAGTGCTCTACCAATTGACATACAGGAACACTAAACCTTAAAGGGTTAGTTCACCCAGATAGCAAAATTATGTAATTAATAACTTACCCTCATGTTGTTTCAAACAAGTTCTCTCTTCACAGCAGTTCAGTCAGTGTACTGTTTGAGTGCATGGATATTGGTTTGTTTGAACTCAGAGGGAGTGTCAGCCACATTAAAAAAGTTAACAGCTTAAGTCATTTGTGGATTAATGCGTATTAAAGATGCGAAGCGTTTAAAACGATTCAGTTCGATTTGGTGAACTGAATGATTGGTTTGCGAACCGGATATCCAGACTGCTTTGTTTTGAACTCTCTCACACAACAGACACAGAAGAGAAGACAATGCTGAATAAAGTCGTAGTTTTTGCTATTTTTGGACCAAAATGTATTTTCGATGCTTCAAAAAATTCTAACTGACCCTCTGATGGCACATGGACTACTTTGATGAAAATTTAAAAAACAACTTGTGAAAATGTGATTATGCGCTATTTGTATGATAACCAAATTCAAATTTGTATCTGAATATTTAAAAGGATTATCCACTGTAAATATTTAAGCATGCATTTAAAATAGGGGGTGGGATGCTTATTGACACAATGGTTAACCAGAAAAAAGAAAAATGGCACTTCATGCCCAAAAGGTTGCCGACCTCCCACTGATTTAAGCTGTACACAAAGAAGAACTATCAGGATTCACACCTCATTAATAATACAAAACAAGGTTTTCTTCTTATTGAGAAATTGGAAGGAACAAAATGAATACACCATGACTGATTTGGGTGAAAGTCTGAGCTGAGAACCTGGGGCCCCTGCAGCAGAAGAAGAGAGAGGCAGGCAGCCACAAAACATGTCAATCTGTGAATTATTGATTAACCTGGGGAGTTATGACAAGGCAGCAAACAGAAATTTTCAGCAACTGAGGCATCAGATGACAACTCCGTTACCTGCAACCCCCACCCATCCATACACACACAACAGAACAGCCCAAATAAAATTCCACTTATACAGCTGCACTGTTCACCTGAATTACCAGCTCTTCAGCACCTACAACACATTAGCATTTGAATGAGTACATCAGAAATGGCAACAGAGCAAAGCATTCACTGACACATGACAAAAGAACTCATTCATAACAAACACATTTCCAGATGGAGTCATGCCAGATGACCCAATCTCTACTTCTTTTGATCTTTCGGTCACTAAGCAGAGAAAAAATGTCCCTCTCTCTAGTAAACTAGATAGGTCTGAATGGGGTCTGAACAAACAACTATACTTGTCTGAGCTTGCATTAAAAATAAAATATCTAATAGTTTTTCACAGCACGATGTTGCAGTGTGCAAAGTATATATGTAATATAATTTCAGCTCATTTTAAATGTCTGCTAAGTCAGCATGAAATTAAAATGCACCACATATATTATCTAAATGTGTGCTATTAATCTTATTGTATTTTTTTTTAATCTGACCTCGCAATTTTGTAATTAATGTCAGGAAATATCATAAAAATCATAACTTTTTTCTATTCGATAATCCATTTCGCCACTAGCATGTTTAGCTAAATTACTAAATATGTAAATCTGTAATACAGTGATACATAATGTGTCATGCCTTATTGACATTTCTTATTTGAAGATTAAAAAAGGTCTTGAAGTGTCATTACTGGTTCTTCAAAAGACAAATTTCATCCAAAAAAGATGATAATAATAAAGTCTGCAACGTTTTTGTGCTTTTCATCCTTTTTGTAGCTGACAGCCCTGCATCCACTTTTATTCAAAGACAGAGAGTGGTTTGAACATTCTTCAAAACCTCTCTTTTACACAGAAGAAAGTCAGTCATGAGCTTGGAACAACACGAGGGTGTATAAATGACAAAATTTTCATTTTGGCTGAACTATTCCTCAATGCACCAGTAAATCTCATACCAATCTACATACCAATAAACTGTTTAATAAGAACTCAACTGAAGTCAGCATTTGTCTCATTAGACAGCCACATATTAGCAAGTCGGAATCAATATTGAAGAAGAAAAGTGTGCATGCAAAGTGATCTAGTGGGAATAATGGAGGCATTTTCTATCGCTTAGTGCATTCGTAAGCACCTCTAGTCTTCAGTTTCCCTTCATTCATTGTTAAGGACATGGCTAAGCAAGACAGATATGTCTGGGAGTTTGAGTATATTACATTAACACATAACACCAGAATTATTCCTGATGCACTCCATCTTTCCCTGGTCACCATAAAAAAAGTATCATGGAAGATCATGAAAATCACTCTTCTTTTCTCTTTCAGGCTCAACTATAGTAGTTTTAAATTTTCGTCAAAAAGAGGATGTTGGACCTCTGTAAGCTTGCAGTGATTTCAGCTCAATGACAGAATCATTAATGAGACAGAAATCTGCCTAACTACACTAATCAATCATACTGGTCTGACTATCATCATATATAGAGAGTGCGGTTTATTACTTTATTAAACTAGGATTTCAATGTGTGCTACACAAGAGATAAGAGTCAAGACAAAATGCGATAATAATTCAGGAAGACAAAAATTATAAGCTAAAAAGAATAAACCATGAATCTGCTGAGTATCATATTTTTTGTGAGAACCACCATGTTTAGCATTACACAATTTTGCAACGGCTTTCCTGGCATGACCCTAATGAATAAAGTGCACTTTCCACATTGATGCATATAGCAAGTCCAAACTTTACTCTTTACTTTGTATCCAAATTAGATTTATAGGAATAGTGCATATTAATAACATTTCTGTGAGGGTGTCAGTTTGGCTATTATAGCTAATTCACAACAATTGCAGTTACAGTAAAACTGTAGTCCTTGGGCAGTTTTTAAAAACACTTACATTTATTAATTTAGCAGCTGCTATTATTCTAAGCATCTCACATATTAATAAAGTAATTGTAACGATAAAACCTTTGTATTCATCCGGAAGAAGGAGGCGGGAACCGGCGGACAATCAAAACAACATTTTAATAAAGCAAAATAAACACAAAACAGCGCACCAGCCCCTCACGGACGACTGGTGCGCGCAAATAAAAACCAAAACACAACTAAAAGCCCAGGCCTGGTCCTCTCTCGTCCTTCACTGTCGTCGCTCCAGTTTTATATCCTTCCATCTCCTCCGTGGGCCTCGAGACCGGCGGGTCGAACAGGTGTAGCTCATCTCCAATCACTCCACCGGCCTCGCTCCCATGTCCCTCGGCCCCGCCCCACTCGTCACAGTAATCAAAATCAAAAAAAAAAACTGGTATCCAACCGTTTTGAAGGTAATTTAAACAAGACCATATCAAACTGATGTGCATATTAATGGCAATATTGCATCATAAAGCATTTTCATTAAAGACTAACAGAAATAACAGAGCATGATCACATGGTTTCTTTTATTTCTTCACTATTTGAAGAGATAAAATGAACTGCCTAAAGTCTGCTGCAATCACTGCTTCATAAAAGCATTAAGATGGGGAAATCCTCATCATGTAAGCTTCCAGACAACAATCAGTGAATAAGATTAAGATGACCCAGAATAGCACATTTTGATTTTTAATGGAATGACATTGATGTTATCTAATAGCCCTCTTGTCAAGCCCTTTGAGAGCCTGGTGGTGACAGCAGAGGTGTTACCTAACCAAACTGATAAAAATTCTGATATATTGGAAAGGCAGACAGATCAGGTTTCACTATGTTTATGATTCTCCTAATTTTATTATTATTATTTTTTTTTTTTTTTCAAGGGTGACTTTGTATCTTTGTAACAGTAATACAAAGATATTAGACATCAGAAAATACACAGTCACAAAATATATAAATAAAACAATTCCAACTTCTACATATGAACTACTTACAAGATTTTTTCAAATAAAAGCCATTACTCCAGTCTTCATGGCACATGATCCTTCAGAAATCATTGTTGTTTAAAAAGATTTCTATTATTATCAACATTGAAAATTAGTGCTTCTTAATAATGTCTTTAATGTCACATTTGTTCAGATTAATGTGTCCAAGCTGAATGAAAGTATAATAAAAAATAAACACGTGACCACAACATTTTGAATGCTAGTGAATTGAATCCCATTTCGTTGTACTGTGAATATTGTTCTAACAGAGCTGATATTCTGGATTGATTACAATTACATCAAATTCACACAGCTACGTTTTCAGCCGTAAGATATGACATCTCTCAATATTGAAAAATCTTAGCAGAAATGAATGTGGCCATTCAACTGAAATTCTGTCAGAATGATAGAAGCAGTCAGAACGTGTAAAGGACGTGTTCCGATTAGCTTTCTAATTAGTTGTATAATTGACCATAACATATTAAAATTGAACATCAGAAAAATAATTGGATTTCCACTACAACAATTACTGTTCCATGTTTTTCTGGAATATAATTTAATAGGATTGCATAGAAACACGGTCTCGTTTCCACCAACGCTTTGGTTTTCTGGAAAAACAGTTTTATCAATGATTCTTCCAGTCTAGAAATTAATCTCATAATTCATCTATATTGCTGAAACTCACCATAAACATTTGTGTTTACTGATGATCAAATGTCCAATCAGACTGCTTTCTAAAATGTATGTGCACTGTAAATACCAGATGAGACAGATTTGATATATCTGATAATCCTATGAATGCAAAAGCCCTGGCATCTATTTCCATTATACCGTTCAATCTATTGATTTAGCGCATTTCCTTGCAATTAAATTTAAGATTGTATTGTACATTTCCAGATGATTAATTTCATTGCATATGCCTGCAGTGCTTCACATCTTCAGACTTGATCCCTCTCATTATCCCAGAAGAACATAAGCCTTTTTTGTGCCTGGTCAAAGTAAAATGCAGGCTAAATCAAATTGCCTCACAGTTGTCTCACTCTCTCTCTCTCTCTCTCTCTCTCTCTCTCTCTCTCTCTCTCTTTCTCTTCCATACATCAAGTGGATGTGGCAAGCTTGGCACCCCCTTCTTTGAGGTGTTAATAGTAAGCAGCCTCTGGCATGAAGGAGAGAAATTAGCATTCACAGATGATATGGAGAACGAAAACACCCAAGGTCACGCCAAAACACGCTGATTCGAACAGCATTGACAAGCAAATAGTAAACAGGATGTTTAGACCTATGCAGAATGCTTGCCTGCCAGGGAGGTATTTGACATATGTCAAACTACATCTGTCTGTACAAGATTTCAATATTACTCTTGTATTATGTGAACCATATACTGTCAACATTTCATATCATATGTAATGTTACACTGTGGTATTAGCCACCAGTGTTGCAGAGCAGCTAATTAAAAATAGCAATGTGTCTAATTAAAAAAAATTTAAACACAAAAATAAAAATAATTATTAATTTCCATGCCAAAGATTTTGCACTGGAAGTCACTTTGTATGATAGCTTGTGTTGCATTGATGCTTACTTATATCTCTGCTAACTTAAAGGATCATGAAACCCCAGACTAATTATTTTAAGATTTTAACAGAGGTGTTTGTGTTGCAAATCATAGAAGACAATGTTAGCATCCGCTAATTTTAACTGTTGGAGAAAATTGGTTAATTTTAAGCTTGTTTGCTCTATTTTCATCCTGCGGTCCACTGCATACCACGGCCACTTTTTTAGCATTTTTTTTAAACGTGATGAGAACTAACCAGTGCTAAAATGGAGACTTAGGTCTCTGCAGAGCAAAAGTGGGCATTTCTGACCTATGGGTGTTTTCAAACTGCTGGGTGTTTCTAAATCATGCAATCAAAATGATCCCCCTTACCTAACCCCACCGCTAAACCTACCATCACTATGACGTCAGCCATATCAGGTGTCAGGCCGATCAGGTATCATGGTCTAAAAACACCCTGCTCTGGTAATTCCCATTACTTTCCTGCAGAGACCTATACTTGGGCTAAAACGGGGGTTTCATGATCCTATAAGTCCCCAGTGACTAGTAGTCTGTAGTACACTTCTAATGAAAACGAATAATTCATGCTCAGTCAGTGTATGCTTTTCTGATAATATGCAAAAGTTGCATTATTAAGAACAATGGGTGCTTTCTTTCTCATCGACAAAGACAAACTAGTTTGATTTTGCCCTTAAGGGCAAAGTGAAAAATAAATCTAAACATGAATTTGCAGAATGCTTGTTTGGTAAGTATTAGGGATATTTAGGACATAAAATTGCATATTTAGGCTGTGTAACACATTGTTAGTTTTTCAAAAACAAGACAGTTTACAAAGTCATTTGTGACAGTTTATATACTGTATTCACTCCGCCGATTCATTTAAAAATGCTGATTTGATCAGGAACCAAACACCACCTACTGTGAAAATGCAATATTAAATACTGCTCATGTAATAATTATCTTTCAACTTTAGCTTTGTATTTTGGAAAAAAAAATGGTTAAAGTAACTGAGTATAAATCAAATGAAATCTAAAATAAAATAAAGCATGAAAACAGCCCTGAAAATGAAGAAAAAAGAAAATACTAATAATGAAAAATAAATTAAATCAAAAACACAAAATAATGTAAATGCTTAAAGCTCTCTATTCTAGTCAAATCATAAATGTAGAATGTTTGTTAAAGGGGTGGTTGATTACGATTTCACTTTTTTTATGTTAGTTAGTGTGTAATGTTGCTGTTTGATCATAAACAATATCTTGAAATTTGCAGACTTCAATGCAAGTTCAATGCAAACGGAGATATCGTCTTATAAAATTCTGGCAGTTTAATGCCTACAAAAACAGCTGGTAAGGGACTACCACTAGCTTCTTCCCAGGTCCGTTACGTCACGAACCCAGATAAACCCCGCCCCTAGGAACATGCAACAAACGGGGTGAGGCTATGTTGTGCTGCTTTAGCTAAGAGGAAGAGAAAACTAGGAGTGCACGTAAAAATCTGTTCATATATGAACAGTGATTCTGTCTTTTAACGATTGTAATTGATTCACAAGTTTCAAAACCAATGTTCTAAAGCAGCGATTCTCAATCATGTTCCTCTAGTCACCCTGCTCTGTATCTTTCTCTCTCTCTCTCTCTCTCTCTCTCTCTCTCTCTCTCTCGGTCTCATTCAGATCGTCCGATCAGCTCCAACAAACTGTTCCATTATAGTTCCAACTATCCAACAATATGTACACATATTTTCACATAGCAATGAGAAGTGTTATACATGGAAGCGTGTACGGTTGCTGTGCTGTATTAAAGCTTTTATCAGAATAAAACCATATATTAAAAGCTAACAGAAGTAGCAGCATTTACAAACAACAGCGTATCTAAAAGTATGAGACAACAACAAACAATCACACCATTAAGAGCCATGCTTGCACAGGTTTTGTGCGATCCTCTTCATTTATATTATCTGTGTCTCGATCGGGCTCAAACTGATAAGCAATATAGAGGACGTCATTGTTTACAATACAACTGGAGCACATTCTGAGCTTAAGGGGAAGGATGTGCAGATGTGCACTAGAGGCGTTTTAGCGAATCACAACACACTGAGCCAGCTGACCAATCTCAGTCCATGAAGTATTTCTGAGGCTTCATAATAACAGGAAATAATCGAGGTGTTTGTCAGAGAAGGGACAGATCGGTGTGGAATAAAGGTAAATTATGTGAAAAATAATGTGTGTTTTTTTTTTTTTTTACGAAGCATGAACACGTTAGACTGCACCCCATAAACACAATCAAGACTAGACAAAAACAATCAAACACCCCTTTAAGAATTGAGGATAGTTAGGACAAAAAAAAGCATATTTTAGCTTTGTAATTCATTGTTATATCGTACAACAGCAATAGTTTACAACAGTATTTATTCAGCAGATTCATTCAAATGTGTTGATTAGGAACAAAACACAACCTACTGTAATTTGCTCAGAGATACAATAATAATCTTGCTGATGCAATAATTATGTTGTATATTTTATTTTTGTTGGTGGAAGAAAGACACAAAGTAACAGAGAACATTGCGTTAAAAGGTTCTTAGTGTCAACCTTAACCCTACTGAACTGTTGTATAAAAGCAGTCTCAGAATTGTGGTGTTTTTTTTCGGGATATTATCATTGCTGATTACCTGCAGCACTTTTTTCAACATTTTTTATTACTTAAACTTCGAATAAAGTTCTACATAGACCATGAAATTAATAGAATTCATAGCCGTTTATCCTCCACCATTACATTGAAGTGCACCATGCATTTTTTTACAGCAACACCTTGACATCTTTATTAGATTTATTAATAAAACATGCTTTTATTTAAAATCAAGCAGGTCTATGAGCATAACTCCAGTCATATTTGTATAAATGCCTTCCTTTAATAACACTTACATTTAAGGAACACAATCTGATTTAATCACATTTCCATAGGGATCAAGTGTCCTGTTGGCTGTACGGTTAAATTTGTATCAACATTTTCTCCAAAACTATCAAAAATATAATAATCTTTTTTTTTTTAAATTAAGCCTTCACATCGCCGGTTATTTACTCCTATTTCCATAATGCTGGAAAGATAATGAAATCTGCTCTTGTAACAAAGCTTATTTTATTCATTGCATCAGGCTCTCATCTGCTTGGAGATGATTTGAGGTCATTTCAAAACTGAATGAAAGAGTATTCGAAAAAGAAAGTTACCCATTTCGTTAATCAGTCTGAGGAGATGTAGCATGAGGCTTTGCCAGTTCTCCATCCATTTTCTCTGGTGTCCACTCAGAACATATGCTCATGCACAGCACATCGAACAAAGACTGTGTCAATAAAGTGTTAAGGGACCCCCTTAAGCAGTGAATTAAGTTGTAAAGTACTCCAGATGAGAAAGTGTCCAATTCTGATACACTTAAATGCACACTCTCAGATGTACTTAAATACTGCTCAGCACTGATAACCTCTCTCTCAGACATAAACAGACACTGCTTTGAATGTTTTTTGTCACATTATTTCACTTGGCTGATGAAAGTCAGACTAGAGCTATAAGCTTTGCTAGACCCTATTTTATTGATCTTCTCCAAAATTGTGCAACTAAGCTGTCAGCCCCTTTAAAAATATGTAATTGTGTAATTACTCTTCATATTTACTGAAAAATCAGCTTTTATTTTAATGAGTAGCAGTGTGATTATCATTACTGAAAACGTCTCAGGTTCCGACTGTAACCTATGTTCCCTGAGAACAGGGAACGAGACACTACGTCAGAATGACGCTTTGGGGAACGCCTCAGGCGTGACAGGTGTCTGAAATCACTATCAAATCACGGCAATCATAATGACCGGCGACAGCCCGTGAATCATTAACGTGAATGATTAACGTGCGACCTGCAAGTATAAAAGGGAGCCTTGCAAACATGACAAACATCCTATCGTCTGAAGGGACTGTTGCAGGCAGGCGCCGAGGCATGGCAGGAAGACGTAGTGTCTCGTTCCCTGTTCTCAGGGAACATAGGTTACAGTCGTAACCTGAGACGTTCCCTTTCGAAAGGGAACTCTACACTACGTCAGAATGACGCTTTGGGGAACGATATACCAACGCCACCATGCTAAGGGGAGTGCCTGCCAAGCAGCAGTGACAACTGACAGAACTAGCAAATTCAAATGAAACGCTAGAACCACTCACCCTCAGGTCACACTGGGCTGTCAGTGACAGCACTCCCTACGGTCATAGCCCAAGCTATATGATACCACAGAAAAACCTCCATAAACATAGTTTTAGTGAAAGGTCTACCTGGGCCTGCTCAAGGGCCTAGGACCACACTTCAACTTCTTAGAAGGGGTCCCTTCTAGGGAATGTGGCTAGGAAACCTGAGGGAACCCCAGCCAGTCACTATTCAGGGGAACGTGCCACCTGAAATGCCACCAGGCAGGCCTGACCTGGTGTCACCATACAAGACACTATAGTCTGGCCACTTCCTGTCTGTCCGAAGACAGAGCCTCTGGACACTTGCCTTTAGGAAGGCATCCAACCCGAGGGACTGCGAAGCAGGCAGTGAACCACTCGGACCGGATCTCAGAGAGTATGACTCAGCATAGTGCATTACAACCCTTGCCAGCGAGGGGAGTTTCTCTACTCGATCCACGGATCAACCCAGTGTTTGTGTTTCAAAACACTAAGGAGGCCTGTGAGGGCCTAAGGACTGATCTAACTGGGAGGCCTCATGAGAGGCCTACGACCGACTGATCAGACTCAGGAGACCACATACTCATACTGACCCTCAGTGAGGGGAGCATTAGATCTACCTGGTAGGCAACCAGGCTGTAGCAAGATAAAGAGGTTCCAGGAGGGAACCCATAGCAGAGAATAAAAACTTGAGTCGAGCCAGGACGCAAGCTCACCTTTGGTAGCTGCCTGATAAGGTCTGCTAAACTGAAAGTAAGCGGCCACTAGCTTACAAAACCCAGCACCACTGTGAAACTACTCAGGGAGACCTGGAGAGGCCTACTACCTGACAACCACAGTATGTGGGAGCTCACCATCAGAGAGGCCTGGTGCAGCCTACTATCTGATAACCATAAAACGTGAGAGCTCACTTTCAGAGAGGCCTGGAGAGGCCTACTACCTGAAAAACCATGCTCAGTGGAACACACAGTAAGTGGGAGCTAACCTTCCAAGGAGGCCTGGAGAGGCCTACTACATGATAACCACAGTATGTGGGAGCTCAACTTCAGGGAGGCCTAGTGAGGCCTACTACCTGATAACCACAGCGCATGGGAGTTCACTTACAGAGAGGCCTGGAGAGGCCTACTACATGACAACCACAAAACCTGGGAGCTCAACTTAAGGGAGGCCTAGTGAAGCCTACCACAGTACATAGGAGTTCGCTTACAGAGAGGCCTAGAGAGGCCTACTACCCATTACCAGAAAACCCACATTAAGTGGAAACTCAAAGTATGTTGGAACTCAACTCCAGGGAGGCCTGGTGAGGCCTACTACCAGAGAACCATGACATGAAGGAGCTTACTTTCAGGGAGGCCTGGAGAGGCCTACTACCTGAAAACCACAGCTGACAGTGGGCCAGACTGGCAGTCCAGTTGACTGTCTATGGGGCTTTGCCTTCAGGGAGGCCTAGTAAAGCCTACTACCTGATCTCCACAAAAAATGTGGGAGCCCATCTTCAGGGAGGCCTGAAGAGGCCTACTTCCTGAAACGGTCTAATCAGCTGGATGTGTACTGCTGCTGGGGACTCGCCTAACAGGGAGGCCCGGTCGAGCCTACTAGCTGATAGCGAGTCTTTCTGCTACTTTACTGAACACTGCTGGAACCATACTAATAAAAAACTTTCCTAAAGTTTTGACCTAGTGTATGCTCCACAATGTTGTGACCCACCTCCGAGGAGGCCTGTTAAGACCTACTACTCGGTAGTGAGTCTTCTGCCCAAACTACCAGGGCCAACCACCAAAGGTGAGCTGGCCTAGGAGCCCTATCTTAGGGGTTACCCAGTCAAGGAGGCCTGCTGGGGCCTACTACCTAACTGTGCAGCCTTCAAGGCAGAAAAACTGTTACTACAGCGCTTACAGCATCCTGGTACCTAATCACATTGCCAAAGGCAGTGTACTCAGCAAAAAGCAATACCCTCATAGCAGGGGAGTACAACATACGCCACTCTGCCTAGTGGAGGCCCCATTTTAAGGGCCTACCTACTAAATGCAAGGGCATCAGCTCATGGCAATGCTCTGGCTTCAAGGGAGCGGAGTTCAAATACCGGAATGAAATGTAGTTAGAACTCCCTGCTCAACCGGAGCCATCATGGTGTGAGGTAGATAATACAGAGCTGAGAATGGATTACTCAAAACTACCCTGCGTTAGCGGGGGAGTAACACCATATGCCCCTGAAATGTTAGACAGGGAGCGGGCCTGCAAGTGGCTCCAAAGGGTGACAGGGATTTGTCCTGTGCCCAGCCTGGGGGAGCGGAGCTTGCTTGCAAGCCAACCAACTTTCACCCATCGTCCGAGCGGTTCAGCTCAACGGGCTGAGTGGATCCAGCTCTAGAGGCCTAAAAACAAGTAGCTCTGTTCGGCAGGGTCTGGCAAACTATCACATCGCAGAGCGAAAGACAGCCTGACCCGCCTGAAGGATCATACCTCAACTACCACCCTGCATTACTCTATCACCCCTGAATGCAGTGAAAGGGGCGGGCTTTGGCCAACAACTCCCATTTAAGGGAGGAGGCTGAAATCTCGGGGAGGAAGCCTACACATAATAAAATTCGGCAGCTATACTTAGCAAAACGCCTCCAACATCCCAAACATAGCCTAGGCCAGCTACAGAGGCGGCCCGGGTTAGGGCCGACCTACAAGCATAGATCTACCTGAGGGCTCGGAGGAGCCACAGCCTACTTGATTGAGAGGCTGTGAAACACTCAACTACTGCCAGGGGAGCGAAGTACTCAGGATACCAATGTCACAAACCGAAAGGTAGGACATAAGATCTATCTGAAGCGCCAGCGTCAGTCTGAACCTAAAGTAAAAAAGTTTTTTTTTTTTTTTTAGGAAGACCAACTACTCTACCCCTAAGCGGCTTAAAGCCCTGAGGCTAACATAGAAATGAGTGGTGACCCACCACGCATAAAAATGTCATGACAGGAAGGCCATCACCTACTCACACGGGAGTCAAATCTTTTTTTGAGCTTCTCCCTAAATCGTTCTAGCCACAAGCTGGGGGGGGGCTTCAGGGCCCTGAAGTTCCAATACCTTACCTCATTGCTCCTCTAAGAATGACTCCCTAGGTCTATACAGGGAACAAGGTCTGTAGAGAAATACAAATCAGTGTTAGTATACACACAGAAATTATATTAAAAACCAACCAGTTCACCTGCGGCGTGCAGAGTGAAGACTCGCCAGAGAGTTCTCTATGAACCTGGGGGCCATCACTTTACATGCCTGAAAGAGGCGCTCTCACCAACCAAGCCGAGGCGGGCCATCAGAACCTTGTTCTCATCCTAGACCCAGCCCCAGGCCTGGTGTAAGAAACGCCTGGGGAGTCGGGAAAAAGAGGAGAGGGCTAGGATAGTAACAGCCCTCCAGGAGATGATCCATCACTAACGCTGTGATCGTTTGTACTGGATCACCTCCCTCAGATCCTTCTTTTTCCTGCGGGAGTCACGCCTCTTCTGTGACCTGCTCCTACATGGAGGGGGTGCACGAGAGGCGACACTAGCTCTCTGGCCCTGTCTACGGCCCTCAGGTCGTGAAGGGCCAGGCTCTCCCGCCTGTCTGGGCTCGGATCCGGATCTCAGCGGTATACAGGTCTTAAACGCCGCTGAGCGCGCCTTCGCCTCCCTGAACTTTCCAACCACCGCCTCCACGGAGGTGCCAAAAAGTTCAGAGGGCGAAACCGGTGCATCAAGGAGAAAGGCCTTCTCTTTCTCCCCGATGCCAGCCAGGTTCAACCACAGATGCCTCTCCGTGGCCACCATTGCCGCCATCGATCGACCGATCGAATCGGCAGTCTGTTTAGTGGCCCGGAGAGCAAGATCTGTGGTGCGGCGCAGCTCAGCCACCGCCTCAGGGGACAGCCCTGCCCCCTGGTCGAGATCCCCCAGCAGGTCGGCCTGGTACGCCTGCAACACCGCCATAGTGTGCAATGCAGCACCGGCCTGACCCGCTGCCGTGTATGCTCTGCCATTCAAACGCGCTGTGGTCTTGAGCGGTTTGGATGGCAGGGCTGGAGCACTCAGTGTCGACGCCCGCCCAGACACGAGATGGTTCGCAAACGTCTCGTCAATGGGCGGCATCGACACATACCCATACTCGCCGATCCCCTCAACATCAGCGAAACTAGCCCGCTGATGTCGGTGGATCCGAGCAGAGTATGGGTTCTTCCATGCCCTCTCGATCTCAGTATGGAGATCAGGAAGAAATGGAAGGCTCGCCTGAGCTGGTGGTCTATGGCCGGGGAGAAATCGATCGTCCAGCCTGCCACGAACAACTTCTCCCCTAACGCGCCGCCATGGCAGTTGCAACCTGTCAGTGGCGCGTTCCATTACATCCAGCAGCTCAGCATACACGGGGCAGGGTGGCTGAGAGGGTTCAGGGTCCACCTGAATGACCTCCTCCTCATCCATCACCTGCCCGTCCTGAAGAGCATCTGTTGCAGGAACAGTAGGAGAAAAATCCTCTTCGTCATCCACCTGCAACTCACCCTCGTCATCCGCCGAATCATCTGAGAGGTTAACACCCCTCTCAAGACGATCGGCGAGATCCCTCTGGGAACCCCATGACGCGAGTCGCCGCTCTGCCTCAGCGCGAGCGGGACCTGAGCCACGAGGTACAGATGGTGAGCCCTCCTCACTCGAGAAGAAGGCTAGACGAGAGCGGAGCATTTTCAAAGCAAAACGCTCACAGTTTGCACAGACAGCTCCCTCAAGAGCCGCCTGTGCATGCTCTTTGCCCAGACAGAGAACGCACAGTTCGTGTGAATCACCCGGCGTCAAATACATTGGGCACGGATCCGCACACTTCCTGAAGCTTTCAGCCTTCTCCGTGCGTTTCATTTTTTTTTGCCGACTTTTCCAGCGATATCAAACAGACAGTCCCTGAAGACGAAAAGATGTTTGTCATGTTTGCAAGGCTCCCTTTTATACTTGCAGGTCGCACGTTAATCATTCACGTTAATGATTCACGGGCTGTCGCCGGTCATTATGATTGCCGTGATTTGATAGTGATTTCAGACACCTGTCACGCCTGAGGCGTTCCCCAAAGCGTCATTCTGACGTAGTGTAGAGTTCCCTTTCGAAAGGGAACTAAAATTACAGTTTATAATTTTTTTTTGTTATCATAAAATGTAACGTTATCAGGAAAAACTAATATTAAACAAAAATAAATTTTCATGACAACCGGCATTGGGTATTCGGTTGTTAAGTGGTGATGTAAAGGGCGCTGTTTCCGGGTCCAAGCCTCAACTCGCTTTACTTGAGTATACTACCTCAGCAGCCGTTTATGAGCACTGCTTATTCATATTAAACATTTAAGCTAAACGTTTTCAAACTTAAAAAACTTATAGCAGTGACACGTGACATCAGCCTTAACAAGAGGATACCAAATTAGCATATCTGGCCAGAATAAACGCTATATTGTTATTAAAATGGTAATTTCCCTTCGTATTTCAGTCAATTCCATTTGATATCTTTTTATATTCGTCTTCACTATAAAATGCGTAGGGGTAGGTTAAGGGGTCTAAAAATCAAAATCGCTTATATATATAAAATTATCATTTAAAAAAATTATATGTAATTTTTAATTATAAAAATGGGTACCACTTTACAATAAGGTTCATTAGCTAACATTTTAGTTAACATGAACCTAGCATGAATCATGTTCCTCTAGTCGCCCTGCTCTGTATCTCTCTCTCTCTCTCTCTCTCTCTCTCTCGGTCTCATTCAGATCGTCCGATCAGCTCCAACAAACTGTTCCATTATAGTTCCAACTATCCAACAATATGTACACATATTTTCACATAGCAATGAGAAGTGTTATACATGGAAGCGTGTATGGTTGCTGTGCTGTATTAAAGCTTTTATCAGAATAAAACCATATATTAAAAGCTGCCAGAAGTAGCAGCATTTACAAACAACAGCGTATCTAAAAGTATGAGACAACAACAAACAATCACACCATTAAGAGCCATGCTTGCACAGGTTTTGTGCGATCCTCTTCATTTATATTATCTGCGTCTCGATCGGGCTCAAACTGATAAGAAATATAGAGGACGCCATTGTTTACAATCCAACTGGAGCACATTCTGAGCTTAAGGGGAAGGATGTGCAGACGTGCACTAGAGGCGTTTTAGCGAATCACAACACACTGAGCCAGCTGACCAATCTCAGTCCATGAAGTATTTCTGAGGCTTCATAATAACAGGAAATAATCGAGGTGTTTGTCAGAGAAGGGACAGATCGGTGTGGAATAAAGGTAAATTATGTGAAAAATAATGTGTTTTTTTTTTTTTTTTACGAAGCATGAACACGTTAGACTGCACCCCATAAACACAATCAAGCCTAGACAAAAACAATCAAACACCCCTTTAAGAATTGAGGATATTTAGGACAAAAAAAGCATATTTTAGCTTTGTAATTCATTGTTATATCGTTAATCAGTCTGAGGAGATGTAGCATGAGGCTTTGCCAGTTCTCCATCCATTTTCTCTGGTGTCCACTCAGAACATATGCTCATGCACAGCACATCGAACAAAGACTGTGTCAATAAAGTGTTAAGGGACCCCCTTAAGCAGTGAATTAAGTTGTAAAGTACTCCAGATGAGAAAGTGTCCAATTCTGATACACTTAAATGCACACTCTCTGTGACGCTAGGTAAGTGAGACAGGAGGCAAAAGCAAGTAAACAGTGTTTATTGTAAATGACGTGCTGATGGAGGGTCGGAGAGTGACGCAGGAATCTGGATGGCAGCACAGACTGGTGAGTAGGTGCGTTGAGTGCGCTGGTACAGATGACGGTGGTGGTAGATCCGATAGAGGTGATGATAATCCGTGTACGAAGGGAACAATCCAGGGCAAACCAAAACAGGAGACAAAGCAGGACAGGAACACGAGAACCAGACATCAAACACGGAGGACCTCAAACAACGATCTGACAAACAAGAGACGAAAGACAGGGCGTTATAAAGGCGGTGGGGATGAGATGCACCTGCCGCTGATCAGGCGATCAGTGGCCACACCCACATGAACCAATCAACATGACATAACCAGACTACAGCTGGAGACGGTGCGTTCACGAACCGTGACAGTACCCCTCCTCCTAAGGACGCCTCCTGGCGTCCCCAGAATCTCTTACCTGTCGATTGTAATCATCGATAAGGGAGTGATCCAGGATGTCCCTGGCAGGTACCCAACTTCTCTCCTCCGGACCGTAACCCTCCCAGTCCACCAAGTACTGAAATCCGCGTCCCCTCCTTCTAGAGTCCAGAATGCGATTTACCAAATAGGTGGTCTCCCCATCTACGAGACGCGGCGGGGGAGGAACCGGGGTAGGCGGATTAATGGGAGAATGAAATACGGGCTTAATTTTGGACACATGAAAGGCGGGATGAATTCTCCTGTACGTAGGAGGGAGTTTAAGGCGGACTGCCACCGGACTAATGATTTTGGTGACAGTAAACGGGCCAATAAATTTGGGAGCCAATTTATTAGATACGGAACGGAGAGGAATATTCTTGGTTGAAAGCCACACCCTTTGACCCACGACGTATACGGGAGGCCTAGACCGGTGGCGATCGGCCTTGGCCTTGGTGCGCGCCCCCGCTTGGAGTAGAGTCTCACGGGCTCTGGTCCAAGTGCGGTGGCACCTCTGGACGAAGGCGTGAGCGGAGGGGACCGCAACTTCGGATTCCATACTGGGAAAAATAGGTGGCTGGTAACCTACACTACACTCAAAAGGAGATAGGCCCGTAGCTGATACTGGTAAGGTATTGTGGGCGTACTCCACCATAGACAATTGTTGGCTCCAGGAGGAAGGATTCTTGGAGACCAAACATCGCAACACCCTTTCCAAATCTTGGTTGGCTCTCTCGGTTTGCCCATTGCTCTGGGGGTGAAACCCTGAGGACAGACTTACAGTCGCTCCCAGTAGTCTACAGAATTCTTGCCAAAATTTAGCCACAAATTGGGGTCCCCTGTCGGAAACCACGTCTATCGGGAGGCCATGTAACCGAAAGACGTGGTCTACGACGGTCAACGCTGTCTCCTTGGCTGAGGGTAATTTGGGCAAGGGAATAAAATGGGCCGCCTTCGAGAACCGGTCCACCACGGTTAAAACCACCGTGTTTCCCTGGGAGGGTGGGAGGGCGGTAATAAAATCTAGAGCGATGTGGGACCAGGGTCTCGAAGGAACCGGCAGCGGTTGGAGTAACCCATCAGGGGGCCGATTGGAAGTCTTACCAGTGGCACAAACCGAGCAAGCCAAAACAAAACTGTGAATGTCGCGAGCCATAAGTGGCCACCAGAATCGTTGCTTGACTAAAAATCTAGTACGGTTAACCCCTGGATGGCAAGCTACATTCGAGCAATGTCCCCACTGGATAACGTTGGACCTTAATCCCTCCGGCACAAATAAACGGTTCGGTGGGCACCCGGGCGGAGGCGTTACCCCTTCTAAGGCCGTTCTGACCTTCGATTCGATCTCCCATGTGAGAGTGGAGACCACTAATGTCTTCGGAAAAATACTCTCGGGAGTGGACGGGCGTTCGGAATGGTCAAAAATACGCGACAAAGAATCGGGTTTGATATTCTTGGAACCCGGGCGGTACGAGATAGTAAAGTCAAAACGTCCGAAAAAAAGTGCCCACCGAGCCTGCCTGGAGTTCAACCTCTTAGCGGTGCTAATGTACTCTAAATTCTTGTGGTCAGTCCATACTATAAAAGGAACCCCCGATCCCTCTAACCAGTGTCGCCATTCCTCTAATGCCATCTTAACTGCCAACAATTCTCGGTTACCAATATCATAATTTCGTTCTGCCGGAGATAAACGATATGAAAAATACGCGCAAGGATGGACCTTGTCGTCTAAGGGAGAACGTTGAGATAACACCGCTCCTACCCCCACCTCTGATGCGTCGACCTCCACCACGAACTGACGCGTAGGGTCCGGGGTAATCAGAATAGGGGCTGAGCTGAAACGGCTCTTCAGTTTGGCGAACACAGCCTCAGCTGTGTCCGACCACCTGAACGCCGTCTTGGCGGAGGTCAAGGCGGTCAGAGGTGCGGCTAGTTGACTGAAGTTGCGAATAAAACGCCGGTAGAAGTTAGCGAACCCCAGAAACCTCTGTAGGGCCTTACGGGAATCTGGGCTTGGCCATTCTACCACAGCCTTAACTTTCTCGGGATCCATGCGTATTCCCTCAGTCGACACGATATACCCCAAAAATGGAATTGACTGTGCATGAAATTCGCATTTCTCCGCCTTGACAAAAAGCCCATTCTCTAGCAACCTCTGAAGCACTCGTTGGACGTGCTGCACATGTTCCTGGAGAGAAGAAGAAAAAATCAATATGTCGTCCAGGTAGACATAAATGAACTGATCGATCATATCTCGCAGCACGTCGTTAACAAGTGCCTGGAAGACCGCTGGGGAGTTGGAGAGCCCAAACGGCATAACCAAGTATTCAAAGTGCCCTCTGGGGGTGTTAAAAGCGGTCTTCCATTCATCCCCCTCCCTGATCCGAACCAAATGATACGCATTGCGTAAGTCCAGTTTTGTGAAAATTGACGCTCCCTGCAACCTCTCGAAGGCCGAAGACATCAACGGCAAAGGATAAGTATTCTTTACCGTGATGTTGTTCAGTCCCCGGTAATCAATACAAGGTCGCAGAGACCCGTCTTTCTTTCCCACAAAAAAAGAACCCCGCCCCCGCAGGAGAAGAGGAAGGGCGGATGAATTTAGAAGCTAGAGAATCAGAAATATATTTCTCCATAGCCTCCCTCTCAGGAACCGAAAGTGAATAGAGTTTGCCCTTAGGCGGAGACTTACCTGACAGTAAATCTATGGCACAGTCGTAAGGACGATGCGGAGGAAGAGAAGCAGCCCGAGACTTACTGAACACTTCCTTCAGATGGAGGTACTCAGCGGGCACGTTAGACAAATCCACCGCCTCCTCCTGCAACACAGACACAGACACAGACGGACAGGCAGACACTAGACAAGACTCATGACATCTCTTGGACCAAGACAAAACAGAGTTAGAGAGCCAGTCAATGCTAGGGTTATGGAGGAGGAGCCAAGGGTGTCCGAGGACAATGGGTGCCAGGGGAGAGTCAAGGATGTGAAAGGAGATGGTTTCGGAGTGATTGCCAGACGTGATGAGTGTGATGTCCTCAGTGATGTATGATATGGTAGGAAGTTGCTGGCCAGTGAGGGCGTGCACCGTGATGTGGTGCGGAAGGGGTTTGAGGGGGATGTGGAGCTTGTGAGCTAATGTGCTGTCCATGAAGTTACCTTCTGCCCCGGAATCCAGTAGTGCCTGACAGTGATGTGTCTGTGCTGACCACCGCAGCCATACCGGGAGGAGCGTGGAAGATGATGGTGATGATGATGATGATGAGGTCTTCTCGGCGGAGATCCCACCCGATAGTAGCCTCATACGTACTACCGGGCCTGGCCTTTTACCGGACAGGCGTGGGCTTGGTGTCCGGCCCCCCCGCAGTAAAGGCAAAGGCCCAGGGACCTCCGCCTCTCCTTCTCCTCCCGGGAAAGCCGAGCTCGCCCTACCTGCATGGGCTCGTGATCGTAGACGGGGCTGGCCACGTCCCCGCCGCTGAACCGCACGTCTGCCGGTCCCCTGGATGGGGTGTTGATTAGCCCCCTCCTCTCCATCCGTGCCAGACGTGCGTCGACCCGAAGGGCCAGCTCAATGAGCCCATTGAACGACGGGGGAAGGTCCAGGGCGTAGATCTCCCTCTGGACGCGGTCAGCCAGCCCATGCAGGAACATGTCCCACTGCGCCTCCTCGTTCCAATGGCACTCCGCCGCCAGTGTCCGGAACTCGATGGAGTAGTCCGAGACGGATCTTTCGTGCTGGCGCAGCTCCGCCAGCCTCCTGGCCGCCTCCCGTCCTGCGGCGGCCCGATCAAAGACCCGTCTCATCTCGACGGAGAGGGCCTGGAACGAGGCGCAGCATGGGTCCTGGTTCTCCCACACCGCTGTTCCCCACAGTGCCGCCCTCCCAGAGAGCAGGGTCAGGACGAACGCCACCTTGGCCCTCTCAGTGGCGAACGTCCTAGGCTGGAGGGCAAAATGCATATCACACCGGTTAAGGAACGCTCTACAATAATCGGGTTCACCTGAGTAAGCCTCCGGAATCGGGAGGCGTGGTTCCGGCTGGGAGGGGGCCTCCGATGGTGCTGGTGGAACAGGCGGTGTGAGTGGCGCAGTGGGGGCTCGTAATAGCTGGAACTGTTGGGTGAGCTCGGACACCTGCGTCACTAAAGCCTGGACCGCGCGACCAGTGTCGTTAAGAGTCCGCTCCTGGGAGTCCATCCTCCGAACACTGGCGCTGAGGAAAGCTTCGAGAGATGAAGGTTGGTTACTCGCTGCCTCCATGTTGTGGGTCAGATCGTTCTGTGACGCTAGGTAAGTGAGACAGGAGGCAAAAGCAAGTAAACAGTGTTTATTGTAAATGACGTGCTGATGGAGGGTCGGAGAGTGACGCAGGAATCTGGATGGCAGCACAGACTGGTGAGTAGGTGCGTTGAGTGCGCTGGTACAGATGACGGTGGTGGTAGATCCGATAGAGGTGATGATAATCCGTGTACGAAGGGAACAATCCAGGGCAAACCAAAACAGGAGACAAAGCAGGACAGGAACACGAGAACCAGACATCAAACACGGAGGACCTCAAACAACGATCTGACAAACAAGAGACGAAAGACAGGGCGTTATAAAGGCGGTGGGGATGAGATGCACCTGCCGCTGATCAGGCGATCAGTGGCCACACCCACATGAACCAATCAACATGACATAACCAGACTACAGCTGGAGACGGTGCGTTCACGAACCGTGACACTCTCAGTACTTAAATACTGCTCAGCACTGATAACCTCTCTCTCAGACATAAACAGACACTGCTTTGAATGTTTTTTGTCACATTTTTTCACTTGGCTGATGAAAGTCAGAGCTATAAGCTTTGCTAGACCCTATTTTATTGATCTTCTCAATACTTCTACAGCAGTTTTTAATTTTAGCTAATGTTAATTTTAACATTTACTAAGGCACCAGTAAAATCAAAAGTTGAGCTTTTTAACATTAGTTAATGCACTGTGAATTAACTTGAACTAACAATGAACACCTGTATTTTTATTAACTAACATTATTAAAAGATGAATAAATACTGTAACAAATGTATTGTTCATTATATGTTCATGTCAGTTTAAAATATTAACTAACATTAACTAATGGAACCTTATTGTAAAGTGTTACCTAAAAATGCATTGACACAAATATCTTAATGATATTAAATTTTTTTAAATGTTTTTAGCTGTAAATGCATAGCAATTTTACATTTTAAATGTTGTTATACTTCCAAATTGTACATTTCAACATCAATCAAAATGTACAAAAATGTAAGTCTTGTGCTTGTACATTTTATGTACTTACATAAACGATGAGAACAGACTGTATCATCGATTCAGCTACAGTGACATGTTCAGTATATGATGAACATGCTGTCACTTTTCACACTTAAAAACTGGGTTCTAATTGGTTATGGAATAAAGATATAGCGACAACTACACAGACAGGTCACAGGGCAGACGGCACAGAGCAAAACCCCAGAGAGAGCACAGTTTGTTGGGGGCAGGTGGCCGTTTGCAGACAGATGGAACATATGAAGATGCTGCGCTTCCACAGGATGCACAAAACATGTAAACAAACACCAGATCCAAGAAAACTCCTATATGCACGTCAAGGAATTTTTTTTTTTTTTTTTGATGAGTTTACACTACTTTTTGTGGATGTCATCATCTGAGATGTATCAATTACAGGATTTGTGGATGTTGTATTTGGCAAGAAAGAGAACAGAGAGACTGCCTGACATGGACCATAGAACTC